>NC_059114.1:27383905-27721608 GCF_020740685.1 Jaculus jaculus
CACGTTAGCCAGATGCACAAGGGGGCACACGCGTCTGGAGTTCGTTTGCTGGAGGTCCTGGCGCGCCCATTCTGTATCTATCTCTATCTGCCTCTTTGTCTGTCTGTCACTCTCAAATAAACAAATAAATAAATGAATTAAAAAAAAAAAAGAAAAGAAAGAATACCTTTAGAAAAAAATTAAAAGCCTAAAAAAAAAGGGGGGGGGGTCTAGGGAAGATGATTCAATGGGTAAAGTACTTACCATGCAAACTTGAGTACCTAAGTTCAAGTCCCAGATCACATTTAAAAAAGGTTTAGGGGGCTGAGGAGATGGCTCAGCAGTTAAGGCACTTGCTTGGAAAGCCTAAGGATCCAGGTTTGATTACCCAGTACCCACATAATGCCAGATGTACAAAGTGGTACATTCATCTGGAGTTAGTTTTCAGTGGCTAAAGGCCCTGGAGCACCCATTCTCTATCTGTCTGTCTCTCTTTCAAGTAAATAAAAAAAATTTTTTTAAGTTTAGGGCTGAAGAGAAGGCTCAGTGGCTAAGGTGCTTCCCTTCAGAGACTAAGGACCCAAATTCAATTCCCAAGTATCCATGTAGAGCTAGGGGCACAACGTGGTGCATGCACCTGGAGTTCCTTTTCACTAGCTAACGGCCCTGGTGTGCCCATTCTGTCTGTCTCTCTTCTTTGCTTGCAAGTAAATAACAAATAATTTTTTTAAAGGACTGGAAGAGATGGCTTAGTGGTTAAGGCACTCATCTGTGAGGTCTAAGGACCCAAGTTCAATTCCCCAGTACCCATATACGCCAGATGCACAAGGTGGCACATGTGTCTGAAGTTCATTTGCACTGCCTACAGGACCTGGTGTGCCCATTCCCTCTTTCTCCCCACCCCTCACTCTTTCTCAAATAAATAAATAAGTTAAAATAATTTAAATCCAGGTGTGGTGGTACATGCCTTTAATCTCAGCACTTGTGAGGCAAAGGTAGGAGGATTGCCATGAGTTCAAGGCCATCCTGAGACTACACAGTGAATTCTAGGTTAGCCTGGACTAGAGCGAGACCCAACCTTGAAAAAACAAAATAAATAAATAAGTTTAAAAGCTTTAAAAACAGGGCTGGAGAGCTAGTTTAGCAGTTAAAATGGGGCTTTCCTGCAAAGCCTAAGAACCCACATTCAACTCTCCAGATTCCACATAAGCTAGACACACAAAGGTGAGGCAAGTGCAAGGCTGTACATGCCCACTAGGTGGCTCAAGCGTCTGGAGTTTGATTGCAGTGCCTGAGGCCCTGATATGCCCATTCTCTCTCTAAAATAAAAAAGCTTTTTTTTTAAAAAAAAAATTGGGGCTGGAGAGATGGCTTAGCGGTTAAGGTACTTTCCTGCAAAGCCAAAGGACCCAGGTTTAATTCCCCAGGACCCACATAAACCAGATGCACAAGGTGGTGCACATGTGGAGTTTGTTTGCAGAGGCAGAAGGCCCTGGCATGTTCATATTCTCCTTCTCCCTAACAAATAAAAATTTTAAAATAAAATTAAAAAAAAATATTTATTTGAGAGAGAAAGAATGGGTGCTCCAAGGCCTTCAACCACTACAAATGAATTCTAGATGCATGCACCACCTTGTGTATCTGGCTTACATGGGTTCTGGGGAATTGAACCTGAGCCTTTGGCTTTGCTGGCAAGTACCTTAACCACTAAGCAATCTCTCCAGCCCTAAAATAAGCTATAAAAATAAGCCAGGTGTGGTGGCACATGCCTTTAATCCCAACACTTGGAAGGCAGAGGTAGGAGGATCGCTGTGAGTTGGAGGCCACCCTGAGACCACATAGTGAATTCCAGGTTAGCCTGGACTACAGTGAGACCCTACCTCAAAAAAATCAAAATAATAATAATAATAATAATGATAAAGAAAAGATAGTTTTGCAAGCCTTGAATTTCATCCCCCAGTATGGGCAGGGGAGTGTGAGTATAAGAGAACAGGATGGCTTCATTATCAATGCTGTACTTTGCATGAGAGTATTTCTATGAATCATTATTATTATATTTGGTAGCCTTTTGTCTATATGATTTATTATAGATGTTGTATAGGTAAAATGCTAACTACAATACATCGATAATCAAGAGATACATTAATATATATTATACACTAATAACAATGCATCATCTCCCATACCTGTTACCACGGTCACTGGACCATTTGAAGCTATATATGGTGGTATATCGTTGTAAACGTAGCAATAGGGAGGTGGAAACAGGAAAATCAGGAGTTCAAGGTCAGTCTTGGTTACATACTGAGTTCTAGGCCAATCTGGGCTGAGAACCTGTCTCAAAAAAAATTTTTTTTCCTCCTTAGAAAACTCATTTCAAAGCTGAGAATGGTGGCACATACCTTTTTTTTTTATTTTCTCAGTATTTATTTATTTAAGAGAGACAGACAGACAGACAGACAGACAGAGAGAATGGGCACGCCAAGGCCTCCAACTGCTGCAAATGAACTCCAGATGCACGTGCCACCTTGTATATCTGGCTTACGTGGGTCCTGGAGAACCAAACTTGGGTCCTCTGGCTTTGCAGGCAAGCGCCTTAACCTCCAACCCATCCTCCCAGCCCTGGCCACACCTTTAACCCCAGCACTTGGGAGGCAGAAGTAGGAGGATTGCTATGAGTTTGAGGCCAGCCTGGGTAGAGCAAGACTCTACCTGGGAAAATGAAAAAAAAAAAAACAAAAAAAAAAACTTTCTATTTTATTACACATACTTGGTGACAGCTCATACATGTCATACATTTCCAAACCAACCTTGTTCCAGCAACAGCACCATCATTTTTCCCGAGAGGCTCATCTAACTCCACACCACACCATTCCCCCTTGGCAAAGTCAGTCTCTCCAAGAAACCGGACTACACCAGCCTTGGTGCCACCAACCTAGAAGAGAAGGCAAAAATGAAGAAATGAGCATAATGGACTAGTTTATCCCACCCCTTTGTGATATCACTGAGTGATCATATGATACATGCCATTATCCCATCAGTAGCTTCTTTGCTCTGTCTTCTCAGTTCTTCAAGAGTTCTTGTGAAAAGATGATGCACAAATCTGGAGTTCATTTGCAAGGGCTGGAAGCCCTGGCATGTCCTTTCTCTCTCTCTTTCTATGTGCCACCCTTTTACTCTCTCTGCCTCTGTCTCTTCCCCCCTCTCTCAAAATAAATAATATTTTTTTTAAAAAAAGAGTTCTTGTGAAGACAAATGCTGTGGTGGTTTGATTCAGGTATTCCCCATAAACTTGGGGTTCTGAATGCTAGGTCCCCAGCTGATGGAGATTTGGGAATTAATGCTTCTTGGAGGCAGTGTATTGCTGGGGGCGGGCTCATGGGTATTATGGCCAGTGTCCCTTTGCCAATGTTTGGCACACTCTCCTGTTCCTGTTGGCCACTTTATGTTGGCCACGGGGTGATGTCCACCTTCTGCTCATGCCATCGATTTCCCCTGCCATCGTGGAGCTTCCCCTCAAGTCTGTAAACCAAAGTAAACCTTTGTCCCACAAGCTGCTCTTGGTTGGGTGACTTCTGCCAACAATGAAAACCTGACTGTAACAGATGCTAATATTACCTGAATAATGTTCATTATGAATGATGAATAAATCTATGCAATATGTAGTCATTAAGACTATTCACCAAACTATTTTCTTCCTTAGAAAATTACCAGGTCAGCATGAGCTACAGCACAACCCTACTTCACAAAAACCAAAAAAAAAAAAAAAAAAATAGGGGCTGGAGAGATGGCTTAGTGGTTAAGGCACTTGCCTGCGAAGCCTAAGCATCCATGTTTGCCTCTCCAGATCCCACATAAGCCAGATGCACAAGTGACACAAGCGCACAGGTCACTCACGCGCACCAGGCGGTGCACACGACGAATCTGGTTACAGCGGCAGGAGGCCCTGGTGCACCAACCCCCCCCATGCACACTCGCTCACTCTCCTTCTTGCATAGAAAAGGCCAAAGCGGGGTATCCCAGCACTCAGGAGGCAGAGGTACGAGGATTGCCATGAGTTCAAGGCCAGTCTGAGACTACAAAGTGAATTCCAGGTCAGTCTGAGCTAAAGCAAGACCCTCCTACCTTAAAAAAAAATGAAAAAGAGAAAAGCCAGTCTCTTGGGCTTGCCTCAAAACATAAGTAAATAAATAAGTAAAAATAAAAACACACTATCGCTCACAAGCAATACCTGGTTGGAGATATTTGCTACAAAAGTGAAACAAAGTGAGCCGGGCACAGTGGTATACATCTTTAATTCCAGCACTCGTGAGGCAGAGGTAGGAGGATTGTTGTGAGTTCAAGGCTACCCTAAGACTACATAGTGAATTCCAGGTCAGCCTGGACTAGAGTGAAAACCTACCTTGAAAAAAAAAAAACCAAAAAACCCACGCTGGAGAGATTGTTTAGCGGTTAAGGAACTTACTTGCAAAATCTGACAGCCTGGGTTTGATCCTCCAGTTCCCACATAAAGCCAGATGCACAAAGTGACACAGGCATCTGGAGTTCATCTGCAGTACCGAGAGGCCCTGCACATCCATTCTCATTCTCTTTCTCTCTTTGGAAATAAATAAAAATTAAAAAAAAAAAGATTTTAAAGCTGGACATGGAGGCACATACCTCTAATTCCAGCACTCAGGAGACAGAAGTAGGAGGACCACTGTGAGTTCAAGGCCAGTCTGACACTACATAGGTCAGCCTGGGCTAGTGGGAGACTCTACCTCACAAAAGAAGATTTTAGATATGTGAACCCCTACAACAACAAAGAGAAGCAAAATTCATCTGTAATCCCTTTACTTAAACAATTGGTATTTATATTCTATTTCCTTTACATGAAAACAATGATGTATGCATATTAAAGATACAATCCATACATGTTTGATTTGAGCCCAATTGTATGGTATATGAAAATTTAAGTACTTAAGTTTCTGAGGTTGGAGAAATGACTAAGTGGTTAAAGGTACTTGTTTGCAAAGCCTGAAGGCCCAGGTTTAATTCCCTACTAGCGACATAAAACCAGAGTAGCACATATATCTGGCATGTTTGCAGTGATAAGAAAGCCTGGTGTGCCCATACTTACTCTCTCTCAAATAATTTAATAACTTTTCTGCCGGATGTGGTAGCGCACAACTTTTTTTTTTTTTTTGAGGTAGGGTCTCACTCTGGTCCAGGCTGACCTGGAATTCACTATGTGGTCTCAGGGTGGCCTTGAACTCTCAGTGATTCTCTTACCTCTGCCTCCCGAGTGCTGGGATTAAAGGCATGTGCCACCACGCCCGGCTTTTTTTTTTTTTAACCCTCAAAGATCATGACATCAAAATAAGAGCGCACACCTTTAATCCCAGCACTCAGGAGGTAGAGGTAGGAGGATCACTGTGAGTTCAAGGCCACCCTGATACTACAGAGTGAATTCCAGATTAGCCTGGGCTAAACTGAGACCCTACCTCGAAAAAACCAAAATAATAATAATAATAATGTTTTTTCTGATATTTACTACTGTGAGAGTCCCTGTTTCCTCATAGCTATTAAACTACCGCTTCTCCTATTTGCATGCAGGTTGTCAATAAACAGTTAAAAAGATTACTTCTAGCCAGATACAAGTGGTATACACCTTTAATCCCAGCACTTACAGTGGTATAGCAGTAGGAGGATTGTCATCAATTCAAGTTCAGCCTGAGACTACATAGTGAATTCCAGGTCAGCCTGGGCTAGAGCGAGACCCTACCTCAAAAAACCAAAATAAAATAAAATAAAAACTATTTCACACATTTCATTTTCATAAAGTGTTCAAAGCTATGGTATTTTTGAGGGAGGTGGGGCGGGGCTTGAGGTAGGGTCTCACACTAGCCCAGGTTGACCTTGAATTCACAGCTGTCCTCCAATATCTGCCTCGCCCAGCTTGATTCTTTTTAAAATATTTTTTAGGGCTGGAGAAATGACTTAGCAGTTAAGGAGCTTGCCTGCAAAGCCTCAGGACCCAGGTTCAATTCCCTAGTGCCCACGTAAAGTCAGAGGCACAAAGTGGCACATGTTTCTGGAATTCCTTTGCAGCAGCTAGAGGCTCTGGTGTACCCATTATCTCCCCTCCCCCATCTCTGCCTGCAAATAAATAAAAAGTCAAATATATTTTTATTCTTCTGCAAACAGAAAGAAGGAGAGAGGGAGGTGAATGGGAGTGCCAAAACCTTTTGCTCCTGACAACGAATTCCAGAGACATGCCCCCACTGTGTGCATCTGCTTTTTATGTGGGTATTGGGAAATTAAACCCATACTGTCAGATTTTGCAAGCAGGAGCCTTTAACAGATGAGCCATCTCCCCAGACTTTTTTTTTTTTTAATACTTAGAGAGCCTTTGTTGGTTTAAGAGAAGAAAAGATGAGATAGCATAAAGAGTTCCTGCCCATGAGAAGGCAGGATGGGATAAAGCACCCCCCCTTTTTGGATTTTTTTGTTTGTTTTTTGTTTTTTTGAAGAGGGTCTCATTCTAGCTCAGGCTGTTCTGGAATTCACTATGTAGTCTCAGGGTGGTCTTGAACTCATGGTGAACCTCCTACCTCTGCCTCCCAAGTGCTGGGATTAAAGGCGTGTGCTACCATGCCTGGATTTTTTGAATAAGATTTCACTCTAGCCACTGACCTGGTATTCACTTTGTAGCCCAGGCTGGACTCAAATCCATGGCTATCCTACTAAGTGCTAGGATTAAAGGTGTGCATACTACACCGGCCAAAGCTATACTTTTTTTTTTTTTTTTTTTTTTTTTTGGTTTTTTGAGGCAGGGTCTCGCTCTAACCCAGGCTGACCTGGAATTCATTATGTAGTCTCAGGGTGGCCATGAACTCATGGCAATCCTCCTACCTCTGCCTCCCAAGTGCTGGGATTAAAGGCATGTACCACCACACCTGGCCCATCTGCATTATTCATTACATTTTCCCTCATACCTAAATGTATGACATGTGTTTGAGTGTTGGTACAGGTCCTCAAGTCACGAATTTGTGACACTGCTACAGCATTACAATTACTACTACCTGACAATCTGCATTCCTTCTGCCAGAACTCATCTTACCTCTTCAGAACATCCTTTCATTTCTCTCAAAATATTTTTTGCCAGCTGTGGTGGCACAAGCCTTTAATCCCCACACTAGGGAGGCAGAGGTAGGAGGATAACTGTGAGTTCTCAGCCTAAGTGAGACCCTGCCTCAAAAAAATAACCTAGGGACTCATGCATGCTAAGAAAACACTCTATCATTGAGCTACAGTCTAAGCTCTCACTTTGTAATCTAGGGAGGCCCTGAACCTTCAATCTTCCTGCCTCAGCCTCCATAGTAGTTGAGATTACACTACTAGGCCTGGTCTAAGCTTCTTTTCTTTCTTTCTTCTTCATTTTAAAAGTATTATTTGCCGGGCGTGGTGGCGCACACCTTTAATCCCAGCACTCGGGAGGCAGAGGTAGGAGGATTGCCATGAGTTCAAGGCCACCCTGAGATGACAGAGTTAATTCCAGATCAGCCTGGACCAGAGTGAGACCCTACATCGAAAAACAAAAACAAACAAACAAAAAAAAAGTATTATTTATTTTTATTTATTTATTTGGTTTTCTGAGGTAGGGTCTCACTCTAGCCCAGGCTGACCTGGAATTCACTATGTAGTCTCAGGGTGGCCTTGAACTCATGGCCATCCTCCTACCTCTCTGCCTCCCAAGTGCTGGGATTAAAGGCATGAGCCACTACACCCAGCTTAAAGTATTATTTTATTTTATTTCTAAGGAGAAAGAGAGAGAATGGATACACCAGGGCTGTCAAATGAACTTCCGATACCTGTGCCACTTTGTGAATCCAACTTTACATGGGCACTGGGGAATTGAACCCAGGTTGTTAGGTTTTACAGGAAAGTGCTTTAACTGCTTTGTCATCTTTCTAGACAAATTTTTAAAAAAAATCTGTCTGTGTAAAATATGTATATGTGTTCATGATTGTTAGTGTGGGCACACACATGACATAACACATGTGTAGAGGTCAGAGGAAATCCTCAAATGTCATCCTTACCTTCCATCTTATTTATAGCATGGTACATTGTTTTGTTTTTACCACTTCATATGCCAGGCTAGCTGGCCAGCAAGCATCCAGGAATTCTCCTGTCTCCATCTCCCATCTTGTCATAATGGAGATAGGAGAAAGCTAGCTTCTTCTAGGCAGTTTACTTAGAACAGGAGACCAAAGAGAGAAACCAGAAGACGTCACCCTGCCTACCTGGCAGCACTGGAACTCCTGTCTGATGCAGTTTCATCCATAACGGCTGCAGCACCCCCTGCTGCTTCCAGTCTGGCACACTACCTAGCTGGGCTAGTCTTTGGGCCAGCTCCCTGAATCTACGAACCAATCAGGTCTTCCCTAACATACCTGAGTCTGACTACAAAATCCATTTTAAATGCTGTTTTTATTTATTTAGTTATTTATTTTTCAGAGAGAGAGAGAAAGAGGCAGAGAGAGAATGGGTGCCCCAGGGCCTCCAAACTGCTACAAACAAACTCCAGACATATGTGCCACCTTGTGCATCTGGCTTATGTAGGTCCTGGGGAATCAAACCTGGGTCCTTTGGGCTTGTAGGCAAGTGCCTTATCTGCTAAGCCATCCCTCCAGTCCCCCAAATCCATTTTAATTAGCAATAAAGGACTTATCACCTGCTAGCCTCCCTTTCTTCCCTATGATCTCGTCTGTCTGAACATGCATATAAACTGGCTTCTCTCTGTCACTGAGACTGCTTGGCTGAGCAGTTTCCTGCTTATCTTCCATCTGAGTCGTGCTTTGGGGTAATTTCCCTTTTTGATTACACGTATGACTTTTCTTCTGTCTGAGTCTACCACATGAATATTCCCTCTAAACTCTGGAATACTACATGTGTAATTCCTCTAAACTTGGGGTCTACTGTGTGTAATAACTCTCTTGACTTTTGTTACTACCCATTTCTCTGACATCAGTCAGCACTTTTCTCTGTTAATCTCCCTAGATTACAGAGTGAGAGCTTGGAATATAGCTCAATGATAGAATGTTTTCTTAGCATTACTCATTTCTCTGACATCAGTCAGCTCTAGCACTTTCTCTTTGTTTTTGTTTTTGTTGTTGTTGTTGTTTTAAATTTGCAAGCAGAAAGAGACAGACAAGAGAAAATGGATGTGTCAAGGCCTCCGGTAACTGCAAACAAACTCCAAACACATGTGCCACTTTGTATATCTGGCTTTACATGAGTAATGGGGAATCAAACCTTGGTCCTAAGGCTTTGTAAGCAAATGCCTTAACCAGGCTTGACTTTCATGGGGTGTCAGCTTCATAGAAAAAAAATTGTGGGGTTGGGAAGATGGTTCAATGGTTAAAGGCACTTGCTTGCAAAGTGTGCTGGCCCTGGTTCAGTTCACCAGTATCCATGTAAAGCTAGATGTACCAAGTGACCCAAGCATCTGATATTCATTTGCAGTGGCAGGAAGCTCTGGCAACACCTAGACACACACACATGCAAATTAAATAAAAATAAAAATAAATTTTAGTTAGTTATTATTTTGGGTTGGGTCCCCCCCCCCCCCCAGGGTAGGGTCTTCCTCTAGCCTAGACTGATGCGTAATTAACTATGCAGTCTCAGGGTGGCCTCAAACTCACAGTGATCCTCCTACCTCTGCTGCCCAAGTGCTGGGAATAAAGACGTACACCACCACACCCAGCTGGGTTTTCTTTGTTTGCTTGTTTGTTTTGCTTTGTTTTTTGGTTTTTCGAGGTAGGGTCTCACTCTAGCCCAGGCTGACCTGGAATTAACTGGTAACCAGGGTGGCCTTGAACTCATGGTGATCTTCCTACATCTGCCTCCCAAATGCTGAGATTAAAGGTGTCTGCCACTATGGCCAGCTTGTTTTTGTTGTTGTTCATTTGTTTATTTGTTTTATGAGAGTAAGTGAGAGAGAGAGAGAGGAAGAAAGAGAGAACTGGCACACCAAGGCCTCCAGCCACTGCATTCGAACTCCAGACGCAAGTGTTGTCTTGTGTGCATATGAGACCTTGCATTACCTTGTGTGTCTGACTTAGTGGGATCTGGAGAGTTGAACATGGGTCCTTAGGCCACTAAGCCATCTCTCCAGCCTGTTTTGTTTTTAATTAATTTATTTATCTTATTTATTTATTTGAGAGAGAGAGAGAGGAAGAGGCAGATAGAGAGAATGGGTGCACCAGGGCCTTCAGCCACTATAAATGGAACTCCAGATGCAGGTGCCACCTTGTGCATCTGCTTTCGTGGGTCCTGGGGAATCAAACCTGAGTCCTTTGGCTTTGCAAACAAATGTCTTAACTGCTAAGCCATCCCTCCAACCCCCCTGTTTTGTGTTATGAATCAGAGTCTTCTTCTAGACCAGGTTGACCTGGAACTCATGGCAATCCTCCTGTCTCAGCCTACCAAATGCTGGCATTATTATTCTTTTGCTGCTGAAATCTGCAGCAACTCTCACTGCAAAGAAATTAGGCTGGCCTAGAATTCCCTATGTAGCCAAGAAGGACCTTGAACTTCTGATCCTCCTGCCTCTGCCTCCAAAGTACTGGTGTTACCAATATGAGCCATCAAAACTAGTTTATGCTATGCTGGGCTTCTTGCATGCTAGGCAAACAGTCTACTGAGTTACAACTCTACCCCAGGCTAACTAAAATCTGTCCTGTTAAACAATTTCAATATTCAGCTAGGTTTTTTTTTTTTTTTTTTTTTTGGTTTTTTGAGGTAGGGTCTCACTCTAGCCCAGGCTGACCTGGAATTCACTATGTAGTCTCAGGGTGGCCTCGAACTCACAGCGATCCTCCTACCTCTGCCTCCCAAGTGCTGGGATTAAAGGCGAGCGCCACCACGCCCGGCTCAGGTTTTTTTTTTTAATAACAAATATCTGAAGTCTTCTCAACAGGAAAAAACAGAACCTTCTGCCAAAAACTATTACACAGTGAATTCCAGGTCAGCCTGGGCTAGAGTGACACCCTACCTCAAAAAAACAAAAAGAAAAGGGCTGGAGAGACAACTTAGTGGTTAAGGCACTTGCCTGCAAAGCCAAATGACCCAGGTTCGATTCCCTAGTGCCCACGTAAGCCACAAAGTGTCGCATGTGTGTGGAGTTTGTTTGCAGTGGCTGAGGCCCTAGCATGCCCATGCTCTCTGCCTCTTTTCTTTCTTTCTTTCTTTCTTTCTTTCTTTCTTTCTTTTTTCTTTCTCTCTCTCTCTCTCTCTCTCCCTCCCTCCCTCCCTCCCTCCCTCCCTCCCTCCCTCCCTTCTTTCTTTCTCTCTCTCTCTCTCTCTCTTTCTTTCTCTGAAATAAATAAAATAAAATGTTTTAAAAAAAAACTTCTATATCTGCGGGGCAAGGTGGTACATGCCTTCAATACCAGAACTTAGGAGGCAGAGGTAGGATTGCTAGCTTGAGGCCACCCTGAGACTACATAGTGAATTCAAGGCCAGCCTGAGTAAGACCCTATCTCAGAGGAAAAAAAAAAAAACAACAAACCTACTATATCAGCAATCAAATAAATGGGGTAATCCTAGCATTCAGGAGGGTAAGGCAGAAAGATAAGAGATTTTGCAGACAAGCATGGGCTACATAACATGATCCTGCCTCTAAACCAGGCACAGTAGCACATGTCTTCAAAGGATCAGGAGTTCAAGGTTATCTGCTAGGTAGTGTATGTGAGGTCAGCCTGACTTACTACATAAGACTCAAAAATAAATAAATAAATAAATAAATAATAAAACAGTCCTCACTCTCTATCTCATAAATAAATGAATAAAAATAAAATAAAATATTTTTTAAAAAGCAGCTGGGCATGGTGGCACATGCCTTTAATCCCAGGATGCAGAGATAGGAAGATCAATGTGATTTCAAGACCACTCTGAGACTATATAGTGAATTCCAAGTGAGCCTGGGCTAGAGCAAAACCACACCTTGAAAAACCACCAAATTAAAAAAAAGAAAAAAGCAGATGCTGTGGCTGGAAGGATGAGTTCGTGGTTAAGGCACTTGCCTGTAAAGCCCAAGAACTTAGGCGCAATTCCCCATTTTCCACACAGAGCCAGACACTCAAAGGGTACATGTGTGTGGAGTTCATTTGCAGCAGCAAGAGGCCTTGGCATGCTCATACTCTCTTTTTGCAAATAAATAAGTAGAAAAATAAATATTGACAACAAGAAAAACTTGCTACCAATTCTTAGTGAAAGAGCCCTAGGAGCAATTTATAAAAACTGAAAGTGTAGTGGGGCATGGTGGTGCATACCTTCAATCCCAGCACTTGGGAGGCAGAGAGGCAGGAGGGCTGCCAAGAGTTCGAGGCCACCCTGAGACTACATAGTGAATTCCAGGTCAGCCTGGGCTAGAGTGAGACCCTAAATCAAAAAAAAAAAAAAAAAAAAAAAAACCTAAATAAATAAATAAAAATAAAGCCAAGCCGGGCATGGTGGCGCACGCCTTTAATCCTAGCACTCAGGAGGTAGAGGTAGGAGGATCGCCATGAGTTCGAGGCCACCCTGAGACTCCGTAGTGAATTCCAGGCCAGCCTGGGCTACAGTGAAACCCTACCTTGAAAAATCAAATAAATAAGTAAATAAATAAATAAAGCCAGATTGTTTTAAATGCACCCATAGGATACTTTTTGTTTTGTTTTTCGAGGTGGGTCTCACTCTAGCCCAGGGTGATCTGAAGTTTACTCTGTATTCTAAGGAAGGAGAGATAGAATGTGCATTCTAGAGCCTTCTGCCACTACAAACTCCAGATGCATGCACCACTTTGTGCATCTGGCTTTTTGTATACTGGAAAATCAATTCCAGGCCATCAGGCTTTACATGCAAGCACATTTATAACTGACTGTTGAGCTGTCTCTCAGTCCCCTTCTTTTTGTTTTGAGAAAGAGTTTTACCCTGTAGTGCAGATTAGCCTATGTGGACCAGGTTATCCTGGAACTTGTTGGAATCCTCCTGCCTCTTGAGTGAGGAGAATACAGGCATGTGCTACTATGCCTGACTTCTAAGTCTAAGTTATTTAATTAATTTTGTTTTTCTTCTTTTATCCTTTTTTTTTTTTTCTTTTTTGTTTCTCAAGGTAGGGTCTCACTCTGGCCCAGGCTGACCTGGAATTAACTATGTAGTCTCAGGGTGGCCTCAAACTCATGGTGATCCTCCTATCTCTGTCTCCCAAGTACTGGGATTAAGGCATGTATTACCATGTCCAACTCTCTTTTAAATATTTTATTTTTATTTATTTGCAGAGAGAGATAGAAGAGAGAAAGAGAATGGGCATACCAGGGCTTCCAGCCACTGCAAACGAATTCCGGACATGTGTGCTACCTTGTGCATCTGGCTTTCGTGGGTCCTGGAGAATCAAACCAAGGTTCTTTGGCTTTGCAGACAAGTGCCTCAAATGCTGAGCCATCTCTCCAGCCCTCTTTTATCCTTTTGTTTGTGTTTGTTTGTTTGTTTGTTTTTTGAGGTAGGGTCTTGCTATAGCCCAGGCTGACCTGGAATTCACTATGTAGTCTCAGGGTGGCCTCAAACTCACGGCAATCCTCTTACCTCGGCCTCCTGAGTGCTGGAATTAAAGGTGTGTGCCACCATGCCCGGCTATCTTTTATCCTATTTTTAATTTTTTTGGCAGAGAAAGAGGGAGGGAGAGAGGGAGAGAGAGAGAAAGAGAATGGCCACGCCAGGCCTCCAGCCAGTGCAAACCAACTCCAGACGCTTATGTCCCCTTGTGCATCTGGCTAACGTGGGTCCTGGGAAATTGAGCCTGGGTCCTTTGACTTTGCAGGCAAATGCCTTAACAGCTAAGCCATTTCTCCAGCCCTTTTCTTTTTGTGTGTTTCTGTGTGTATAATTGTGGGGAGGGGGTGTATATACATGTGTGTGCATACAGGAGAGTCTAGAGGACAACCTTGGGTGTCATCCTTAGGTACGCTGCCCACCTCTTTTTGAAACAAGACCTCTTACTGGCCTGGAGCTCACTGATAAGACCTGAGTGTCTGTCCCCATCTTGTCAGTGCTAGGATTATAGGTGTGCACCACCATACACAGCATTTATGTAGGTATCAGAGATAAAACTCAAGTACCTCATGCTTGAGAGTCAAGCACTTGATCTCTCAAACCTCATATTTCTAAATCAGAGATTTCTATTTTTTTTTTTAAAGATGCATGTTAGTGTTCTAGTGGCACACACCTGTAAATCTCAGCACTGGAGAGAGAAAAGAGTGCTGTAATTTTGAGTCCAGGCTGCACTATATAAAGAGAGCCTAAAAAAAAAAAAAAGAGCAGCATGTGAGGCATGAAGAGCAATGGACATAGTTTTCTGACACTCTGACTCACCAATACTCGGTCTCCAATCTTGAGCTCTCGTTCTCCTTTCTTGAGTGAGCCAGTCTCTGAAAGGTTGGAGATTGACTCGCTAGCAGTTTTTGTGAGGTTGCTGATCTGAGACGTGGTGGCAGTTTCCTTTGCTGCTGGCTGGGAGGATGTGTGGGGCATGTTTGATGGGGCAGCTGTGGAGGAGGACACCACGCTGGCTGCAGAGGGGGACAAAGGAGAAGCAGCTCTGGACACATGAGCCGTCTGCGGAACATTCGCTTCATCTTCTGCCTGTGCCTTCCTTGTTAGCTTTGAAGGGCGGGTAAATATGCCCTTGAAAGGTTCACACTGGAAATAGCGAACTCCTGCCACAGATCCATCATTCTTTCCAATGGGCTGATCTAAAACAATCCCAGCCCACTGGCCTGGGGCAAACTGAGTTTCTCCAAGAAACTGGATAAACCCAGGCTTATTTCCATTCACCCAAACACGCTCTCCAACTCGAAAATCATCCACAAATTCCTCTTGAGTCTCAGATGATGGAGCACTTGAAGCTTTTTCAGTGGATACAGTTTCTTCTAGTGGAGCTGCGACTGAAACAGAAGAATCAGGAAAGATTCGATTTCATATTCAAGCTACCATCCTCCAACTTAAAGGAAAAATCGAGCAACAGCAGTAAGAACAGCACATGGCTCTTACAGAGTTTTGTTTCAGACAAGAAACCAAAGAGTAATGTAAAATCTCAGTGAACCAGGTGAGTAAGGTTTCATTGACATTTGCAATTAAGACTAGAAGTCAAAGCAAGACAAAAAAAATTATTCCTTTTCCCAGATCTGTATTGATAGATTTACTTTATTCTCACCCCTCTTCCTTTCCTGCATATTAGGACACACATAGTCAAATCCACTAAGTGCAGCTTGTTCCTACATTTGAGTAGTCAAAGCTAACAAGACTGGGTCCATTTAACCACAAATATATACAGTCATGCTTGATGAAGGAGGTGACTCAGTGCTATGGCCCCAGTCTATTTTTTTTTTCTTTTAAATTTTTTTTTATTTTTTTATTTGAGAGTGACAGACACAGAGAGAAAGACAGAGAGAGGGAGAGAGAGAATGGGCGCGCCAGGGCTTCTAGCCACTGCAAACGAACTCCAGACGCGTGCGCCCCCTTGTGCATCTGGCTAACGTGGGACCTGGGGAACCAAGCCTCGAACCGGGGTCCTTAGGCTTCACAGGCGAGCGCTTAACCGCTAAGCCATCTCTCCAGCCCGGCCCCAGTCTATTTTATTTTATTGAGTTGATAATTTGAGACAGAAAGGGAGAGAATGGGCACGCCAGGGCCTTTAGCTGCTGCAAATGAACTACAGATGCATATGCCACCTTATGCATCTGGCTTATGTGGGTTCTAGGGAATCAAACCTAGGTCCATTGGCTTTGCAAGCAAGTGCCTTAACTGCTAAGCCATCCATCCAGCCCCCCACCCCCGTAATCATTTTTATTGCAACCAAACTACATAAAATCTATTCCTTTGACAATAAAGGTGGAAATTACAATGAAGACAAAAAAAATACCAACTGGCCAAATATCCAAGTAGGGCACAACAACTATGTGTGATCTTAAACCTATCATAACAGGCAGTAGTTTTCATTTACCAGTTAGTACATCAAAAACTCATTCATGCAATCATTCAACAAGGATTAAGGATTTTGTATAAACTGAAAATTTCTGCATAAAGTACACATTCCTACTCACACTACCACTTGCTAGGCATATGATCTCAAGCTGTAGCATAGCCTTTATGAGGTTAATTTCTTCGTCTGTAAGAGGAAAATAACATCTCCCTTGAGGACTTTTAAAGAGAGGATTAAGTGAAATAATGCATTTATTCATGCTATATATGAATCAATCAATTATGTCCTGTATCTCCAGGACCAGTTCCTGGTATTGATCTGTGCCAGGGAACAAAGCAAGACAGCGTATATTCACAGAGATCAGAGATAGAAATGAGAAGATAGGGCTGGAGAGATGGCTTAGTAGTTAAGCGCTTGCCTGTGAAGCCTAAGGACCCCAGTTCGAGGCTCGATTCCCCAGAACCCACGTTAGCCAGATGCACAAGGGGGCGCACGCATCTGGAGTTCATTTGCAGTGGCTGAAAGCCCTGGCACGCCCATTCCCTTTCTATCTGTCTCTTTCTTTCCCTCTCTCTCTGTCACTCTCAAATAAAGAAATAAAAATGACAAAAAATATTAAAAAAAAAAAAAAAAAGAAATGAGAAGATAGGTGCTGGGAGTAGTGGCGTACACCTTTAATCCCAGCACTTGAGAGGCAGATGTAGGTGGGTTGTCATGAGGTCGAGGTCACCCTGAGACTACGTCAGACTGGGCTAGAATGAGACCCTAACTCGAAAAACAAAAACAAAAAAAAAAAAAAAAAAGAAGAAAAAGAAAAGAAATGATAGCTGGGCTTGGTGGCACACACCTTTCCTCCCAGCACTTGGGAGGCAGGGATAGGAGGACTGCCAGTTTGAGGCCACCCTAAGACTACATGGTGAATTCCAGGTCAGCCTGGGCTAGAGTAAAACCCTACTTCGGAGGAAAGAAGAAGAAGGAGGAGGAGGAAGAGGAGGAGGAAGAGGAGGAGGAAGGAAGAAGGAAGAAGAGGAGGAGGAAGAGGAGGAGGAGGAGGAAAGAAGAAGAAAGAAGGAGGACGAGGAAGAGGAAGAAGAAGAAATGAGAAGACAGGAAAGCAGCACATTAGGTAAATGCAGGTAATCAGTGCCGGGAGATGGCACCTTGGAAAGATCAGCCAGGGAAGGCCACTTGGAGATGACAGCTGGCTTGATGACTGATCAACAAGAAGGTGTGAGCAAAGTTGCGAGCGCGCTAGAATTATGAGCAACAGATTTCTGTTGTGTATGATTTCCCAGTCTAAGGTATTTTGTTACAGCAGCCTGAGTAGACTTCAGCTCAAGTATAAAATGTCCATGAAAGTTGTCCCTCAGTGAACTGGTCAATCAGCATCATACAATCTTTCAGACTAGACATGTACTTGTTTTTTCTAACTCCATGGATACAATTTGAAGGCAAAATGAATTCAACTCTCTAGTACCCAGGTAAAGCCAGATTCAAAGTGACCCATGCACCTGTATGCTAAATGCCTACAATAATGGGTGGCAGAGCCAGGAGAATTCAAAGCTTGTGAGCCAGTTACTGCTGTTTGTTTGCAATTGGGCAGGTTGTCTGCAGCAGCTAGAGACCATTTTCAAAGCAGGTAGAGCACAGACACATTGAAGTTGTCTTCTGATCTCCACACATGCACTGTAGCACACGTGTGCTCACACACACTACACATATACACACATAAATAAATTTAAGAACATTTTAAAATTAAAGTCTTCACACAAGATAAAAAATCATAAAGCATTACCAGCAGCAGATGTCTTCAAGGCTGCACTTCTAGGCTTAAGGATCTTGGAAGGGGCTTTAAGCCCACTTGGTTTTAACATACTCATTTTCCTAGTGGATGACGGCTGTTTTTTCTGTGTTTATTGCCACGATCTTTCCCCAATCATCCATACAACCATGGGTGTTTCTACACTGAGGTGAGTCACTGGATTAAATCTGCAAAGAGAAATAAATCAAAAGACTTTACATCAATGGGAGAAAGAAAATAGGGTCAATATCTATTACAAAAGTAGTTTTGGGGGATGGAGAGATGGTGTAGCAGTTAAGCGCTTGCCTGTGAAGCCTAAGGACCCCAGTTCGAGGCTCGATTTCCCAAGACCCACGTTAGCCAGATGCACAAGGGACGCAGTGTCTGGAGTTCGTTTGCAATGGCTGGAGGCCCTGGTGCCCTCGTTCTTTCTTTCCCCCTATCTACCTCTTTCTCTGTCTGTTGCTCCCAAATAAATAAATATAAATAAACAAAAAAGTAGTCTCCAGCTGGGCACATGCTTCTTGGAAGACTGAGACAGGAAGATCATCTGAGTATAACAGCTAGAGACTACTATCATGAGCAACATAACAAGTGGCATTTCAAAAAAAAAAAAAACAAACACAGTTCACAGAGCTGGAGAGATGGTTCAGCGGTTAAGGCACTTGCCTGTAAAGCCTAATGACCTGGGTTCTGTACCCAAGTAAAGCCATATGCACAAAGTGGCATATACTTCTGGAGTTTGTTTGCAGTATCTGGAGGCCCTGGCACTCCTTGATAGAATAAGAGAACATGTCTCTGGAGGAGATTTACCTCTTCTCCCTGTTCATCAAGGAGTATGAAATTACTGATTTCTTGGGAGTGTCCTAAAAGGATGAGATTTTTTTGTGTTTTCTTTTTAAGTTGTTTTTTGTTTTGTTTTGTTTTGTTTTGTTTTGTTTTGTTTTGTTTTGAGTCAGGGTCTCACTCTAGCCCAGGCTGACCTGGATCTCACTCTGTAGTCTCAAGCTGGCCTAGAACTCACGGACATCAAACCATCATACTCTACCTCCCCAGTGTTGGGATTAAAGGTGTGCACCACCATGCCTGGCTCAAGGATGAGGTTTTGAAGATCATGGCAGTGCAGAAGCAGACCAGGTTCAAGGTTTTTGTGACCACTGGGGAATACATGGTTACATGTCCAAGGAGGTAGCCACCGCTGTCAGCTTGGCCATGCTGTCCATTGTACCTGTGAGGAAAGGCTACCAGAAGAACGAGATCGACAAACCCCACATAGTCCCCTACAAGGTGGCTCTGTGCTGTTAGGCCTTATCTAAACCTCCAGGGCCACTGGCATGATCTCTGTCCCTGTGTCCTAGAAGCTGCTGTTGATGGCTAGTATTGATAACTACCACACTTCAGCAAGAGGCTTCACTGACAACCTGGGTAATTTCACCAAGACCAGCTTTGATGCCATGTCCAATACCTACAACTACCTGACCCCTGACCTTAGAAAGAGACTGTTCACCAAGTCTCTCTACCAGTTCTCCAACCATCATGTAAAAACTAATACCAGACTCTCAGTGCAAAGGACCTAGGTAGGCTTCAGCTGTGGCAACTACATAGGGTTTTCAATAAAAAATAAAACAAATTAAACTGGTTAAAAAAATACGGGGGGGGGGGTGGCTAGAGGGATGGCTTAGCAGTTAAGGTGTTTGCCTGCAAAGCCGAGGGACCCAGGTTTGATTCTCCAGGACCCATGTTAGCCAGATGCACAAGGGGGGGGGCACATGCATCTGGAGTTTGTTTTCAGTGGCTGGAGACCCTGGTGCGCCCGTTCACCCTCTCTCCTTCTTTCTCTGTCAAATAAATAAATAAATAAAATTGAAAAAAAAAGTTTAAAAAAATACAAGGGGGCTGGGCACGGTGGTGCACACCTTTAATCCCAGCACTTGCAGAGGTAGGAGGACTGCCATGAGTTCAAGGCCACCCTGAGACTACATAGTGAATTCCAGGTCAGCCTGAACTACAGTGAGACCCTACCTCGAAAAACAAAAACAAAACAAACAAAAATGACAAGGAAGCTGGAGAGATGGCTTTGTGGTTAAGGCACTTGCCTTCAAAGCCTAAAGACCCATGTTTGACTGCAGATTCCATGTAAGCCAAATGCACAAAGGTGAGGCAAGCTCAAGGTTGCACATGCCCACTAGGTGGTACAAGTGTCTGGAGCTTAATTACAGTGGTGGAGGCCCTGGCATGCCAATTTTCTCTCTCAAATTAAAACATAAAATAAGTCTGGTGTGGCGGTGCATGCCTTTAATCCCAGCACTCAGAAGGCAGAGGTAGGAGGACCACCCTGAGACTTCATAGTGAATTCCAGGTCAGCCTGGGCTACAGTGAGACCTTACCTCAAAAACCCAAAAATAAATAAAATAAAATAAAATATGGGGGGGCGGGGGCTGGATAGATGGCTCAGTGGTTAAAGTGCTTGCCAACAAAGCCGAAGGACTCAGGTTCGATACCCCAGTACCCATGCACAAGGTGGCACATGTATCTGGAGTTCACCTGCAGTGCCAGTTCCTGGCACACCCATTCCCATTAACCCCCCCCACAACACACACTCATAAATAAATAACACAAAAAATACAAGGATTCCCAGCACTCGGGAGGCTGAGGTAGGAGGATCACTGTGAGTTCGAGGCCACCCTGAGACTACATAATGAATTCCAGGTCAGCCTGGGCTAGAGGGAGGCCTACCTCAGAAAAAAAGAAGAAGAAGATATACAAGGATGGGTCAGCCTGGGCTAGAGGGAGGCCTGTCTAAAAAAAAATACATATAGGGATGGAGAGATGGCTTAGTGGTTAAGCACTTGCCTGTGAAGCCTAAGGTTTGAGGCTTAATTCCCCAGGACCCACATTAGCCAGATGCACAAGGGGGTGCACGTGTCTGGAGTTCATTTGCAGTAGCTGGAGGCCCTAGTGCACCCATTCTCTCTCTCTCTCTATCTGCCTCTTTCTCTGTCTGTTGCTCTCAAGTAAATAACTAAAGATGTACAAAAAAAATTTTTTTTAATTACATACACACACACACACGCACAAGCATGGGTACAGTGGTGCACAATTTTAATTCTGGCTCCCAGGAAGCAGAGGTAGGAGGATCTGTGTGAGTTCAAGGCCAGTCTGGGACTACAGAATCAGTTCCATGTCAGCCTAGACTTGAGTGAGACCCTACCTTGGAAAAAAAATATGCTGACAACTTCTCAGTTATGGTGGGTCTGAATTTAGGCCTCTGGGTCATAAATAATTATACAACTGATAAACAAATCTAATCATTTTGAGTTGCTGCTGCCTGGAATTACATATAAATTTTCACAGAACTAAAATGTTATGCCTATTTGCAAGAAAATTAATAGAAAACTACATAACAAATGGAGTACTGACACCTGTATACTGAGAGGAAATACATATTTCTGCTCATCTTGTAAGTGTTCTGCTTTTCAGTGTCCTGCCAAGAATATTTACAGTGATTTTTGTTGTTGCTGTTGTTTTTAAGGTAGGGTCTCACTCTAGCCCAGACCAATCCGGAACACACTCTGTAGTTCCAGGCTGGCCTTAAACTCACAGTGATCCTCCTACCTCTGCCTCCCAAATGCTAGGATTAAAGGTGTGCACCACCATACCCAGCTATTCACAATGATTTTACCATTATATAATTTTCAGTAAAATATAGAGATATGTGTCTATATTTTATTTACAGAAGTTGCAGATAAGTCAGCACAAATCTAGCAGCAGGAGACAAACTTGTACCTCATGGTGTCTATGGAATCCAGCCACACCTCAGCTCACATGCTACCAGAGGCGGAGCAACATTTCGAACTCCCTGCCTGTGTGGTCATCTTGGTGACCTCACAAAGGGGAATTCTGATGTTTGTCTGTTCTGCACTGCAGCCTCACCACTTAAAAGGAACACCAGAAAATTCTCTATGGCTGTACCTGGGGCTAATGACAAAGATATATGTACTTTATCTAGAAGCACTACCCTCCCACTTGATGTCAGTCCCATCTTCCTCCACTGCTAAACAGCAGAAGTAACACAGGTGAGCAAAGAAAAATACACACAAAAAGCTTAGCACCAGTAACACACATACATACACTTCCAGTTTTCAAGTTGTTAATTTGATTTAGCTTAAAAGGTGTTTTTCTTTTCCTCTTAGAAAACTAAGCTATATATTGTTGGGCATGGTGGTGAATGCCTTTAATCCCAGCACTCGAGAGGTAGGAGGACTGCCCTGAGGTCAAGGGCACCCTGAGACTACACAGTGAATTCCAGGGTCTAGAGTAAGACACTATCTCGAACTCCCGCAGGTTATATCTATATCTATAATGTATGTACGTATGTATATGTATATATATACATATATACATACATATATATATGTGTGCATATATATATATATATATATATATATATATATATATATATACACACACATACACACATACACACATACACACACACACACACACACACACATTAAAAAAGAATGTGGGCTGGAAAGATGGCACTGAAGTTAAAAGTGCTTCCTTGGAGTCAGGCGCAGTGGTACATGCCTTTAATCCCAGCACTTGGGAGGTAGAGGTAGGAGGACTGCCATGAGTTCAAGGCCACCCTGAGACTACACAGTAAATTCCAGGTCAGCCTGAGTGAGAGTGAGACCCTACCTCAAAAGAACAAAAACAAAAAAAGTGCTTGCTTGGGCTGGAGACATAGCTTAGCAGTTAAAGTGCTTGACTGCAAAGTCAAAGGACCCAAGTTCTATGCCCCAGGACCTATATAAGCTAGATGCACATGGTGACATGTGTCTAGACTTTGCAGTGGGTGGGAGGCCCTGGTGTACTCATCTATCTGCCTCTCGCAAATAAATTAATACATTACTAATAATAAATTAATAAAAGTTAAAAAAAATAAGCTTTTGCTTGCAAATCCTGCTGGTGCAGGTTAAATTTCCCAGAACCCATATAAAGCCAGACTACAAGCTTCTGAAGTTCATTTGTAGCAAAGAAGCCTGGCATACATGCACATCCTTGTTCTCTCTCTCTCAAATAATTTTTTTCCCTAAAAATGCAATTCTGGGGCTGGAGAAATGGCTTAGCAGTTTAAGGCATTTGCCTGCAAAGACAAAAGATCCCGGTTCAATTCTCCAGGACCTACGTAAGCCAGATGCACAAGGCACATGCATCTGGTGTTCTTTTGCAGTAGGTGGAGGCCCTGGCGCACCCATTCTGTCTCTCACTTTCTCTCTCTCAAATAAATAAATAAATAAATATATTTAAAAATAAAAATACAATTCTGCCTTGGGAAAACACCCAAGTGGCAGATAATGCCTATGTGGTGTAAGAGCCTGCATGACCCAAGGGCTCAGAATTGGAAGGTCACTGTGGCTTCCAGGAAGTTTAGAAGCTTCAGCAGTGTACCAGCTCATAGAGGGAAAGCCCAAGATCACTAAACTGGGCTGCCTAGTCAAGGACATGAAGATCAAGGCTCATAGAGGGAAAGCCCAAGATCACTAAACTGGGCTGCCTAGTCAAGGACATGAAGATCAAGACTCTGGAGGAGATCTACCTGTTCTCTCTGTTCATCAAGGAGTCTGAAATTTCTGATTTCTTGGGAGTGTCCTATAAGGGTTTGTTTGTTTAAGTTTTTTCGAGACAGGGTCTCACTCTAGTCCAGGCTGACCTGGATCTCACTCTGTAGTCTCAGTCTGGCCTAGAACTCAAGGTTATCCCCTGTGTTGCATTTAACTTTGTGTTACTGGCAACAAACATCTGACCAAGAGCGGCTTGAGGGAGGAAGAGATATTGCTTTTGCTCCATGATAACAGAGTAAAATGATGGCATGAGTAGAGGGTGGACATCACCTTCCTGGCCAATATTATCAACAAGAGAGTGTGCCAAACACTGGCAAGGGGAAGTTGGCTAAAACACACATAAGTGTTTATATAACAATACATTTCCTTGAGGAGGCTCTAATTCCCAAATTGCTACTAGCTGGGAACCTAGCAGTCAGAACACAAGTTTATGGGGAACACTTGAATCAAACCACCACACTCTGCCTCACTCTGGCACATGTGTCTGGAGGTGAGGAGTTCTTTTGCAGTGGCTGGAGGTCCTAGTGTACCCATTTTTTTCTCTCTCTCAAAATAAATAAATAAAATAAAATAAATAGCTATTGCCCTTTCCCTGCCAGGTGTGTTGGCACATTCCTTTAATCCCAGCACTCAGGATGCAGAGATAGAACGATCCCCTTGAGTTTGAGGCTACCCTGAGTAGTGAATTCCAGGGCAGCCTGAGCCAGAATGAATCCCTATCTTTTTTTTTTTTTTTTTTGAGGTAGGGTCTCACTCTAGCCCAGGCTGACTTGGAATTCATTATGGAGTCTCAGGGTTGCCTCGAACTCATGGCAATCCTACCTCTGCCTCCTGAGTGCTGGGATTAAAGGGGTGCCACCACGCCTGACTTGAATCCCTATCTTGAAAGACCTGAAAACTTCACTAGCTCTAGTATTTACCCTGTTTACTAACAGGAATAAAGATTAAAATGTGGAGGAAGTTCATTTTGAAAATGCCCAAAGGTCTTGTAAGGCCTCACCACAGCTGTGGCAATGTGGATCTCTCCTAGCAAAAGGCAAACCATCAGCTGCTGCTTGTTTTTGCCCTCTCCTGAGTTGTGTCAGCAAATACAGAATAAGTATTAATGAAAGAGGACTTCTGGTTAAAAAGCAGAAATAAGCAGAATAACAGCACAATACACTCTTCTACCAAACAGTGAGGATGTATAAGGGATTATCAACTATAGCAGAGAAGCAGGAGAGACCCAGAGCTTCTACCAACCACAAAAGCAGCCAGAATTGGCTCCCACTGTGGCCCCAGTGGCTGGCCCACTGGAAGACCTATGTGCACACCTAGACAGCCTGAGGTACAGGAGCAGAACCACTACTCACACAAGCCCCACAGAGTCAGGAAACCTGAAGGAGAAGACAACAGGGTTCAGCTGAGCAGCCAGGAACTTCAAGCACCCTCCACAGCCTTCTTGCCCCCAACCGCCAGTGCCAGCAACCACTGGAGGACTCCAGAGGATCTTGGCCACACAGTATCCATCATAACCAATCGAAACAGCAGATCCACTGACCCAACTAGCCTACTAGAGCCCACAGCACAGTAAAGAAGGGACCTAAGCACTCAGCATAGGTGAGATCAAAGCCATCCCAAAAGGTTACTCTGAGTAATACCTGCCCCAAAGCCAAGTATATAGACCTGCTCTGGAATTGCAAATCACACCTTTCATGTCAGGGCAGGTTATATGTTACATTGGATTAATGGTCGACTTTACCATTCTTTTTTTTTTTTTTCCAAGGTAGGGTCTCACTGTAGCTCAGGCTGACCTGGAATTCACTGTATAGTCTCAGGGTAGTCTTGAACTCAAAGTGATCCTCCTACCTCTGCCTCCCAAGTGCTGGGATTAAAGGTGTGTGCCACCACACCCAGCTGACTTTACCATTCTTTTTGTTCATTTTTATTTATTTGAGAGCAACAGACAGAGAGAGAAAGAGGAAGAGATATATGCCCCCTTGTGCATCTGGCCAACGTGGGTTCCGGGGAACTGAGCCTTGAACCGGGGTCCTTAGGCTTCACAGGCAAGTGCTTAACTGCTAAGCCATCTCTCCAGCCCTGACTTTACCATTCTTAAATACTCCAGGGTTGTTTTTTATTTTTGGCGGGGGAGGGGGGGAAGTTTCTAGGTAGAGTCTCACTTCTTTCTACTCCAGGCTGACCTGGAATTCACTATGTAGTCTCAGGGTGGCCTTGAATTCAGTGATCTTCCTACTCCTGCCTCCTGAGTGCTGGGATTAAAGGTATGTACCACCACACCTGATTTAAACTGTGGTTTGAGGTTAACTTGTGTCGCTTTTGATATTTCCTGATTTATAGTGCTGTTTTCTTCTGTCTTTCTTGGGAGCAGGATCTCACTCAGTCCCAGGCTGAACTGGAAGCCGTTATAATCCAGACACTTCAGCCTCCCAGTCAACAGGATTACGGGTGTGGGGCAACACAAACCCTTAGGGACTGTGGCTTTGTAAGATTATCTCCTTGTTTTAAACTGTACTCTTGTATAAATACTCTTTGGTGGTTTGAATGTGTATATTGCTCAGGTGAATTTTAGAATATGCTTGTATTTTGCTCCACCCAGCCTACTAGAATACTTGTGTAGCAGGCAAACTTAACATAGAGTCACTTCTGCTGTTACTCGGGAGTAACATAAGAGCCACACCTGGCACCTTAGGCTTCTACTCTGAAGTTATATAATGTCTGATAAACGTGCCTAAGAATCCAGCAGATAATTAGGAAACCCAAGCACCAAATTAGCTCAAGATACAAAAATCTCTACATTATAATAAAAGAAACACAAAAAAATCAAGACAATATAATGCTACAAAAATTATAAATCCATCAGAAATGACCTCCAGTGACACTGATCTGGATGAAAAACTTGACAAAGAATTCAAAATAATGATTATATTTATGTTCAAAGAAATCAAGGAATCAAAGAAGAAAACAAACTCTTAGAGGAATCTCAAGAAAACACAGGAAACTAACTCAATGAAACAAGGAAGTCAGTATAAGACATGAGTAAGGAAAGAGAAATAATGAAGAAGTAAAGGGAATGCAAAACAGAGTAAGTCAAATAGAAAACTGTAGAAAGTCTCACGAGTAGAATGGGTCAAGGAGAAGACATAATAGCTAAAATAGAAGAGACAGTGGCAGATCTAGTACAGTCTAAAAAAGAGAAAAACAAACTAATATGTAGGTATGAATGGGAATCTCAAGACATTCAAGACACTGAAAAGATCAAACACAACAACTTAGGGTAGAGTAGAAGAAGTCCAACCCAAAGGTATAGTAAGTAGTTTCAAAATAATCACAGAAGAAAATTTCCACCCAATAGGGAAAGAGATGCCAATGCAGATATAGGAAGCATTTAAAACAGCAAATATACAAAATCAGGAAAGAACCTCTCCTTATCATACTATAGTTAAACCATAAACACACAAACCAAAGAAAATATATTGAAAGCAGTTAGAGAGAAATATCAAGTCACATATAAAGGCAAGACCATCAGAATAACAGTAGATAACTCATTACAAACATTAAAAACCAGAAGCGCTTGGAATGATATAGTCCAAGTTCTGAAAGATAACAATTGTCAACCAAGATTACTTTATCCAGCAAAGCTATCCATCCAAATTGATGGATAAATAAGGACATTCCTCAACAAAAACAGGCGAAAGGAATATATAACCACTAAGCCAGCTCTACAGAAAATACTTAAGGGATCCTTCGCACTAAAGAGAAAAGGAAAGCGCACATATGAGGAAACAGGAAAATATAAACCATACTCAAACAATAGTAAAGGAAAAACAAAAAGAATGACAAAAATAAATTCACACCTTTCAATAATAACATCAATAGCCTCAATGCCCCAACTAAAAGACACAGGCTTGCAGACAGGATTAAAAGGTAGTATTCTTCTGTTTGTTGCCTCCAATGAAACTCACCTCTCCACACAGGACAGGCAGTATCTTAGGGTGAAAGGATGGGAAACAGTATTTCAAGTGAATGGGCCTACGAAACAAGCAAGAGTTGTTATCCTAATATCTGGCAGGATAGACTTCAAACCAACATTAGTGAGAAAAGATAAAGAAGGTCACAATATATTGATTAAAGGAACAATTCAACAGGAGGACATTACAATTCTAAACATATATGCACCTAACATGGATGCTCCCAATTTCATCATACAAACACTATTAGACTTAAGGTCACAGATAACACCAAGCACAATTGTAGTGGGTAATTTCAATACCCCACTCTCATCAACTGACAGGTCATCCCAGCAAAAGCTAAACAGAGAAGCATCTGGATTAAGTGATTTCATAGAACTTAACATATCTACAGAACATTCCACCCAAATGCTGCAGAATACACATTCTTTTTCAGCAGCATACATTCTCTAAAACAGAACAAATATTAGAACACAAAGCAACATGTACCAAATGCAAGAAAATTGAAACAATTCCATGTACTATGATCACAATGGGATTAAACTAAAAATCAACAGCAAGAAAAAATACGGAACATACACAAAATCATGGGAACTAAACAATATACTACTGAATGATGAATAGGTCATTAAAGCACTCAAAAATGACCCCACAATGCACAACCCATATTCCCCAACAAAGAGGGTCCTTTTGGAGGGGGGGGGAGGACAGGGAGGAGGCTAATGGTGGTACCAATATGGCTGTATACACACTATGCACAGAACTAAAAAAAGAAAGAAAGTGAAAAAGAAAGAAAGAAAGAAATCAAAGGAAATCAACAAGCTGAGCATGGTGGTGCATGCTTTTAATCCTAGCACTCAGGAGGCAGAGTTAGGAGAATTGCTGTGAGTTCAAGGCCACCCTGAGACTACATAGTGGATTCCAGGTTAGCCTAAGCTAGAATAAGACTCTTATCTCGGGAGGAAAAAAAAGGGAAGGAATAATACTAAACTCCTTCTATGAAGCCAGCATTATCCTAATAACCAAAACCAAACAAAGACAAAACAAAAAGAAAAAAATTACACACCAATCTCCTCCATGAACATAGATGCAAAAATTCTCAACAAGAGCTGGGCATGGTGGCACACACCTTTAATCCCAGCACTCAGGAGGCAGAGGTAGGAGGATCGCCGTGAGTTCAAGGCCACCCTGAGACTACAGAGTTAATTCCAGGTCGGCCTGGACCAGAGTGAGATCCTACCTCAAAAAAACAACAACAAAAAAATTCTCAACACAATATTAGCAAACATGCTGCATGTGGTGGCACACGCCTTTAATCCCAGGACTCGGGAGACAGAGGTAGGAGGACTGCCTTGAGTTTGAGGCCACCCTGAGACTACAAAGTGAATTCCAGGTCAGCCTGGGCTATAGTGAAATCCTTCCTCAAAAAACAACAACAACAACAAAAATCGGCAAACAGAATACAAACTATATCAAAAAGATCATTTACTTCGACCAAGTAGGCTTTATCCCAGGGATGCAGGGATGGTTCAACATATGCAAATCAAAAAATGTAATATACTATATAAATGGACTAAAGGACAGAAATCACATGACCATCTTAATAGATACAGAAAAGGCATTTGACAAACCCCAACATTCCTTCATGGTAAAAGTCTTAAAAGAAAATGAGAGTAGAAGCAACATATCTCAACATAATACAGGCTATGACAAACCTAGAGCTAACATAATACTAAATAGGGAAAAACTTAAAACATTTCCACTAAAATCAGGATCAAGACAAGGGTCCACTGTCCCAACTTTGATTTATTTATTTATTATTTTATTTATTTATTTTTGGTTTTCTGAAGTAGAGTCTCACTGTCGCTCAAGCTGACCTGGAATTCACTATGTAGTCTCAGGGTGGCCTAGAACTCATGGCAATTCTCCTACCTCTGCTTCCTCAGTTCTGGGATTGAAGGCATTCACCACCATGCCCGGCTGCCCCACTTTTATTTAATATAGTACTGGAAGTCTTAGCTATAGCAATAAGGCAAGAGACACACATAAAAGGGATACAAATTGGAAAGGAAGAGACCAAATTATCATTTGCAGATGATATGGTTCTACATATAAAGGACCTGAAAGACTCTACCAGCAAACTGTTAGAGCTGATAAACACTCTTAGCAATGTAGCAGGATACAAAATAAACACAGAAATCTGTAGCCTTTCTATATACTAACAACAAACATGCTGAGGATAAAATCAGTGAATCACTTCCATTCACAATTGCTTAAAAAATAAATAAATAAAGTACCTTGGAATAAACCTAACCAAGGATGTGAAGAATCTCTACAATGAAAATGTAGAGAAGAAAGACAGAAATTACAGAAGACACTAGGAAATGGAAAGACATCCCATGTTCTTGGATTGGAAGAATCAATATTGTGAAATGTGAATCTTTTTAAAATTTATTTATTAGAGAGAGAATGGGTGTACTAGGGCCTCCAGCCAACGCAAATGAACTACAGATGCATGTAGCCCCTTGCGCATCTGGTTTATGTAGATCCTGGGGAATTGAACCTGGGTCCTTTGGCTTTGCAGGCAAATGTCTTAACTGCTAAGCCATGTCTCCAGCCCTGAAATGTCAGTCTTACTAAAAGCAATCTACACATTTAAGGTATTCCCTATCAAAATTCCAGTGGCATTCTTCATAGAAATAGAAAAAGAAATTCTAAAATTCATTTGGAAGCAAAAAAAAACCCCTCAAATAGTCTAGCAATTCTGAGGAACAAAAATAAGGCTGGTGGTATCACCATACCCTATTTTAAGCTATATTATAGAGAGCAATAGTAATAAAAACAACATGGTACTGGCACAAAGAAAAACACATAGGTGCCTGCCTGAAAAGCCTAAGTACCCATATTAGATTTCCCCAGGACCCACAAAAGCCAGATGTACAAGATGGCACATGCATCTGGAGTTCATTTTGCAGTGACTAGAGGCAGCCCTGCATGCCCATTTCCACCCCCCTCTCTCTTTGCCTCTTCCTCTCTCAAATAAATAAATAAAAGTCAAAATAAAGCCAGACATGGTGGCACATGCCTTTAATCCCACCACTTGGGAGGCAGAGGCAGGAGGATTGCTGTGAATTCAAGGACACCCTGAGACTACATAGTGAACTCCAGGTCAGCCTGAGCTAGAGTGAGATCCTACCTCAAAAAACAACAATAGGCCAGGCATGGTAGCATATGCCTTTAACCCCAGCACAGAGGTATGAGGATCACTGTGAATTCCAGGTCAGCCTGGGCTAGAGTGAGACCCTACCTCAAAAAAAAAAAGAAAGAAAGAAAGAAAGAAAGAAAGAAAGAAAGAAAGAAAGAAAGAAAGAAAGAAAATAAAATATAATAAAATAAAGTACTAAAAGGCTGGTGGTATCACCATACTTGATTTTAAGCTGTATTACAGAGCCATAGTACACAAAAGTAGTATGGTACTGGCACAAAGACAAACACGTAGATTGATGGAACAGCATACAGGACATGAATATAAATCCAGGTTGCTACAACCATCTGATTTTCAACAAAAATATTCATTGGAGAAAAAACAGCCTCTAACAAATGTGTTGGGGAAACTGGATGTCTATACATAGAAGAATGAAAATAGAACCTTATCTCCCTCCATGCACAAGAATCAAATCCAAATGGACCAAAGACCTTAATACCATACCTGCAACTCTGAAACTGCTAGAGGAAAACACATTGGCATAGGCAACCCCAGTTGCTCAGGAAATAAAACCATTAATTAACCACTGGGACCCTGTGAAATTAAAAAGCTTTTGTATAGCAAAGGGCACTGTGAATAGAGCAAAGAGGCAACCTACAGAATGGGAGAAAATCTTTACCAGCTATACATCTGACAGAAGATTAACATCCAGAATACACAAAGAACTCAAAAAAACGAAATAAGAAATTAGGGCTGAAGGGATGACTTCGCGCTTGCCTGCCTATGAAGCCTACAGACCCACTTTCGATCTCTCTCCAGATCCCATATGAGACAGACGCTAAGGTGAGGCAAGTGCAAGGTTGCACATGCCCACTAGGCAGTGCAAGCATCTGGAGTTCAATTGCAGTGGCTGAGGCTCTGGTGCCCCAATTCTCTCCATCTCTCCCCCCTTGCTAAAAATAAAAAAAAAAAAATCTATAGAATTTGTAGGGAAATGGATGGATCTGGAAAGATTATATTAAGTGAGGTAACCCAGGCCCAAAAAGCCAAATGCCACATGTTCTCTCTCATATGTTTATCCTAGCTACAAATGTTTAGATTTGTATGTGAGTTGGAATAAAAATTGGTAGCAGAGGCCAATAAGCTAGAAAGGATCTATAGGGGAGAGAGGAGATAGGAGAGGGGAGGACTTAGGGAGACTATATTGTATATATGTAAGTCGATGATCACTGGGGTGGAATGGTCTAAGTGAGGTCAGGAGAAGAGATTGAGTAAAGGAAGGGTGGAAGAAGGGTTAATCAAAATTTAAGAGGATGATATCCACAACCTCCCAGTGCCTAGCAATACCTTTACAAGATCCTCATAATAGGAAGAAAAGGCACTAACATCAAAATAAAACAGAGGCTAATGGAGAGAAGGAGGGGATATGCTGGAGAGTAGAGTTGTGAAGGGGAAGTGGGGGAGGGGAGGGGAGGGGAGGGAATTATCATGGTATATTGTCTGTAAGTATGGAAGTTGTCAGTTAAAAAGATATATAAACTGGGCATAGTGGTGCATGCCTTTAATCCCAGCACTTGGGAGGTAGAGGTAGGAGGATCGCTGAGAGTTCAAAGCCACCCTGAGACTACATAGTGAATTCCAGGTCAGCCTGAGCTGGAACAAAAAGCAAAAAACAAATTATATATTGGGACTGGCAGGATGGCTTAGTGGTTAAGGCACTTGCCTGCAAAGCCTAAGGATTCAGGGCCAATTCTCCAGGATCCATGCATCTGGAGTTCATTTGCAGTGGCTGGAGGCCCTGGTGTGCCCATTCTCTCTCTCTCTCTCTCTCTCTCTCTCTCTCTCTCTCTCTCTCTCTCAAATATGTAAAATAAAATTTAAAAATATTTTTTAAACTTATATATTAAGCCGAGCATGGTGGCGCATACCTTTAATCCCAGCACTCAGGTGGCAGAGATAGGAGGATCACCATGAATTCAAGGCCACCCTGAGACTACACAGTGAAATCCTGAGCTAGAGTGAGACCCTACCTCAACAATTCAAAATAAATAAATAAATAGATACATATACATACATACATACATACATACATACATCTGTGTGTGTATGTATGTATGTGTATGTATATGTATATGTGTATATATATATATAAAATAAATTAAGAGAGGATGAAGATGCCACATGGAAACCTCCTTAAAAAAAAAAAAGATTTATTTGTTTATTAGAGACAGAAGAGAAAGAGACAGAGAAAGGGAGAGAGAATTGGTGCGCCAGGGCTCCCAGCCATTGCAAATGAACTCCAGACACATGAGCCAACATGTGCATCTGGCTTACATTGGACCTGGAAAATCAAACCTGGGTCCTTAGGCTTTGCAGGCATGCACCTTAACTGCTAAGCCATCTCTCCAACCGCTTAATATTTATCTTTTTTTTCCCACCGTGTATGTTTCTGTATGCGTGGGTGAGGGTAGGTGTGTGTGTGTGTGTAGGCTTACCTGTGCACAGTGCACATGTGAAGGTCTGAGAACAACTTCAGAGTGTGTGTCCTCTCCCTCCCCCCACCCTGCTTGAGACAGTCTCCCTTTGGTATTGTTTCTGCAGTTTCACTTCATATGTGCTTCCAGATTCTCCTGGTTCCACCTTCCACTCCATAGGCACATTCAGATCAGACACATGTGCTACTCTGCATCCTACTTTACCGGGGTGATTGTTAGGGAGTTGATCTTGGGTCTGGCAGGCTTATAGCAAGTGCCTTAAACTGCTGAATCATCTCTCCAGCTCCTATTTTTGGGAGAGGGGGTATGACTGGGGAATAAGCCCAGGACTTCCTGCATATCAGGAAAATACTACCACTGTTTACTCAAGCTCTAAAAGTTTCTTCTCTCATTTATTTATTTGTTTATGAGACAGGGAGAGAATAGGTAAGCCAGGGCTTCTTGCCGGTGCAAACATATTCCAGATGCATGTGTCATTTTGTGTGTCTGGCTTTACATGAGTAAATTACTGGGGAACTGAATCTGGCCCAACAGACTTTGCAAATAAGCACCTTTAACTGCTGAGCCACCTCCCCAGCCCTAAAAAATTATTTTTACAGGGCTGGAGAAATGGCTTAGCAGTTAAGAGCTTGCCTATGAAGCCTAAGGACCCCAGTTTGAGGTTTGCTTCCCCAGGACCCACGTAAGCCAGATGCACAAGGGGGAGCACGCGTCTGGAGTTCGTTTGCAGTGGCTGGAGGCCCTGGAGCACCCATTCTCTCTCTATCTGCCTCTTTCTCGCTCTGTCATTCTCAAATAAACAAAATAAAAACAAAAAAATTATTTTTACTATTTCAAATGATTAAAAGCCTTAAGGTGGGGCTGGAGAGATGGCTTAGTGGTTAAGGCACATGCCTGCGAAGCCTAAGGGCCCCGGTTCGATTCTCCAGGTCCCATGTAAGCCAGGTGCACATGATGGTGCATGTGTCTGGAGTTCGTTTGCAGTGCCTAGAGGCCTGACGTGTCCATTCTCACACACTCTCTCTCTTCCTCTCTCTGTCTCTAATTAATAAATGAAAATAAAATCTTTAAAAAAAAATAAAATAAAATAAAATAAAAAATAAAAGCCTTAAGGTGGAAAGGACCTATAGGAGATTAATAATAATGATCATCAGGTAATAGGGGAATTATTGAGAGTTGCAGTCTCAGTTTTTTTGTGTCTCTCATTGTATTAAGTACATAAAATTAGCTTCAAAGACATGCAATTATTTCAGAGGACGATCAGTGAGTATGTATGTAGTGAGCATTGGGCCCATCTGACCACTAGTCCCGTTTTGTTTTTTTTCTGGCTTCCTTGGCAGTTCAGCAACATGACTGAATTCTAGCAAGGGGAATAAAGGAGGCATGTGGGTAGTGTGCCACCTCCAGTCTAAACACATCCAACTCCTACCATCTTTGTCCTTCCAGTAGCCTGAATAGACCAGAACCCCCAGAAGCAGGTGATGAAGATGGTGTAATGGGAGAAGTTGCATGCGTATATCACCTCTCTCCATTTTCCTATTAGAATATATCTATTCTAGAGTTTTCCAGAACTGAAAATAAACTGTCAGGAACTTAAATTATTAAAATTAGTGGAGCTATTGTGATAACAACTACCTACCTAATACAGTGGCAAAGAGATAAAACTTTGCTTAGAATTCTGGATTTAGCTAAGTAAACTGCACTAATAAATTAATTTATAAATTAATTTTTAGAGCCAGACAAAGTAGGGCATACTATAATCTCAGTGCTTGGAGGTGGAAGCATAAGGATCAGTTATTCAAAAGTCAGCTTTAGATGACTGTGCGTACCTTTAATTCCAGCACTCAAGGCAGACATAGACTGATCACCATAGTTCAAGGTCATCCTAAGCCTAATGAATTCCAGGTCAGCCTGACATAGAGTGAGACCCTGCCTCGAAAAACCAAAAAAACAACAAACAAAAAAACAGCTTTATCTGACAACATATCAAGTTCAAGATTCAAGGATACAAGACGCTGGCTCAAAAAATAAATACAGGGGCTGGAGAGATGGCTTAGCAATTAAGCACTTGCCTGTGAAGCCTAAGGACCCCAGTTTGAGGCTCAATTCTCCAGGACCCACGTAAGCCAGATGCACAAGGTAGCACACGCATCTAGAGTTTGTTTGCAGTGGCTAGAGGTCCTGGCGTGCCCATTCTCTCTATCTGCCTGTTTCTTTCTCTGTCTGTCTGTCATTCTCAAATAAATAAACAATAAATACATAAATACATACATTAGGGGCTGGAGAGATGGCTTAGTGATTAAGGCATTTGCCTACAAAGCCAAAGGATCACAGTTCGACTCTCCAGGCCCACATAAGCCAGATACACAAGGGAACAAATGCATATGGAGTTCATTTGCAGTAGCTGGAGGCCCTGGTGTGCCCATTCTCTCTCTCTCTCAAATACATAAATAATATACTAAATAAATAAATACATGAATAAATAAAAACATGAGACTCTACTTTTAAAAACCAAACAAAAAAATAAAAATCCTACAGGGTGACCCAACCTCGAAAAACCAAATAAATAAAGCCAGCCATGGTGACACATGCCTTTAAACCCAGCACCCACCCCCTACACACACATCACACATACACAGAAAAAAATCATTTTTTAAAATGATTAAAACCTCTTTTAACAACTTTCAGTCATGGCAAGCACTTTTTTTTTAATTGAGAGAGACAGAGAGAGAAGCAGAGGAAGAGAGAGAATGGGTGCACCACAGGACTTCCAGCAAACCAACTCCAGACACATGCACCACCTTGTACACCTGGCTTACATGGGTCCTGGGAAGTTGAACCTAGGTCCTTTGGCTTTGCAGGCAAGTGCCTTAACCACTAAGCCATCTCCCCAGCCCAGTACACACCTGTTATCCTAGCACTCAGGAGGTAGTGGTCTGTGAGATCAAGGCCAGCGCCTGGGACTACAGAGTGAGAGAGTGAGTTCCATGTCAATGTGGGCTAAAGTGAGAACCTACCTCAAAAAAAAAAAAAAAAAAAAAAGCTCTTTTAGGGCTGGAGAGATGGCTCAGCAGTTAAGGCGCTTGCATCTAGAGTTTGTAGTGGCCAGAGGTCCTGCTGCACCCATTCTTTCTCTCTCTCTCTCTTTTCTAGCAAATAAATAAATGATTTTTTAAAAAAAATTAAAGAAAGGGGCTGGGCATTATGGAACATACTATAAAAGCATATACTCCACAAAGTATGAAAATCTGAAAAAAATGGATGCTTTCCTTGATTTATATGACCTACCTAAATTAAATCAAAATGAGATTAATCACTTAAATAGACCTATAACAAACATGGAGATCTGAACAGTTATCAATAATCTCCCAACTAAAAAAAGCCCAGGCCCAGATGGATTCACTGCTGAATTTTACCAGACCTTCAAGGAAGAGATTAACACCATTGCTTCTTAAGCTTTTCCAGGAAATAGAAAAAGAAGGAATTCTACCAAACTCCTTCTATGAGGCCAGATTCACCCTGATATCAAAACCAGGCAAAGACAGAACAAAAAAAGAAAATTACAGACCAATCTCCCTCATGAACATAGATGCAAAAATTCTCAACAAAATATTTGCAAACAGAATACAAGAGTATATCAAAAAGATCATTCACCCTGACCAAGTAGGTTTTATCCCAGAGATGCAGGGATGGTTCAGTATACGCAAATCTGTAAATGTAATACATTATATAAACGGGTTGAAGGACAAAAATCACAAGATCATCTCATTGGATGCAGAGAAAGCATTTGACAAAATCCAACATCCCTTCATGATAAAAGTCCTACAGAGACTGGGAATAGAAGGAACATATCTCAATCTAATAAAAGCTATTTATGACAAGCCTACAGCCAACATATTACTAAATGGGGATAAACTGGAAGCTTTTCCACTAAAATCAGGAACAAGACAAGGGTGTCCACTGTCCCCACTTTTATTTAATATAGTTTTGGAAGTCTTAGCCATAGCAATAAGGCAAGAGACACACATAAAAGGGATACAAATTGGAAAGGAAGAGATCAAGTTATCATTATTTGCAGATGACATGATTCTATACATAAAGGACCCTAAAAACTCTACTAGCAAACTGTTAGAGTGGATCAAAACCTACAGCCAAGTAGCAGGATACAAAATAAATACACAGAAATCAGTAGCCTTCATATATGCTAACAACAAACACACAGAGACGAAATCACAGAATCACTCCCATTCACAATTGCATCAAAAAAAAAATAAAGTACCTTGAAATAAACCTAACCAAGGAAGTAAAGAATCTCTACAATGAGAACTTTAAAACACTCAAGCGAGAAATTGCAGAAGACACTAGAAAGTGTTTCTGGATTGGAAGAATCAATATTGTGAAAATGGCAAGCTTACCAAAAAGCAATCTACACATTTAATGCAATCCCTATCAAAATTCCAAAAACATTCTTCATGGAAATAGAAAAAACAATCCAAAAATTCATTTGGAATCACAAAAAAAACTCTAATATCTAAAATATTACTGAGCAACAAAAATAAGACTGGTGGTATCACCATACCTGATTTTAACCTATACTACAGATCCATAGTAACAAAAACAGCGTGGTACTGGCACAAAAACAGACATGTAGATCAGTGGAGCAGAATAGAGGACCCAGATGTAAGCCCAAGTAGCTATAGCCACCTGATATTCGATAAAAATGCCCAAAATATTCATTGGAGAAAAGACAGCCTCTTCAGCAAATGGTGTTGGGGAAACTGGATAAATAACTGCAGAAGGATGAAAATAGATTCTTCTCTCTCGCCATGCACAAGAATTAAGTCCAAATGGATTAAAGACCTTAACATCAGACCTGAAACTCTGAAACTGCTAGAGGAAAAAGTCAACATATTGGTCTTGGCAAAGACTTTCTGAATACAACCCCAATTGCTCAGGCAATAAAACCACAGATTAATCACTGGGACCTCATAAAATTACAAAGATTTTGCACTGCAAAGGACACAGTGAAAAAAGCAAAGAGGCAACCTACAGAATGGGAAAAAATTTTCGCCAGCTATATATCTGATAGAGGATTAATATCTAGGATATACAAAGAACTCAAAAAGTTAAATAATAAGGAATCAAACAAGCCAATCAAGAAATGGGCTATGGAGCTAAATAGAGCATTCTCAAAGGAAGAAATACGAATGGCATATAAGCATCTAAAAAAATGTTCTATGTCACTAGTCATCAGGGAAATGCAGATTAAAACTACATTGAGATTCCATCTCACTCCTGTCAGATTGGCCACCATCATGAAAACAAATGATCATAAATGTTGGCGGGGATGTGGAAAAAGAGGAACCCTTCTACACTGCTGGTGGGCATGCAATCTGGTGCAGCCATTGTGGAAATCAGTGTGGAGGTTCCTAAAAGAGCTAAAGATTGATCTACCATATGACCCAGCTATAGCACTCCTAGGCATATATCCGAAGGAATCATCTCATTTCCTTAGAACTATGTGCTCAACCATGTTTATTGCTGCTCAATTTATAATAGCCGGGAAATGGAACCAGCCTAGATGTCCCTCAACAGATGAGTGGATAATGAAGATGTGGCACATTTATACAATGGAGTTCTACTCAGCGGTAAAGAAAAATGAAGTTATGAAATTTGCAGAAAAATGGATGGACCTGGAAAGGATTATACTAAGTGAGGTAACCCAGGCCCAGAAAGCCAAGCGCCACATATTCTCTTTCATATGTGGATCCTAGCTGCAGATGATTGGGCTTCTGCGTGAAAATGAAAATACTTAGTAGCAGAGGCCAGTAAGTTAAAAAGGAGACATAAACCGGGCATGGTGGCGCACGCCTTTAATCCCAACACTCGGGAGGCAGAGGTAGGAGGATCGCCATGAGTTCGAGGCCACCCTGAGACAACAGAGTGAATTTCAGGTCAGCCAATTAATTTCAGGTCAGCCTGAGCTAGGGCAAGACCCTACCATGAAGAAAAAAAAAAAAAAAAGGGAGCTGGAGAAATTGCTCAGCAATTAAGGCATTTGCCTGCAAAGCTTAATGATCAGGGTTTGATTCCCCAATATCTACATAAAGCCAGATGAATGAAGTGGCGCATACATCTCAAGTTGGTTTGCAGTGACTAGATGGCCTGGCATTCTCATTCTCTCTTTCTCTCTCTCCCCCACTTTCTTCCTCTTTCTGCTTGCAAATAAATGAATTTTTAAAACTGCATTTTTAAAAAGGAAAAAAGCAAGACAGGCTAGAAAATGAGGCACATGGATTCTGTCCCAGCTGAGTGAGTGACTTGGGATAACTTACTAAAACCTTCACTAGACTTCAGTACTCATTTATAACATTCATCTCTAATATTCCATCCTTTTTTGGTTCTATCAGTTATTTGGATTTCCAATCCCAGAAAGTGAAAGGCAAAGCACCCTAAAGTGAAAGTAAAGTGACTTGGCTCTGCCTTTGCCAAACAAAGTAAAATGACTCTGCCATCATGAGGCGATAACATCACTTCTAACAAGCACAGTTGTTCCTGGCACTATCAGCACAGCAAATAGCCCTTAGAAAAATCACATTTCTACACTTCAGCTCAGACCCTTCATAGTCTACTTCCTCCATCTGCAGAATGAAAATACTCCATTTATGAAACCTAGAAATGCTGGTAGCCAAGGAATTTGCAATGAATTTAACCTGCCAGGAGAGGGAGTTTAATACCAAGTTTCCAAAAACAATCTGATAACAACTTCAGCCCAGCTGGATGACCATGAGAAAACAGTACCACACAGATTGAGTGACTTACCTGGAGACAGTTCCTCTGAGATTTCTAAAATACAGTATTCCAGGAACTTGATGACAGAGAGGGTAGGGAAAGAAGTTCTGGAAGCACAGAGGCTAGTTTGAAGGAAAGGTGTTCCTGATGCTGATTTTTTCAGGCAAGGCCTGAGAAGAAAATGCAAATGCTGTGCTCTAATATCATCTCCCTGAGCCTAGAAGGTTCATTCACAAAGTAAACCTGTCCCCTGAAGTCATGGTTATGTAAGTGTCTGTTGAATGCTGTGTCACTTGCTGTCCCCTGCCCCCAACACACAAAAGGCAGTGTAACCTGAGCTGCTTGGCCATTGCCACAGAAAATAAACACAGGGTAGCTTTCCAAACACACTGGTATCCACAAAAGAAAGGCAACTTATTCTATTAGTTTTTCTTCTTTTGGTTTGCTAGCATTCATCTTTCTATACACTTAGAAAACACAGAAAAAGACAGAAGGAAAGGAGACTCATTTAATTTCTTCAAATCCTAAATTAACCCAGGATAGTTAAGTATTTCAACTTCTTAGGCAGACTATCAAACCTGATCAAAAAACTGGGCATGGGGCTGTAATTCACAACTTGAGAGATGGAGGTAGGAAGATCAGGAGTTCAAGGCCATCCTTGACTACAGTGAGTTTAAGATTGCCTTGGGCTACATGAGATCAAGTTTCAAGGAGAAAAAAAAAAGAGTCAATATACTTATAAAATGGTTTGGGACCGATTTAAAAACCTCTTATCTCCTAGATGAATGAAGATTAAGGCCCTTGGGTAGAAAATGTAGTAAGGCCACTCTCTGACCTGCTGCCACAGAAGGAAGGACTTGGGGGAGGGAGATCAAAAAATCAGAAAAATATGGCAGGAGAGATGGCTTAGCAGTTAAGGCATTTGCGTGCAAAACCAAAGGACCCAGGTTCAACTCCCTAGGACCCATGTAAGCCAGCTGCACAAGGGGCATGTGTGTTTGGAGTTCATTTGCAGTGGCTGGAGGCCCTGACATGCCTATTCTCTATTTGCCTCTTTCTCCTTCTCTCTCTCTTAAATAAATAAATAAAAACAATTTTTAAAAAATTAAAAATCAGAAAAATATAAGAATTACCCCAGCACTTGAGAGGCTGAGGTAAGATGATCACTTGTGAGTTCAAGGCCAACCTGGGACTATAGAGTGAATTCCAGGTCAGCCTGGGCTAGAGTGAGAACTATCTCAAAAAAAAAAAAAACAACAACAAAACAAAACAAAAAACCCACTGGATATTTTCTGCTGCTGAATGACAAATCACACTGCTGTCTTGTTTGCATTTCATTCTATGACTAAGTACCTCATGGCCAGGGATATCATTTGATTTGTCTTGCATCCAAACGACCTTACAAGATGTATGATATGCCAGGCATGGTGGTGCACACCGTTAATCCCAGCATTTGGGAGGCAGAGATAGGAGGATCTCAGAGAGTTTGAGGCTACCCTGAAACTACATAGTGAATTCTGGGACAGCTTGAGCTAGAGTAAGACACTACCTTGAAAAAAAAAATAGAGTATATGGTGCACAACAAGAGTTTTTAAAAGTTCTGAACTGACACAACAACAAAACAGCCAATAATTCAATTTTCAAACCAAAGCATTAAGTAACTGTATCTTTCCCTCTGAGGCCCTGATGAAGATGGTGGCATTAGAAGGTTTCCCAACTCTAGAACCTGGCTTTAAAAGCAGGCCAGAGCTGGAGAGGTGGCTTAGTGGGTAAGGAACTTGCCTGTGAAGCCAAAGGACCCAGATTCAACTCCCCAGGACCTACTTAAGCCAGATGTACAAGGTGGTGCATGCATCTGGAGTTCATTTGCCTCAGCTGGAGGCCCTGACATGCCCATTCTCTCTGCCTCTTTCTTTCTCTCTCACTCTCTTTCTCAAATAAATAAGTAAAAATAAAAGCAGGCCAAATAAATAAAGCTATGAGCATAACTATTCAATTACTACCTCCAGTGAGTAGTATTGACCTGGCAAAAAGCCTCAAATCAGATAATTATATCTGTTTACAATGCAATACTTTCTAGACAAGCACTACTCAATTGAGGAATAAAATGCAAAGTCTCATGAACATTTGAATTTTCTACTAACCATATTTTATTTATTTATTCTTTGGTTTTTCAAGGTAGAGTGTTGCTCTAACCCAGGCTGACCTGGATTTTGGTCTGTAGTCTCAGGCTGGCCTCTAACTCACAGTGATCCTTCTACTTCTACTGAATTAAAGGCATGCTGGAATTAAAGGCATGTACCATCACATCAGACCTTTTTTTTTTTTTTTAAGTTTTATTTATTTGTAAAGAAAAAGAATGGGCATGCCAGGGCCTCTTGTTACTACAAACAAACTCCAGACGCATGCCACCACTTTGTGCATCTGGCTTTACTTGGGTACTGGGGAATCGAACTCAGGTCAGTACGCTTTGTGAAGAAGCACCTTTAACCACTAAGCATTCACCCCAGCTCCCTAGTAACCACATTTTTACAATTAAAAAGAAGTAGGAAAAAAAAATCAGGTAAGGTCTGAGGAGATGGCTGAATGGTTAAAATTCTTGGACTGGAGAGGTGGCTTAGTGGTTAAGACAATGTATATAGTTCTGTCTGTCTTTGTCTCTTTCTGTTTACAAGTGTTGTGTGTGTGTGTGCATATATATATATATATATATATATTTTTTTTTTTTTTTTTTTTGGTTTTTCAAGGTAGGGTCTCATTTTAGCTGAGGCTAATCTGGAGTTCACTATGTAGTCTCAGGATAGCCTCAAACTCACAGCAGTCCTCCTACCTCTGCCTCCCGGGTGCTGGGATTAAAGGCATGTGCCACCATGCCCAGGTATAAATAAATACAAAATTTAATTATTTAAAACTCTTGCTGTACAAGCATAAAGAGAAGAATTTGGATTCCCAAAGACCCACATAGAACCCAGTGGGGTAACATGCATCTATAATCCCAGTGCACCAGCAGCTTCAGAAGGTAGAGAGAGGAAAATCTCTGAATGCTTGTAGGCCAGCTAGCCTGGTATACACAGCAACAGACAACAGACCTGCCTCACGCGAGTAGAAGGCAAGAACCAGCACCGGAGGCTGTCCTCTAACCTCCACATCTGCACTGTGACATGTGCACGTGCCCATACCCAAATGAACACATGCATCGCGCACACACACGTGAAAATTAATTTTAATAAAGTAACTACTAAGCCTGTTATATATAAGCTATTATTTTAATGTAGTCAATATAAAATAAATAATATTTTATAATCTTTTTTCACAAGTTAAGTCATTGAAATCCACTATGTATTTAATAGTTAGGATACAGTTCAATTTGGATCTGCCATACCTCAAAAGACTTCTGTGAAGGCTGGAGAGATGACTTAGTGGTTAAGGTACTTGCCTGTGAAGTCTAAGGACCCAGGTTCAATTCCCCAGCACCAACATAAGCCAGATATACAAGGTGGTACATGTAGTCTGAAGTTCATTTGCAATAGCTAGAAGCCCTGGTGCGACCATTCTCTCTCTCTCTCACACACACATAAATAAATAAATAATTTAATTTAATTTTTTAAAAAAGACTTCTGCCAGGCATGGTGGTACATACCTTTAATCCCAGCACTCAGCAGGCAGAAGTAGGAGGATCACTGTGAGTTCAAGGCCAGCCTAAGATTACATAATGAATTCCACTTAAGCCTGGGTTACAGCGAGACCCTTCCTCAAAAAACAAAGAAAAAAGCCGGGCATGGTGGAGCACGCCTTTAATCCCAGCACTTGAGAGGCAGAGTTAGGAGGATTGCCGTGAGTTTGAGGCCAACCTGAGATTACATAATGAATTCCAGGTCAGCCTAAGATAGAGAGCGACACCCTACTTTGGAAAAACTAAAATTCAAATAACAAGCAAACAAACAAAAAGACTTCAGTGAGCAATACGGTATCACATGCCTATAGTCCCAGATATTTGAGGGAGATTGAAGTAGGAAGACTGCTTGAGTCCTGAAGTTCTAGGCTAGGCTAGCCAACACAGCAGGACCTCATCTCAAAAAGGTGGGGGGGGGGAACTGGTGAGATGGCTTAGCAGTTAAGACGTTTGTCTGCAAAGCCAAAAGACCACAGTTCAATTCCCCAGGACCTACATAAACCAGATACACAAAGTGGCACATGCATCTGGAGTTTGCAGTGGCTGGAGGCCCTCACATAACTATTCTCTCATTTATTCTCTCTCTCTCGCTTTCTCTCTGCCTCTCTCAAATAAAAATAAAATATTTAGAAAGAATGGGGCTGGAGAGATGGCTTAGCAGTTAAGTGCTTGCCTGTGAAGCCTAAGGACCCTGGTTCAAGGCTCAATTCCCCAGGACCCACGTAAGCCAGATGCACAAGGTGGAGTATGTATCTGAAGTTTGTCTGCAGTGGCTGGAGGCCCTGATGCACCCATTCTCTCTCTCTCTCCCTCCCTCTTTCTCTCTGTATGTCACTCAAAAAATAAATAAAAATAAACAAAAAAATATTTAGGAAAAAAAGGCTGAGGGGAGGGGAATCACATGAGGGGATTTAAGGAAGTAAGAGATTGGAGGAGGTCTAATTAAAGTTTAAGATGTTATAAATGAATAAGCCATATGGAAAAAAGTGAATATGTGAAAAGCACAGGCATCAGGACTATAAGGGGAAACTGAAAAGAAATGTAGTGCATGCCTTTAAGCCCAGCACTCAGGAGGCAGCCTGAGACAACATAGTGAATTCCAGGTCAGACTGGTCTAGACCAAGACCCTACCTCAAAAAAACAAAGAAAAGTTCATGGGGGGGGGAGGCTGAAGAGATTGCTTAATAGTTAACGCACTTGCCTACAAAGTCTAAGGACCCAGGTTCAATTCCTCCAGTACCCACATGAGCCAGGTGCATAATGTGGTACATACATCTGGAGTTTGTTTGCAGTGGCTGGAGGCCCTGGCATGCCCATTCTTTCTCTCTTTCCCAAATAAGTAAATCAATATTTTTTAAAAATTCATTTTTTACTAATTTGATAACCTCTCCCCCCAAACTGTTGTAAAATGCCTTTGACTTAGAAATAGTCTACTTGCCCTGGGCAAGGTTTCACACATCTTTAATCCCAGCATTGGGGAGGCTGAGATAGGAGGAGCTCTGTGAGTTTAAGGCCAGCCTGAGACCTGATGAGGCATTCTTTTGCAGTGGGAATAGACCCTGGCTCACCCATATACATATACTCATACACATGTGCAAATAAATAAATTTGAATGAATTTTTAAACACTGGAATAATAAAAGAAACACTCTTTCTTCCCTGGGCTTTTATTTATTTTTTTTGGACAGGGTCTGGTTTGTAGCTCATACTGGCTTAAAGCTACTTAATGTAGCCCAGGTCAGCCTTGAACTCACTAGCCTCCTACTTCAGCCTTATAATTGCTGTAATTATAGATGTGTGCCATGACAGCAATAGACTATTTCTTTTTTTGTTTTGTTTTGTTCTTTGAGGTAGGGTCTCTCTCTAGGCCAGGCTGACCTGAAATTCACTATAATAGTCAGTAAGCCTCGAGCTCTTGGCAATCTTCCCACCTCTGCCTCTCACTGAGTGCTGGGATTAAAGGTGTGAGCCACCATGCCCAGTTTATTTCTTTTTTCTTTTCCTCCAGGCTGGCTTCAAACTCACAGCAATCCTCCTACCTCTGCCTCCTGAATGTTGAGATTATAAAAGTGTGTGCCACCACACCCAGCTCCATTATTTTATTTATTTATTTATTTATTTATTTATTGGTTTTTTGAGGCAGGGTCTCACTCTGGCTCAGGCTGACCTGGAATTCACTATGTAGTCTCAGGGTGGCCTCGAACTCATGGCGATCCTCCTACCTCTGCCTCCCGAGTGCTGGGATTAAAGGCGTGCACCACCACGCCCGGCTTCAGCTCCATTATTTTAAAAAACATTTATTTTTATTTTTTCCACTCAGGGTGGCACAAGCTGACTTGGAATTCTGTTGCCCTAGCTAGCCTTGAACTCAAGGTGATCCTCTTACCTCAGCCTCCCTCTCAAAGGCTGGGAATTAAAGACATATGCCACCACACTTGGCTTTTCATTATCCCAAATGTTAACATCTTGAAACGTGTTAGTCTTCTGAATGGAGACACACAATATTCCCTTTGCATACTTCAGCAGAGTAGCCAAATGATATTACACAGTGTGACTGATCAGTGGCTGTCCCAACAACATTCCTGTGGCCCAAAAGGTAAAACCACAAGGAATGGGGCTGGTGAAATGGCTTAGCAGTTAAGGCATTTGCCTGTGAAGATTAAAGACTCGAGTTCAATTCCTCAGTACCCACATAAGCCAGATGAACAAGGGGGTGCATGCATCTGGAGTTTGTTTGCAGTGGTTAAAGGCTCTGGTGTGTCCATTTTCTCTTTCTCTCTATCTGCCTCTCTCTCTCAAATAAATGAATAAATAAATAAATACCACAAGGAATAGGAAGAAGAAGGTCTACTGCAAGGTAGAGTATCTGGAAAATGCATGAGTGGCCAGTCAATGCAACCTGCTGATGGATAATATAAAGCCACCTTCAGTGATCATTTGCTCTGACCTCTCAGAAGCTTGGCCCATGAACAAGGGAAAATGTGTATGATGTCACCTAATGCAATTAGGGCACAGGCCACAAAAGAAGCCCTATTTCAACCCAGTGTAACAAGAAGTGACACTGACTAGGGAGAAGGCAATGCTGAGTACTGGAGCCCTTTGTAGCAGCAGCAACCCAGAAGCTGATTCAGAATCACAGAAGAAAATCTTAAATGTCAGTAGGATGGCTACCATGCTTGGTACCTGTGTAAGAGGGAAGTCACAAAGTGCCTCATTCTTTCAATGCTCCATTTCTAATAAAATAATAAAAAGATTGAGTTACACCAGGCATGGCATCACATGCCTTTAATCCCAGCACTGGGAAGACAGAGGTAGGAGGATCGCTTAAATTCCAGGCCAGCCTAGAACTACAAAATGAGTTCCAGGTCAGCCTGGGCTAAAGTGAGACCCTACCTCAAAAAAGAAAAATTATATATATATTAGGCCAAACATGATGGCTCATTTCTATAATCCCAGCACTGGGAAGACAGAAGCAGAGGAATTACAAATTTGAGCTACACAGTGAATTTCAAGCAAGCCTTGGGTATATAGTGAAACCCTGTCTAAAAATCATTAATAATAATAATATATTAATAATAAAATAAATGAAAAGATAGTAATGGAATACCAAGATAAACTGAAATACAATATAAAATTTCTAAGTATATAAAAAATGTCTGATAAAAAGAGTCTGATTTAGAACAAGTCAAAAGTCTCTATACAAAGTGAAAATGAAATTAAGAAACAAAAGAAAGCAGAGCATAGTGGCACATGCCTTTAATCCCAGCACTCAGGAGACTGGGTAGGAGGATCTCCATGAGTTCAAGGTCACCCTGAAATTACATAGTGAATTCCAAGTCAGCACAGCCTAGAGCAAAACCCTACCTCAAAAAATTAAAAAGAAAGAAAGAGAAGAAGATTAAAAAAAAAAAAAAGTAAAAACTATTATCAGGCTTGGTGTAATGGTGCATACCTTTAATCCCAGTACTCAGGAAGCAGAGGTAGGAGAATCTCTGTGCGTTTAAGGTCAGCCTGGGACTGTACGACTGTACAGAGTGAATTCTAGATCAGCCTAGGATAGAGTGAAAAAGAAAAAAAAAAAAAGGAAAAGAAATATGGGGGAGGCTGGAGAGTTAGTTCAGCAGTTTAGGCTCTTGCCTTAAAAAAAAAACTACTGCTATTTAATTTTTCATATAAAGTGTAAAAAACATCATCTTAGTCTAGTTTGAAAATAACCACCAAATTAGGCATGGTGGCACAGGCCTGTAATTCCAGTAATCAGAAAGACAGAGAAGGCCTGGAGAGATGGCTTAGTGGTTAAGGTACTTGCCTGTGAAGCCTAAGGATCCAGGTTTGATTCTCCAGGTCCCACGTAAGCCAGATGCACATAGTGGTGCATGCATCTGGAGAGGCCCTGGTATAACCATTCTCGCTCTCTCTTTCTCTCTCTCTGTCCCTCTCTCTGTCTCTAGCAAATATATAAATAAATAAAAATAAATCAGACAAAAAAAAAGACAGAGAAAAGATGATCAACAGTTCAGAGCCAATTTGGGCTATATGAAACACTGTCTTTAAAATAACCAAAAATAAGAGTTGTATGCTTTAAAAAAAAACACTATTTTACTTATTTATTTGAAGGAGGATAAGAAGGAGACAGATAGAAAGAAAGAATGGGCATGTCAGAACCTCTAGCCATAGCAAATGAACTCCAGATGCATGTGCCATCTTGTGCATCTGACTTTATGTAGTTACTGGGGAACTGAACCTGGGTCCTTTAGCTTTACCAGCAAGCACCTTAACTGCTAAGGCATTTCTATCTTGGTTTGTTTGTTTGTTTGTTTGTTTGTTTGTTTTGAGGTAGGGTCTCACTCTAGCACAGGCTGACCTGGAATTCACTCTGTATTCTCAGGCTGGCCTCAAACTCACGGTGATCCTCCTACCTCTGCCTCCTACCAACTGCTGGGATTAAAGGTGTGCGCCACTACACCTGGCTCTATCTTGGTTTTTTTTGAGACATATCTCCCAGGCTGGCCTCACATTCCTTATTAGTGAAAATGACCTTGAACTCCTTCCTAATCTTCTTGCCTCCCATTTCCTAGTGCTAGGATTATAGGTACAACAGACATTAGGCCTGGATTATTCACTGCACTCCGCCAACTGAGCCACATCCCTAGCCCAAAAGGTTGCTGTATTTCTTACAATTTACTGTGTTCTCATTTCCTCCCTTCCTTCCTCCATGCTCTTTCCCCTTCCCTCCCTTTCTCAAACTCCCTATATAGCCAAGGATTTCCCTAAACATCTCATTCTCCTGCCCCTACCTCTCAAAACCAGAAATTACAGGCCCAGGCTAGAGAAATAGATTGCTTAGTGGTTAAGGCACTTGCCTGCAAAGCCTAATGACCCAGGCTCAATTCCCCAGTACCCACATAAATCAGGTGTCTGGAGTTGGCCTACAGTGGCTAGAGGCTCTGCCATGCATGCATTCTCTCTTTCTCTCTCACTCTGTCTCAAATAAAATAAAATAAGTAAAAAGGGCTGGACAGATGGCTTGGCAGTTAAGGCACTTGCCTGCAAGGCCAAAGGACCTATGTTTGATTCCCCAGTACCCACGTAAGTCAGATGCACAAGGTAGCACATGCATCTGGAGTTCATTTGTAGAGGATAGAGACCCTGGTATGCACATTTTCATTCTCTCTCTCTTCTTTTTCTCCATCTGCTTGCAAATAAATAAATAATTTTAAAAAAATTTTAAAAGAAGCAAACCACTTCTCTCTCCAGCAAAGACAAAGCAGAAGAAATGAAAGTACACAAGAGTCACTAAAACAATCAATGTGAAGAGCCTATCCAGACCCTAAAGGACCAACACAAGCTAGTAAGGGTTGGAAAATTAATTGGCTCCTTAATTCATAAGGTGTTACAAGGGAGTCTTCCCATTTCTAAATAATAAAGCCCTTACAGAGCCATTTGTAAAATCCACCTGTCAGCATTAAGTGTTGGTTTGAGAATATCATATAATAAGACATTGACAATAAAGAGAAAGCTTAACATCTTCTCATCAAAGCAGTAGACATAATCCTTTGAAAAATTATGTTGTACTTGAAAATTATGGCTTTAAACTTTGTGTGTATAACACAGTACAGAGTACAAACTGTACCCAGAGCCGTTTTTTTTTTTTTTTTTTCCAGAACCGTTTTTAAAAGGAGGGAGGGAGTTAAAAACCAACCCAGGCAGAGGGCTGAGTCATTAGACAATGATTTTTTTTTTAAAGAGGGGACACTGGACTATGATACAACTGCCTATGAATGTCTGCATAGCTCCGTGGAGTAAAGACTTATGACTTACATACACAAAAATAAACAGCCTCCCAAAGTTCTTCCCTCTGCAAAAAAAATAAAATAAAATAAAAAATAATAAAGGGAACATACAAAGCTAAATAATTTGAACTATTTTGCTCATTTACGCAAACATTCTCCAAAATTCCTATAATTTTGTGACTCTGACATATAACACTAGCTTAGAGAGTGAGAATGTAAAATTGAATATAGTTTCTGATCTGTAATATACATCAGGAAGGTGAAAAGAATAAGTCTCAAGTACATTAAACTTGTCTTCCGTCCCTATCTTCGTAAAGGAATAAAAGAAGGCATACTCTTGCCTGACCTTAAATAGTCACATGTGACCCATACCGAAAGCAAAAGCATACGAACTGCTTTTTCTGAACAAGAATAGGACACAAACAACTTACAGAAAAATCAAGGACTTGCTGGGGATTTTTCTCTCTCTTTATAATCAGTCTACTAAACACACTTACAAATCCATAGGACAGTTTCTGAACAAGCAACCTACATGGTGTCTGTCTGTGGTAACTAAGAATTGGTTTCGTCTGAATTTTAAATCTAAATCTTTATGTTGGTTATGTTCACCTGTTTTAGGTAACCTTCTCTACAGACACACACAGAAAGTTCTACCAGATCTTAGGAAGAAAACTCCACCTTTAATTAAACTGTGGGAAAGAAGCCTGACATAGAAAAGGGCCTGCAAGTTGGCAAGGCACAAGTTCTGACAGGAGCACGAGTTGCTTTTTCATGTAGAATATTTAACTCCTCATAAATTACAAGTTCTTTGCTGACAACTGTTCATTAAACATATGCCCTTCCAATAATGGCAAGACACTCCTGCTCAAAATCAACTTTATAAAACATGGCAGCAAGAAAGCTTTGATTCCTCAAACAAGGAAAAGTCACTGTTTCCCATTCCAATTTAAATAATAGAATAAACTTATGGAGCTGAACTATAACTATCTTTTAAAGACTTTTTTGAACAGATTGAGTAAAGGAAGAGTGGGGAGAGGGTTAATCAAAATCTAAGATGGTATGAATAAGTCACATGGAAACCTACATTTTTGGACAATGGTGCACCCAGAAGCCATAGATTGTTACTAGAAAATTTTCAGTGTCAAGAATGGGATATTTGGGCTGGAGGGATGGCTTAGTGGTTAAGTGCTTGCCTGTGAAGCCTAAGGACCCTGGTTTGAGGCTCAATTCCCCAGGACCCACATTAGTCAGATGGACAAGGGGGTACATGCATCTGGAGTTCATTTGCAGTGGCTGGAGGCCCTGGCGTGCCCATTCTCTCTCTTTCTCTCTCTTTCTCTCTTCTCCCTCCCTCCCTCCTTCTCTCTGTCTGTAGCTCTCAAATAAATAAATAAAAATAAACAAAAAAAAATTTTTTTAAAGTATGGGATACCTTCCAGTGAGTTGTTGGCCAGGGAGGTCCCTGTCTTTCCATAAGACTTGCTGATCAGGGAACCCCAGCAATCCACCTGTCTCCATCCTTGGCACTGGCGTTACAGTCATGTGCAACCACACCTAGCTTTCTACAGGAGTGCTGTGATCAATCAGGTCCTCATGCTGGCAAAGCAAGTGCTCTTACCCATTGAGCCATCTCCCCAGCCTCTCCTATCTCTCCCCCCTTTTTCTCCCAGGTAGGGTCCCACTCTAGCCCAGACTGACCTGGAACTCACTCTGTAGTCCCAGGCTGGTTGCAAACTCACAGCAATCCTCCTACCTCTGCTTCCCAAATACTAGGATTAAAGGTGTGTGCCACCATGCCCAACTAGCCTTTTATTTTGAGCATGTGTATGTAAGTGTTGTATGAATATGTATGTATATGCATGTTCATCGCATGTGCACATATATTAATGAATGCATATGGATTGTATGTGAGTATACATGTGGAGGCTAAAGGACAGCCTTGGATGTCAATCTTAGGTATACTGTCCACCTCTTTTTTTTTTTTTTAAATTTTATTTATTTATTTGAGAGAGACAGACACAGAGAGAAAGACAGATAAAGGGAGAGAGAGAGAATGGGCGCGCCAGGGCTTCCAGCCTCTGCAAACGAACTCCAGATGCGTGCGCCCCTTTGTGCATCTGGCTAACGTGGGACCTGGGGAACCGAGCCTCGAACCGGGGTCCTTAGGCTTCACAGGCAAGCGCTTAACCGCTACGCCATCTCTCCAGCCCTGTCCACCTCTTTTTGAGTCAGAATCTCTCACTGGCCTGGAATTCAGTTCCCCATGCTTACAAGGCAAGCATTTTACCAACTGAGCTACCTCCAAAGCCCCTTTATACCCTTTTTATCATTAATGGTAGCATACTATTAGCATGTATTTTGTCTTTAAAAAATATTTAGGGTGGAGAGATGGTTTAGCAGTTAAGGCATTTGGCTATGGCCAAAGCACCAAGTTCAATTCCCCAGGACCCACGTAAGCCAGATACACAAGGTGACACATGCACCTGGAATTCATTTACAGTGGCTGGAGGCCATGATGCACCCATTCTCTCTCTATCTGCCTCTTTCTCTCTCTCTTTCAAATAAATAAAAATTTTAAAAATAAAAATGAGCCAGGCATGCCTTTAATCCCAGCACTAGGAAGGCAGAGATAGGAAGACTGCCATGAGTTCAAGGCCACCCTGAGATTACATAGTGAATTCCAGGTCAGCCTGGGCTAGAACAAGACCCTACCTATTAAAAAACAAACAAACAAACAAACCACAAGCCAGATGTGGTGTGCACACCTTTAATCCCAGTGCTCAGGAGGCAGATATAGGAGGGATCGCCATGGTCAGCCTAGGCCAGAGCAAGACCCCACCTTGAAAAACAAACCAAAAAAATGGGGTGTGGGGGGGGCTGGAAAGATGGCTTAGCAGTTAAGGTGCTTGCCTGCAAAGCCCAAAGACCCAGGTTCAATTCCCCAGTACCCATGTAAGACAGGTGGATAGGGTGGCGTATGCATCTGGAGTTTGTTTGCAGTGGCTATAAGCCCATTCTCTCTCTCTCTCCTCTCTCTCCTCTCTCTCCTCTTGTAAATAAAAAAATTAATTAATTAACTAAATATTTAAAAAGGAAAAAAGAGAAAGACAACTGACATTCTCCTCTGGTCTCTGCATCTGTGCACACACGAGCATATACCACCCATCACACACACACACACACACACACACACACACACACACACATGCATACAAAATGTGGAGGCACTAGTGATACAGCTTAGTTGGTAGAGTACTTGTCTAGCACAAAGCCCTGTCTTTCCACCACACAGACCCTGTAAGCCCAGTAACTGGGAGGTGGAAGCAAAAAGATCAGGAATTCAAGGTCAACTTCACTATATATCAAGTTTGAGGTCAGCTGGAGCTACATGAGACCCTGATTCAACAAAAGGGGAGGAACTGGGAGCAGTGATAGAACAGGTATTTACCCAAGGACTAGGGCGCCAGACAAGCTTTCCAACAGGGACTGAGTAATAGGACTATTTCCTGTTTACAAAGATTTTGCAAAAAATGTGTTTTTTTAATTTTATTTAGTTATTATTAATAACATTTTTTTATGGATACATCATGTGTTAGTACCTTGGAACCCCCTTTTAAAGAATAGTTTTAAGATGTTGTTGCTGGGCCACAATAAACAACTAGAAAATAGACCTATCCATTGCATTAGTGCTAATGGAATCTGTCCTTCTAGAAGTACCAGATGGAGATTTAAAAAAAAACAACACAACTCTTAGCTAGGTGTGGTAACGCATGCCTTTGATCCCAACACTTGGGAGGCAGAGGCAGGAGGATCATTGTGAGTTCCAGAACAGCCTGAGACTATATAGTGAATTCTAGGTCAGCTTGAGCTAGGAAACCCTACCTTGGGAAGGGTAGTTAAAAAAAAATTTTATTTAATTAATTGTGGCCAAGACTTCTTGATACCTCATGCCAGGACCAGCATATTAACCCAAATGTCCTAGCCGAATTCAAGGTTCGTTAAGTACAGTCTGCCAATCTACCAAGGGGGAAAAAAAAAAAGGAGGGGTGGAGCAATGGCTTAGCAGTTAAGACGCCTGTGAAGCCTATGGACCCAGGTTCAATTCCCTAGTACCCACGTACGCCATAAGCACAAGGTGGCGCATGTGTCTAGAGTTCATTTGCAATGGCTGGAGGCTCTGACACGCCTATTCTCTCTCCTTCTCCCTTTCTTTTTCCCTTGCTCTGTCTCTCTCAAATAAATAAAATAAAAATTCTCTCCCTATTTCTACCTCTCAAATAAATAAATAAAAATCTATATTTTTGTTAAAAAGGGGGGTAGGCCAGGTATGGTGGCACATGCCTTTAATCCCTGCACTTGGGAGGCAGAGGTAGGAGGATTGCCACGAGTTCAAGGCCACCCTGAGACTCCATAGTGAATTCCAGGTCAGCCTGAGCTAGAGTGAGACCCTACCTTGAAAAACCAAAAACAAATAAATAAAAAATAAAAAGGGGGAAGGCTGGAGAGATGGCTTAGCTATTAAGCCATAAGGACCCAGGTTTCCCCAGTACCCACCAAAGCCAGATGCTCAGGTGGTGCATGCATCTGAAGTTCCTTTGCAGTTGGAGGCCCTGGCATACCCATTCTCTTTATATTTCCCTCCCTCCCTCCTTTGAAATCTGAAGATGTTATTCTTCCCTGAAATTCTTTTGTTTTAAATTTTTTAATATTTTATTTATTTATTTATTTATTTATTTGCAAGCAGAGAGATACAGATGGATATGAGAGAGAATGGATGCACCAATCTCTTGCCACTGCAAACAAATTCCAGGTGCATGCACCGTTTTGTGCAACTGGCTTTATTTGGGTACTGGGGGATTGAACTTGGGTCCTTAGGCTTTTAAGGCAAGTGCCTTAACCACTGAGCAATCTTTCCAGGCCCCTTCATGAAATTATATATATTCATTTGAGAGATAAACAGGCAGATAGAGAATGGGCATGCCAGGGCCTCCAGCCACTGTAAACAAACTCCAGACACATGTGCCACTTTGTGCATTTGGCTTTACATGGGTAATGGGGAACTGAACTTGGGTCCTTAGGCTTTACAGACAAGTACCTTAACCACTGAGGCATCTCTCCACACTAAATGGAGATAATGGCAGCTCTGGGCTGAGTCTCAAGGAAAAAGGAGGACAAGCAAAAAGAGAAAGACAACAAAAGTTCTCCTTTGGCTTCCACATGCTTCTACTATGAGCATAAGGCACATGTATCTGCACACACATGTACATATACTAAACATACCACCTCACACACCATACCACATATACGCCAATTTTTAAAAAATATTTATTGGAGAAAAGGAGGTTGAGAGAGAATGGGTACACCAGGGCCTCCTATTGCTGCAAATGAACTCCAGATGCATGTGCCACTTTGTGCATCTGGCTTTATGTGGGTACTGGGTAATCAAACCCAGGCTGTCAAGCTTTGCAAAAAAACACCTTTAACTAGTGAGCTATATCTCCACCCTGCACAAAAAAAAGTTTTTGTTTTTCAAGGTAGGGTCTCGCACTAGCCCAGGATGACCTAGCACTCTCTCTGTAGCCCCAAGCTAGCCTCAAACTAACCAATCCTTCTACCTCAGCATCCCCAGTACAGGGACTAAAGGTGTGCACCACCATGCCCAGTTCAAAAAGAGATTTCTTCCAGTGAGTTGTTAGCCAGGGAAGCCCCTGATACACCCAAAACATTACAAGCCACTGCCAAGGCTCTTGGTTGCCCACCATAACTAGAAGGTAAGGTCCTAGTGCTGAAGACTCCATATGTTTGGGCTGTAGGTCACTGAGAAATCAAGCTGGGGTTGAACTGGAAGCCTCCTCCTGTTGACTAGTTGTCATTATGCTGGAAAGAGATATGCAGCCTGTTGGGGAAGTTATCAACAGTCTTAGGCAGCAATGGACCTTGAAAGCTTCATGCCTGGCCAGCCAGGCCAAATGTGTCAAATGGTGTAATAGTGGCATGTCTGTTGTGGGGGAAACCAACTGCTCTTGAATTGGACTTGAGGTCCACTCCATTAGAGGGAACCTAATCAAAACCCCAAGGCTGGGGAATTCATAAGCCCTAGGGGGGAAACTAGTAATACTGTCTGGCTCATTTGGTATATCCACCAAACTGCCCTCTACATACTTATGTTCATATATTAATGCTAGTCTCAATTTAAAAAGTTTTATTTAGCCAGACGTGATGGCACACACCTTTAATCCCAACATTTGAGAGGCAGAGGTAGAAGGATTCCCATGAGTTTGAGGTTACCCTGAGACTACACAGTGAATTTCAGGACAGCCTGAGCTAGAGCAAGACCCTACCTCAGAAAACCAATAATAATAATAATAACAACAATAATATTTTTTACTTATTTATTTGCAAGCAGAGATAGACGAGAGAGAGACAGAAAGAATGAGCACACGAGGGCCTCCAGCCACTGCAAACAGACTCCAGATTCATGTATGTGCCACTTTGTACATCTGGCTTTACGTGGGTACTGGGGAATCAAACCTAGGTTATTAAGCTATGCAGGCAAGCACCTTAACCACTGAGTCATCTCTCCAACCCTCATCTTACTTTAGGTTTTCTCTTTTCAGATGGCAGTGGTCACTGGGAAGGCTCAAAACTCATCAAAGTACTGTGAAGAAGAAATAGTGGGGTGTTCAGTACTGAGAAAGACATCTCTGTCAAACCATCTAAGGCTCAGGGAAAGATCTTAAGAGTCAAAGGAAAGGGAGGAGTGCTTTGCGATACAGTCTTCCAGACAGAAAGTGGTTGAGACATTCATGACCTGACAATGGCTGTCCCAACCTACACAAGACTTGCATAATAAAAGGGGGAAAAATGATGATATCAAAATAGATCAGGGAATGCCCAGGTGTGGTCATGCATGTCTTTAATGTCTTTAATTCCAGTCCTCAGGAGGCAGAGGTAAGAGGATCTCTGTGAGTTTAAGGCCAGCCTAGGACTACAGAGTAAGTACCAGGCCAGCCTAGACTAGATTGAGAACCTACTTAAAAAAAAAAAAAAAAAAAAAAAAAAAAACACCTTTAATCCCAGTACTTGAGAGGAAGAGGTAGGAGGACTGCCTTGAGTTTGCCCTGAAACTACATAGTAAATTTCAGGTCAGTCTGGACTAAAGAGGGACCCTACTTTGAAATACAAAAAAAAAAAAAAAAAAAAAGGAGGGCTAGAGAGATGGCTTAACAGTTAAGGCACTTGCTTGCAGAGCCTAAGGACCCAGGTTTGACTCCCCAGTACCCACATAAGCCAGGTACGCAAGGTAGCACATGCATCTGAAGTTCATTTGCAGTGTGGCTAGAAGCCCTGGCATGCCCATTCTCTCCTCTATCTGCCTCCCTCAAACAAATAAATAAATGAATAAATAAAAAAATTTTAAAAGGGGGGGTTGGAGAAATGGCTTAGAGGTAAAGGTGCTTGCCAGACAAGTCAAAGGACCCAGGATAATTCCCTAGGACCCATGTAAGCCAGATGCATAAGGTGGTGCATACCTCTGGAATTCATTTGCAGTGTGGCTAGAGGCCCTGGCACGCCCATTCTCTCCTCTATTTGTGTCCCTCTCCCTCTCTCGCTCAAATAAATAAATAAATAATTTCTTTAAAGGGGGCACTGGAGAAATGGCTTAGAGGTTAAGGTGCTTGCTGGAAAAGCCGAAGGACCCAGGTTCAATTCCCCAAGACCCATGTAAGCCAATTGCACAAGGTGGTGCATGTGTCTGGAGTTCATTTGCAGCAGCTGAAGGTCCTGGTGTGTCCATTTTCTCTCTGTTTGCCCCTCTCTCTCTCCCTCTATCTGTCTTTAATAAATAAAATAAAAAGATTTTAAAAGAAAAATATTGGAGGCTGGAGAGATTGCTTAGCAGTTAAGGCACTTGCCTCCAAAGCCAAAGGACCTAGGTTTGATTCCCCAGCAGCCACGTATGCCAGATGCACACATCTGGAGTTTGTTTGCAGAGGCAAAGGCCCTGGCACGCCCATCCTCTCTCTCTCTCTGCATATTTACTCCTCTCTCTGAAATAAATAAATAAAATAAATAGTGGAGGGAAGTAGGTTAAGGGGACAAAGGAGGATAATGAGAGGAATTATGTTCATGGCATATTGTGTTGCCAATAAGAGTTTAAAAAAAAAAGCCAGGCATGGTGGCATAAAGCTTTAATCCCAGCATTTAGGAAGCTGAGGTAGGAGGATAGCTATGAGTCTGAGGCCAGCCTGGGGCTACAGAGTGTGTTCCATGTCTACCTAAGCTAGAGGGATATCCTGCCTCAAAAAGACCAAAAAAGAAAAAGAAAAAGTAGCCAGCCATGTTAAGAGTGCTTGCCTGGGTTTCATGCCCATCCATTAGATGGACAGATGGATGAATAACATGGCTTTTTTTTTTTTTTTTTTTAGGAAGAGTTTCACTCTAGCCCAAGCTGACCTGGAATTAACAATGTAGTCTCAGGGTGGCCTCAAACTCACAGAGATCCTCCTACATCTGCCTCCCAAATTCTGGGATTAAAGGCGTCACCACGTCCAGCATTGTTCTGTATCTTTTAATACTGAGATATATCTTTTTTTAAATTTTTTTCTTTTGGCTCATTTTTATTTATTTGTAAATGAAAGAGAGAGAGAAAGAGAGAGAGGGGGGAAAAAGAGATAAAGAGAATGGGAACTCCAGGGCCTCCAGCCACTGCAAAGGAACTCCAGACTCCCATTCTCTTCCTCTATCTGCCTTTTCTTCTCACTCTTTCAAATTAATTAATTAATTAAAAGCAAAATGTAAAAACCAATTTAGATTTGCTAGGAAGATGGTTCAGAGGTTAAGGACTTGCTTGAAAAGCCTATCTGCCAGCTATTCATTCCCCAGTACCCGTGTAAAGCCAGATGTACAAAGTGGTGTGTCTGGAATTCATTTGCAGTGGCAAGAGGCCCTGGTGCTCTCATGCTTTCTCTTTCTCCCTCCCTCCCTCCCTCTCTCTCTATTTTTTTTTCTGTATTCTTTATTTTTTAATTTTTATTAGCATTTTCCATGATTATAAAAAAAATACCATGTTAGTTCCCTCCCCCCCCCCCCCCACTTTCTCCTTTGAAATTCCATTCTCCATCATATTGCCTCCCCATCACAATCTCTCTATTTATTTTTAAAAATAACTTAATTGAAGCCAGGCATGGTGGCACATGCCTTTAGTCCTGGCACTCAGAAGGTAGAGGTAGGAATATTGTTATGAGTTCAAGGCCACCCTGACACTACATAGTGAGGTCCAGGTCAGCCTAGGCTAGGGTAAAACCCTAACAGAAAAAAAAAAAAGTGGGGGCTGGAGATATATGGCTTAGCAGTTAAGGCACATGCCTGTGAAGCCTAAGGACCCAGATTTGATTCTCCAGGTCCCACGTAAGCCAGATGCACATGGTAGCACATGCATCTGGAGTTTGTTTGCAGTGGCTCAAGGCCCTGGCATGACCATTCTCACACACTCTTTCTCCCTCTCTCTGTCTCTAATTAATAAATAAATAAATAATAATGATTATAATGATAATAATTTTATTGAACTGGGTGTGGTGGCGCACAGCACTCTTTAATACCAGTACTCGGAAGGCAGAGGTAGGAGGATCACTATGAGTTTGAGGCCATCCTGAGACTACATAGTGACTTCCAGGTCAGCCTGGGCTAGAGTGAGAACCTACCTTTCAAAAAACAAAACAAAAAAAAAATTTTTAATAATTTTTATTTATTTGAGAGAAAGAGACAAGCAGAGAGAGAGACAGAGTTTGGGTGTTCTAGGGCCTCCTGCACTGCAAAACAAACTCCAGACACATGCACCACTTTGTGCATCTGGCTTTATATGGGTAATGAGGAACTGAACCTAGGGACATCAGATTTTGCAAGCAAGTGCCTTTAACTGCTGAGTCATCCCTCCAGCCCTCAAATAAATATTATTAAAAACTTAAAGCAAAGGAAACAAAAAAAAAATTTTTAAAGCAAGAAACCAGGCATGGTGGCACACGCCTTTAATCCCAGCACTTGGGAGACAAAGTAGGAAGAGTGTTCAAGGCCACCCTGTGACTACATAGTGAACTCTAAGTCAGCATGGGCTAGAGTGAGAACCTATCTCAAAAAAAACTTTATATATATAATTTATATACACGTATAAATTATATATGTGTGTGTATATGTGTGTGTGTATGTATGTGTGTACACACACACACACACACACACACACTTTTTTTTTTTTTTTTTGGTTTTTCAAGGTAGGGTCTCACTCTGGTCCAGGCTCACCTGGAATTTACTATGTAGTCTCAGAGTGGCCTCGAACACACGGCGATCCTCCTGCCTCTACCTCCCTAGTGCTGGGATCAAAGGCATGTACCACCACACCTGGGTTTTATATACATACATACATACATACACACACACATACACACACATAATTTAAAGCAAAAGGCTGGGTATGATGGCACATGCCTTTGATCTCAGCTCTCAGGAGGCAGAAGTAGGAGGATCACTGTGAGCTTGAGGCCAATTTGAGACTACATAGTGAATTCCAGGTCAATCTTGGTTAGAGCAAGGCCCTACTTCAAAAAACAAAAACAAAAACACGTGTGGTGGTAGACACTTGCAATCCCAACACTAAGCACATGGAAGCAGGAAGATGGGGAGTTCACCACTAGCATGGGCTATGTGAGACTCTGCTTTAACTTCTCCACCCCTCCCCCCCAAAACAGAGGCTGGGGTGATGACTCAGTGAATCATTTGTTTTACAAGAGACCTGAGTTCATATCTCTAGAACCCATGTAAGGCTGGATGTGTGAGCTCACCTACAATGAGATGAGGGAGAGACAGAACCCACAAAAGGTCAAGATCCTACTACCCTGCATCAAACAAGGTGAAAGGCAAGGATTGACACCCAGTGTTGTACTCTGACCTCCACCTGTGTGCCATGGCATGTGTGAACTCTCACCCACACAACACACCAATTTTTTTTTTTTTTCAAAAAGGAGTGGCGGGCTGGAGAAATGGCTTAGTGGTTAAGGCACTTGCTTGTGAAACCGAATAACATATGTTCAAATCTCCAGTCCCATGTACCCAGAAAGTGATGCAAATATGCAATGTCATACATGTGCACAAGGGGACACACACATCTGGAGTTTGTTCACAGATGCTGAAAGGCCCTGACGCACACATTCTTTCTCTTTCTCTCTGCCTCTCTCTCTCTCTCTCTTTTTCTCTCTGTCCCTTTCTCAAAAATAAATAATAATAATAATAAAAGGAACAGCACAATCTTTATCTTCAGACAGATACCAATGCAGGTCTCTCCCAGTTTCAGTATTTACCTCTCTGAACTAAGGACCAGTGGAACATATACAACCACCTTCTCTAAGCCTCAACAACTGGACGAAGTCCTCCCTCATGCAATCACTCACTTTCTTTGAAGTAATTTTTAAAAAGGGGGGAGGCTGGAGAGATGACTTAGTGATTAAGGCACTTGCCTGCAAAGCGAAAGGACCCAGGTTTGATTCCCTAGGAACCACGTAAACCAGATGCACAAGGTGGCACGTGCATCTGGAGTTCATCACAGTGGCTAGAGGCCCTGGCGCACCCATTCTCTCTCTCTCTCCCTCCGTCCCTCCCTGCCAATTTCTCTCTCTCTCTCTCATATAAAAATAATTTTTAAGTTAAAAAAAGGGGGGGCTAGGCCAGACATGGTGGCACACGCCTTTAATCCCAGCACTCGGGAGGCAGAGGTAGGAGGATCACTGTGAGCTCAAGGCCACCCTGAGACTACATAGTAAATTACAGGTCAACCTGGGCTAGAGTGAGACCCTACCTCAAAAAAAAAGGGGGGTGGGGGGCTACAGAGATCACTTAGCCACTACAGCACTTGCCTGTGAACCCTAAGGAGTAGAGTTTGATTTCCCAATACCCATGTAGGCCAGATGCACAAGCTGGCACTTGCATCTGGAGTTCGTTTGCAGTGGTTAGAAGCCATGGTGCACCCATTCTCTTTGTCTCTCCCGCTCTCAAATAAATAATTTTTTAAAGATTTATTTTTATTTATTTATTAGAAACGGAGAGTAGGGAGAGAGAGAGAGAGCATGGCAGGTCAGAGCCTCCAGCCACTGCAAATAAACTCCAGACGCATGCACCACCATGTGCATCTGGCTTACGTGGGACCTGGAGAATCAAACCTGGGTCCTTAGGCTTCGTAGGCATGCGCCTTAACTGCTAAGCCATCTCTTCAGCCTACAAAGCCTAAGGATCCACATAAAACCAGATGCACAAAGTGGCACATACATCTTAAGTTTGTTTGCAGCAGCTGGAGGCCCTGGCATACTCTGTGTCTGTCTCTCTTCTATCTCTCTCTGCTTACAAATGAATAAATATTTTAAAAAAATAGCTGGGCGTGATGGCACACACCTTTAATCCCAGCACTCGGGAGGCAGTGGTAAGAGGATTGCCATGAGTTCGAGGCCACCCTGAGACTCCATAGTGAATTCCAGGTCAGCCTGGGCTAGAGTGAGACCTTACCTCGAAAGCCTCCCCCCTCCAAAAAAATAGTCTTGCTCTCTGCTACATATTCACTGAACTGACAAAATAACTAAGCACAAAACGAAGACCTGAGAATCAATCCTGCCAACATCACTTACTGGCCTGGGTGACTCTCAAGTTACTTGACCTTTCAATGCCCTGTCTGTAAAATAGGAATAATGACAGCACCCTTACTGGGTTGGGCAGATTACATGTGATAATATACATACAAGGCTTGCCCAGAGGCTGGCCACAAGAAATCCTCAATAAATGTTAATTGTTATTATTTAAGAGAAAAAAAATGTCCCCAGGGCTGAAGAGCAACATACCTGAGGACTCTTGCAAAAGGTTATCATTAAATCGACAAGCCAAACAGTGCTCTCCTGACTTACAGACACTGTTGATACTAGTAAGGATAACAAAATTCCAGAATCAGAACCATAAAAGCAGTAGCAGCCACAGCACTGATATTGACAGCGCTCCAACCAGGTTAGACACAGTCCTGACCTAAAAGAGGAAGGGAGCCAGGCTGCTGACACACACGGAAAGAAAGAATAAATTACAGAATCTTCTGCACTTTCTTTTTTTAAAACAGTAATTGGCGCCCAAGTTTTGCTAAAAACAGGTATCCACACCGATTACAGACTTAACGTGTAATTTCTTCATGCCGAAGAGGTGGGGCCGCGAAGGGAGGAGGGGGTGGCGCGCGGTTCCGGCCAGATGGAAAAGCCACATGAAGTGGAGAGACGACTGACTTGGGGATTTACCCCAGCATGGGGATCCGATTGTGGGGTTTTTTCCCCCTCCGTAATGCAAGACCTCCGTTCTAGGAAGCGGACGGTCGGCTCTGCTGGAAAACCGCCTCTGAACAAGTGTCATGTCTTCCGCGCCAGTCCCCTGCCGCGGAAGGAGGTCGGGCCCGCCGCGGCGATTCCGGAGAGGTGGCCCTGCCTCGCCTTCCCCCGCCTCCGACAACCGCCGCCCCGCTCGCCCGGCCGGCAAACAAAAGCCGGGGCCCGTGAGGCGACCCCGGGCAGGGCCGGGCGCCCTCCGTCCGGGCTCGCGGACACCGCGCCGGCGCCCCGGGGCCCGAGGAGAGGCTCGGGCGACGGGCGGCAGCGCCCGGGGAGGCGGGGGGCAACAGGTCGGGGCGGCCGCAGCGCCCCGGCCCCAGCCCCAGCCCGCAAGGCGCAGCGCGAAGGAGAGGACGCGGGCGGGGAGTCCCCGCTCCATCTTGAGGCGGGCCGAGGAAGGGAAGGCAGGCCCGGCCGGCCGGGTGCTGACACAGCCGGATCCCCGCCCGGCTCCGGGGGAAGACACCTCAGGGAGCCCGGCCTCCGGGTCGGCGGCCGCTGCGGGCTCGGGCGTCTCCTCCGGGGGACAGCCGGGCACGCGGGGCCCAGGAGCGCGCGAAGACGGGGAAGGGGACAGGCCCGCGCGACCCACTCACCGCCTCGGACGCCGCCGCTCTCCGCCACCTGCCCCACTGCAGCACCAGCCGCGGCCGCCGCCTCCCGCCTCGCGGCTCGTGGGCTCGGGGCGGGGAGGAGCGTGACGCGGCGGCGGCGCCACCGCGGGGCCGGGCGGGCGGGCGCGCGCTGCCGGGGAAGACGCCGCTCGTCCGCTCGTCTGCTCGCTCGCTGGGCTCCTCCCCGCGCCCCGCCGCCCGCCGCCCGCCGCCCGCCGCGCTCCTTTGTTTGGCCCCCCACCCACCCTAGGACCCCGGACGGACGAGCCTGGACCCTGCAGCGCTGCCCAGTGCCCGCGAGGCCCCGGACGCTGGGGAACGGGGCGCCACGGCAAGCCGAGAGGCCTGCGCGAAGGGGCGCCGTATCATTTCGACTCGTTCCCGGTTTCCTGCAAAGCCTTCCTCCCAGAATCTGCAAGTCACTCTAGAGAGCTCCGTTGGGTCCTGACCGCCGCCCGCGACCAGGGGCCGGTTTGTCAGTTTGCCCTCTCCTTCCCGCCAGAGAAGAGGGAGAAATTCTTGGAAACGAGTTGGAAGAAGATGCCCACAAGCAGATTTAAGCCATGGAAGAATCATCTCTGCTGCCCGGGGAAAACACTAAGGGTTAAAAAATCCTTTGAAAGGAGCCCAGGGCTGCCTCCGTTGGTTTAAGAAAAAGCCTCTTTTTATTCATCCCAGTCCTTTGGACAGAAGCCCAGGTTAATGTCCCGTCCCCCCGCCCCGAATCTCCTGTAAAAGCTTTGGATGAGACCGGAGAGGATGCTGCAACAGCCGGCTCGGCCGCGGTGGCAGAGGGCGGCCAGCATTTCACTCCCATGGACCATGGCAACCCCAGAAGTTGAGCAGCCCCAAGCAGAAATTTGCAGCTGTCAAGGCAGCCCAGGATTTTGCTGCCAACTCAGGGATGAATGAGTGGCTTCACGCTTCCTCCTCCTTTCCCTTAGGAGAGAATTCCCTTATTGATCTTAATTCAAAGCTTCACGCTGCTGGGACAAACAGGCCTGTACAGAAGAGGGGAAGGGAAACTACATTGAAAATGCACGACGTCCTTAACAAAGTGAATTTATCTCTAAGCTCTGCCCGTTCCAAGTCTGAAACAACACACACAAAATTTCTATTACCTAACTCCACCTGGGCCTAATTTATAAACTGAAAAGATTAGTGGTGATAGTACCCCTGGGATTCAATATTCGGATTCCTAATCTGAGAGGGATAATTTACTCCCTAATCTGAACATTATTCGGCCTTTAATAAACTGGGGATATAACTCAGTTGGTAGATTGCTTGCCTAGCGTGCATAAAGCCCTGAACTCAATCACCAGCACCACCTTAACAGTCTTTGGGACAAACCTGTAATCCTAGCACTAGGGAGGTGGTGGCAGGAAAATAAAAAATTCAAGGTCAGGGGCTTGAGAAATGGTTTGCTGCAAAACTTAATGACCCAGGTTCCATTCCCCAGCACCCATAAAGCCAGGGGCACAAAATGGCACCTGGGTCTGAAGTTCTTTGCAGCGGCTGGGGGCTCTGGCTTGTCCATTTTCGATGTCTCTGTCTGTCTGTCTGTCTCTCTCTCTCCCCTAATAACTAAATAAAAATATTTTTAAAACTTTAAGGACATCTTTAATCCCAACACTCAGGAGGCAAAGGTAGGAGGATTGCTGTGTGTTGGAGGCCACCCTGAGACTACATAGTGAATTCCAGGTCAGCCTGAGCTACAGTGAGACCCTACCTCTAAAAACAAAAAAAAAACCAAACAAAAAAAAAAAAAACTAAGGACATCATAGTAGGTTTAAGACCAGCCTGGGCTACTTGAGAACGTGTCTCAAAAATTTTTAAAAAGGCTGAATCCAGGCTCAGTGGCCCAGGCCTTTAATCCCAGCATTTGAGAGGCTGAAGTAGGTGGATCTTCGTGACTTAGAGGCCAGCCTGAGACTACATAGTAAATTCCAGGTCAGCCTGGGCTAGAGTGAGACCCTACCTCAAAATACCAAAATAAATACAAATTTTAAAAGGCCAGGTGTGGTGGTGCCCCCCTTTAATCCCAACACTTGGGGAGGCAGAAGTAGTAGGATTGCTGTGAGTTTGAGGCCAGCCTAAGACTACATAATGAGTTCCAGGTCAACCTGGGCTGGAGCAAGACCTCCTTGAAAAGCCAAAAAAGGGGGGGGTTAATTTTTAAATTTTATTTTATTATTATTTTTTATTTTACTTATTTGAAAGAGAAAGAGGCAAAGAGAGGATGGGCAGGCCAGGGCCTCCAGCCACTGCAAATGAACTCCAGATACATGCACCACCTTGTGCATCTGGCTTATGTGGGTCCTGGAGAATTGAACCTGGGTCCTTTGGATTTGCAGGCAGGTGCCTTAACCACTAAGCCATGTCTCCAGCCCCCCAAAAGTGAATTTTTTAATTTAATTCACTATGTTGTCCCAGGGTGGCCTTGAACTCACAGCAATCCTACTACCTCTTCCTCCTGAGTGCTGGGATTAAAGGTGTGAGCCACCATGCTCAGACAAAAATTAAATTTTATAAAAGCTACCCTATGTAGTCATAAATGCCATAGGATTAGGCAAATATTAATGGCAGAGTGCAACTCATTCTATTAAGTTTATGTTGGTTTGGGACTGTGGAGATGGCTCAGCAGTTAAAGGCACTTGCTTACAAAGCGTAATGCCTTGTGTTCAATTCCCCAGAACCTACATAAAGCTAGATGCACAAGGTAGTACATGTATCTGGAGTTCATTTCAGCGTCAGGAGACCCTGGCACTCCCATCCATTCTCTGAAATAAATTTTATTTTTAAATATTGGTTTGTGACACTGAAAACTTAAAACAGGAGTAATCATGAGCCCTAGGGATGTAATATCTGCTGCTGTCTGGCTAAATGTATATAGTATGCTTATCAAACTGCCCAGTAATCACTTCTCTTAATGTTCATACCTTTATATTAATGCTACTCTCACTTTTGGTAGAGAATCTTCTCTTTTCAGATGGCAGTGACCTTGGGATGACGCAGAAGGCATCATGGTGCTAAAAAGAAGTGACAGGAGTGCTCAGTACTGCTAATCTCTATCACACCTTCCATGGCTCAGGGTCTATTGCGGAAGAGGTGGCAAAAAGAATGTAAAAGCCAAAAGAAGGGTAGGACTTCTTATAACGTGCACTGAGACACAAAATGGCCTGGATATCCATGACCTCACAGTGCCTGAAACTACCTACACAAGACCATCATAATAGGAGGAAAAGATGATGACATCAAAATAAAAGAGAGACTGATTGAGATGGGGAGGGGATATGATGGAGAATGGAGTTTCAAAGGGTAAAGTGGGGGGAGGGAGGGTATTACCATGGGATTATTTTTTTATAATCATGGAAGTTAATAAAAAAATTTGAAAAGAAAAAAAATAAATATTGGTTTGGCCAGGCTTGGTGGCACACACCCTTAATCCTAGCACTCCGGAGACAGAGTAGGAGGATCGTTGTGAAGTCAAACCCACCCTGAGACTACATAGTGAATTCTAGGTCAGCCTGGGCTAGAGCAAGACTTTACCTTTAAAAACTAATCACATGGAGCTGAAGAGATGGATTAGCAGTTAAGGCACATGTCTGCAAAGCCTAAGGACCCAGGTTCAATTCTCCATGTTCTACATAAGCCAGACGCACATGGTGGCGCACACATCTTGAGTTCATTTGCAGTGGCTAGAGGCCCTTGTGTGCCCATTCCCAATCTCTCTTTCTCTGTGTCAGTCTCTAATAAATAAATAAAAATAAATATTTTTAAAATTATGTAAGATGGGCATGGTGGCACATACCTTTAATCCCAGCACTCAGAAGGCACAGATAGGAGGATTGCTGTCAGTTCGAGGCCATTCTGAGACTACATAGTGAATTCCAAATCAGCCTTAACTAGAATGAAACCCTACCTCGAAAAAAACAAACAAACAAAAAAGTTATGTGTGTGTGGGATTTGGGGTGTTGGGCTTGAGAGATGGCTCAGCAGTTAAGGCATTTGCCTGCAAAGCCTAAGGACCCAGGGTTTGATTTCCCAGTACCCATGTAAAGCCAGATGCACAAGGCAGCACATGCATGTGGTTTGTTTGCAGTAGCTAGAGGACTTGGTGTGCCCATTTCCTCTTTCTCCCTCTTTCTTTCTCTCAAATAATTAAATTAAATTAAATATTGATTTATCTATCACATATTAGTACTATTTTTTTTGTTTGTTTTTGGTTCTTTGAGACAGTGTCTCACTCTACCCAAGATGACCTGGAATTCACTATGTAGTCCCAGGCTGGCCTCAAGCTCACAGTGATCCTCCTACCTCAGCCTCCCAAACGCTGGGATTGAAGGCAGAGTGCCACCACACTCTACACCCCTTCATCTCTCCAGCCCAGGTTTCACTTTTTAAAAAATTTATTTATTTAATTATTTATTTGGGAGAGAGAGAGAGAGAATAAGCACGTCAGGGCCTCCAGCCACTGCAAATGATCTCCAGACCTGTGCAACCCCTTGTACATTTGGCTAACGTGGGTCCTGGGGAATCAAACCTGGGTCTTTGACTTTGCAGGCAAACGCCTAACTGTTAAGCCATCCCTCCAGCAGAGGAAGGTCACATATTTGGGCTGCAAGGCCACTGAGAAATCCTGCTGGAACTAAGCTGATAACCTCCTCCATGTAGACCAGATGACAGAAAGCTGGAAGAAGCCATTCTGCATGCAGTTCAATGGGAGAAAGAGAAATCACCAGTGAAGATACTCAACAGTGGACACTGCAAGTCTTATATTTGGCCAAATGAGCCAATGGGTGCAATAGTGGCACATCTGTCATGGAGTAAACCACCTGCCTTCTAATTGGACTGGAGGCCCGCTCCATGGGAGGGATACATCCCTGATACTGAAAACCTAAAACAAGGGTAGTCATGAGCTCTAGGGATGTAACGTCTACTGCTGTCTGGCTAAATGTATATTATATGCTCATCACCCCTAAGCCATTTCTCCAGCCAATACTGATTTTTTTCAGTTGTTTTTCTCTTGAAATTAAAAAGTAAGGGATTAGGGCTGGAGGGATGGCTTAGCATTTAAGGTGCTTGTCTGCAAAGCCAAAGGACCTAGGTTTGATTCCCCAGGACCCGTGTTAGCCAAATGCACAAGGGGGTCCACGCATCTGGAGTTTGTTTGCAGGGGCTGGAGCCCTGGTGTACCCATTCTCTCCCTCTCTCCTTCTCTTTCTCCTTCTTTCTCTCTGTTAAGTAAATAAATAAATAAATAAATTATTTAAAACATATTTTTAGCCGGGCATGATGGTGCACACCTTTAATCCTGGCACTTGGGAAGCAGAGGTAGGAGGATTGCCGTGAATTCAAGGCCACCCTGAGACTACATAGTTAATTCCAGGTCAGCCTGGACCAGCGTGAGACCCTACCTTGAAAAAGCAAAAAAAAAAAAAAAAAAAAAAAAAACACAACTTTTTTTGAAATAAGGGATAAGCTGGGCATGGTAGTGCACACCTTTAATCCCAGCACTCAGGAGGCAGAGTTAGGAGAATTTCTGTGAGTTCAAGACCACCCCAAGAATACAGAAGTGAATTCCAGGTCAGCCTGGGCTAGAGTGAGACCCTACCTCAAAAAAAAAAAGGGGGTATCCAGAAGCCCTGGTGTGTTCATTCATTCTCCACCCCCAACCCTGCCCCCACCCCCACTGAAATTTTTTTTTTTCTGAGGTAGGGTCTCACTCTAGCTCAGGCTGACCTGGAATTCACTATGTAGTCTCAGGGTGGCCTCAAACTCACAGCGATACTCCTACATCTGCCTCCCGAGTGCTGGGATTAAAGGCGTGCGCCACCACGCCCGGCTCTGGAAATAAATTTTTAAAAGTTTAGAAAAAGCTGGGCGTGGTCGCACCCATCTTTAATCTCAGGAGGCAGAGAGGGTGATCGCAGTGAGACTACATAGTAAATTCCAGGTCAGCCTGGGCTACCTTGAAAAAAAAAAAGTTTTTTTTGAAAAGTAAGTAAAAGTTTAAACTGCTTTTTATTTTATTTTGTTCCCAGTGCCTCACAAATGCTAGGCTTCACCTATGAGCTACACCCATATCCCAAATCATATCACTAACCAATAGAGGTAACTAAATAGTATTAGGTTTATGGTAGCCCAGGCCTTAATCATAACAGAAAACCAATAAATAAGTAAACTGGGTCTAGGAAGATGACTCAGTGGTTAAAAGCACTTGCTTGCAAAGTCTGCGCATCCAGGCTTAACTTCCCAGCCACCAATATAAAGCCAAATGGGCATTGCATTGCAGGAACAGGAGACCCTGGTATGCACACACACACAAATAAATACATTTTAAATTTTTCATTGGATGGAGAGATGACTTAGCAGTTAAGGCACTTGCTAGCAAAGCCAAAGGACCCAGGTTTAATTTCCCAGTACCCACATAAAGCCAGAAGCACAAGGTGGCACGTGAGTCTGGAGTTTGTTTGCAGTGGCTAGAGGCTGGCTTGCTCTTTTGCTCTCTCTCTCTTTCTCTCTACTTCAAGTAAATAAATAAATAATTTTTAAGTTGAAAAAAAAAGTGAATGCTGGGGGGCTAGAGAGAGGGCTCAAAGGTAAAAAGCATTTGTTTGCAAACCCTGACAGCCCAGGTTTGATTTCCCACTATCCATGTAAAGCCAGCTGCACAGAATGAGTTCCAGGTCAGCCATGACTGGAGAGTGAGACCCTGACTCAAAAACAAAAACAGGGCTAAAGAAACCAAATGAGCCAAGGGGTGCAATAGTGGCACGTCTGTCATGGTGGAAACCAACTGCCATTTTATTGGACTCGGGACCCGCTCCATGGGAGGGAATACATCCCTGATACTGAAAACCTAAATCAAGGGTAGTCATGAGCTCTAGGGGTGTAACGTCTACTGCTGTCTGGCTAAATGTATACTATGCTCATCAAACTGCCCAGTTAATACTTCTCTTAACGTTCATACCCATATATTAATGCTACTCTGACTTTTAGTAGAGAACCTTCTCTTTTCAGATGGCAGTGACCTTGGGATGACTCAGAAGGCACCATGGTGCTGAGAAGAAGTGACAGAGGAGTGCTCAGCACTGAAATATCTCTATTCCACCTTCCAAGGCTCGGGGTCCATTGCAGAGGAAGTGGTGGAAAGAATGTAAGAGCCAAAGGAAGGGTAGGACTCTTTACAATGTGCTCCTCCAGACGCAAAATGGCCTGGATATCCATGACCTCACAGTGCCTGATACCACCTACACAAGACCATCATAATAGGAGGAAAAGATGATGACATCAAAATAAAAGAGAGACTTATTGAGAGGGGTAGAGGATATGATGGAGAGTGGAATAATGGAAGTTGTTAATAGATAAATTGATTAATTTAAAAGTGAATATATATGCATTTACATATATATATATATATATATATATATATATATATATATATATATATATATATATATATATATATATTTAAACACAGGGTTGAAGAAATGGCTTGGCGGTTAAAGGCACTTGCCTAAAAAGCCAAAGGACCCAAGCTCGATTTCCCAGTACCCACATAAAAGCAGATGCACAAAGTGGTGCATGTGTCTGGAGTTTGTTGGCTAGAGTCTCTGGTGCACCCATTCTCTCTCACACTCACTCTCTCAAATAAATAAAAATAAAATATTTTAAAAAGCACGGGGCTGGGGAGTGGCTCAACAGTTAAGGCACTTGCCTGCAAAGTCTAAAGGGCCAGGTTCAATCCCCCAGAACCCACAAAAAGCCAGACCACAAAGTGGTGCATGCATCTGGAGTCCATTTGCAGTGGCTGGAGGCCCTGGTGCATCCATTCTCTCTGTCTCTCTCACTCTCTGTCTCATTCTCTCTCTCTCTCTTTGCTTGCAAATAAATCTTGAAGAAAAAAAAAAAAAAAAAAAAACAAGGGCTGGAGAGACGGCTGAGGTACTTGCCTGCAAAACCAAAGGAAAGAGGTTTGATTTCCCCAGTGCCTACATAGAGCCAGATGCATAAGATAGTGCAAGTGTCTAGAGTTTGTTTGCAGTGACCGAAAGCTCTGGAATGCCCATTCTCTCAAATATATATATTAAAACATGTTCTTGGGTGGTGAGTTTAAGGCCACCCTGAGACTACAGCCTGCCTAAAAAAAAAAAAAAAAAAAAAAAAAAGCCTGGTAACTTGTTCAGGTATCTTCATCCCTAACATTTAAAATATATCACTCAAAGGCTGGAGGGATTGCCTAGTGGTTAAGGCTTTTTTTTTTTGATTTTTCAAGGTAGGGTCTCACTCTAGCCCAGGCTAACCTGGAATTCACTATGGAGTCTTAGGGTAGCCTCAAACTCACAGCGATCCTCCTACCTCTGCCTCCCAAGTGCTGGGATTAAAGGCATGAGCCTTAACCATGCCTGGCCAGGCTGGAATTTTTAATAAGCAAAATGATGAAAAATGACTACTAAATTTAGGTTCTCGTGATCATTTCTCAAAGAGTGTGACAACAAAAGCAGTATTGTGTATAGTCAGTTAACAAAGAACAGTAGCAGCTGAGTGTCACACATCATAATTTAAAGTGTATTTAGAGCCTTCTAAATAGGCTAGTGCTTTGAATACATGGTACTTTGCACTGAGGGGGCTGAACAAAGTCACTTTTACAGCCCCTATCACAAACATTTTTAAGATTCTGTGACTTTTTTTTTTTTTTTGAGATAGGGTCTCACTCTAGCCCAGGCTGACCTGGAATTCACTATGGAATCTCAGAGTGGCCTTGAACTCATGGCAATCCTCCTACCTCTGCCTCCCAAGTGCTGGGATTAAAGGCATGCACCACCATGCCCGGCAAGATTCTGTGACTTTTTAAAAATAATTACTTATTTATTCGCAAGTAGAGACACACACACACAGAGAGAGAGAGAATGGGTACACCAGGGCCTCTAGCTGCTGCAAAAGAACTCTAGATACATGTTCCACTTTATACATCTAGCTTTATGTGGATACTGGGGAGCTGAACCTGGTTCATTATGCTTTGCAAACAAGTGCCTTAACCACTGAGCCATCTCTCCGCCCAAGATTCTGTGATTTTTTTTTTTAGATTTTCAAGGTAGAATTTCACTTTAGCCCAGGCTGACCTGGAACTAACTATGTAGTCTCAGGGTGGTCACAAACTCATGATGATCCTCCTAGCCTCTTCCTCCCAAGTGCTGGGATTAAAGGCATGTACCACCACACCAAGCTATGATTTTTTTTTAACCAATAAAGCAAAATAGTTGTAAAACTGGTGATTGCACTGACTTGAATCCAACCAATAATTTCTTTTTCTTTTTGGTTGTTCGAGGTAGGGTCTCACTCTAGCCCAGGCTGACCTGGAATTCGGGCGGCTTCAAACTCACGGCAATCCTTCTACTTCTGCCTCCCGAGTGCTGGCATTAAAGGCGTGCACCACCATGCCCAGCCTAAATATTTTTTTTTTAATTTAAATAGGATGTGAAGTGGTTAAAAGCCCGATGGCCCAGTTTAATAACCCAGTACTAGCCCATGTAAAGCCAGGTATGCAAAGTGGTGCACGGATCTGGAGTTTGTATGCAGTGGCAAGAGGCTCTAACATGCCTCCCTCTCTCTCTACCTTCATAAATAAATAAATAAAAACACTTTGGGGGTTTTGTTTTGTTGTTGGATTTTTCAAGGTAGGGTCTCACTCTATCCCTGGCTAAAATTCACTCTGTAGTCCCAGATTGGCCTCGAATTCACAGCAATCCTCTGACCTCTGCCTCATTTCTCAAAGTTTTATATACAAAAGAATTTTTATATACAAAAGAATTCTTGCACAGAGGAGTAAAAAAAAAAAAGCCTTTCCTGAACACAGCTGTACATAGTGGAGATGAATAAATGCTAAAAAGTGCTTTTTTGTTTTCTTTCCTTTCCAATCCCTAAATTTCCACCTCCTTTCTGTTGTTTGAATGGTAAATAGTGGTGTAAACAATGTGATAATGTAGGTTAACTTTGAGTTTACTCACACTTTTTCTTGCTCAGGCTGACCTAGAATTCACTATGTACTCTCAGGGCGGCCTTGAACTCACAGCCATCCTCCTACCTCTGCCTCCAGAGTGCTGGGATTAAAGGTGTGCTGGGCTTTTTCTTTTTCTTTTTTAATATTTTAATTTTAATTTATTTATTTCAGAGAGAGAGAGAGAGAGACAGAGAGAGAGAGGCAGTTAGAGAGAATGGGCGTGCCAGGGCCTTCAGCCACTGCAAACATACTCTAGACACGTGCAACACCTAGTGCATCTGACTTACGTGGGTCCTGAGGAATCCAACTTGGATCCTTTGGCTTAGCAAGCAAAAGCGCCTTAACCACCAAGCCATCCCTCTTTTTTGTGGGAAAGGGGGAAGCTCCTTGATGACAGGGAAAAACGAAACGATGGCATGAGCAGAGGGTGGGCATCACCTCCTCGCCAACATCAGGTGGACAACAGACATCAAGTGAATTTTATTTTTACTTATGTATTTACTTATGTATTTTTAGTTTTTTGGTTTTTCTTTTTTTTAATAAGTCATATATTTATTGATATGAAAGGTTTTCAGGACAAAGCAGACAGCAAAATCACATACAGCATTGATTCCATTTTTGTAAAAAAAATATTTATGTAGTCATGGTGGCAGTGCACACCTTTAATCCCAGCACTTTGGAGGCTGAGGTATGAGGATCCCTGTGGGTTTCAGACCAGCCTGGGACTACAGAGTGAGTTCAGAGCCAGGTCAGCCTGGCTACCTTGAGAAGAAAAAAAAAAAAAAAAAAAAATATATATATATATATATATATATATATATATATATATGTAATATATGTATACCTAGCAAGTAAAAGAGCTGCAGGGAGAGAAACAAGTTGGTGTGGCCCATTCTGTTCCTTATCCTCCTCTTTCTTTGTTTATAAATCACATCAATTTATTTTCCTTTGTTTGAGGTAGGGTCTTGCTCTACCCCAGGCTGACCTGGAGTTCACTATGTAGTCTCAGGGTGGCCTTGAACTCACAGTGATGCTCCTACCGCTGCTTCATGAGTGCTATAAGTAAAGGTGTAAAGAAAGTGTAAGAGAAAAGTGAAAGAGAACACAGACTTGGTCTCTACAGGCAGACTGTTTATTGAGAGAAACAGTAAGGGGCAGCAACCTTCTTGTGGATGAAGGCTGAAGCACTGAGCCAGGCTGGGGTTCAGACTTATAAGAAGGATCTTTACCAGGTGCAGTTGATAAGAAATCATAGCTGTTCGTGACCTTGTACAGAATAGGCTTCTTCAGCCAAGATTGTCTAAGGAAGGTTACTCAGATGGTTTCTGGTCCTTCAAGGTCATCTGAACTTAAGGGGAGAACATCAATCAGAGAAGGTGTTGAACATAGAGGCCAAATATCTCTATGACTTCTTTATTGCCTGCTAGTTTCAGGGATAGTTATTAACTCTTTAGTTCCCTCTAGTTTTCAGCAAAGGCTATTAACCCTTCAAAAGACATGTGTCACCTCACCTTGCTCCCAAATTCAGTTTTATGTGCGTGTGTGACTTTTTTTTTTTTGAGACAGGGGCCATCATGTAGACCAAACTGGCCTTGAACTTGTTATGATCCTTCTGTCTCTGCATCCTGAGTGCTGGGAAGACAGCTATGCACCACCATGTCTGGTCTAAAAAACTTAGACTTCATAAGCAGCAGAAATAATCTCCAAGTTGCCTCTATCACACCTTCCAAGGCTCAGTGTCTATTGTAGAAGAGGTGGTGGAAAGAATGTAAGAGCCAAAGGAAGGGTAGGACTTCTTACAGTGCACTATTCCAGACGCAAAATGACCTGTACATCCATGTTCTCGCAGTACCTGGCACTACCTACACAAGACCAGTACACTAGGAAGAAAAGATGATGACATCAAAACAAAAAAGAGACTGATTGAGACGGGGAGGGAATATGATGGAGAGTGGAGTTGTGAAGGGGAAAGTAAAGGGGGAGAGAATTATCATGGTTTAATGTCTATAATTATGGAAGTTGTCAATAATAAAGAATTTTTTTGTTGTTTTTTGTTTTTCAAGGTAGGGTTTCACTCTTAGTCCAGGCTGACCTGGAATTCACTGTGTAGTCTCAGGGTAGCCTGGAACTCACAGTGATCCTCCTACCTCTGCCTCCTGAGTTCTGGGATTAAAGGCATGCACCATCACACCAGCATGAAAAAAATTTAAAAAAAATATTCCAAGTTGCCACAGGGGCTGCGATCTTCTGTTGTGTGAAAGGTGATTAGAGCCACAGCCCACGTTGGATCAGGAAGTTCCGGCATCCAGCACCTCTAGGAGCACTGAGTGAGGACCAGGGCCTCTTACTCTTGCTGAGTCACCATCCTCAACATCTTCAAAGCCTTGTCCCCTTGGTCATAGGGAACCATATGACCAGCTCTTAGGATCCAGTAGAAAGCCAGGTTCTCATGGGACTTAAAGAATGCAGAGGTTTCCAATGACTTAGGATCGCTGTATAGGGCCTTCCATTTGAGCTCGTTGAATTTGGGCAGTTCTCGCCACTTCAGCTTCCGTAGCCAGGCTTCTCGTCCCATGGTGCCCACTATGAGATCGAGCTGTCCGTTATACACGGTCACGTTGACACCAGCTTCCAGTAACTCATCCACAATGCTGATGACGGGCTTCATGAAGTCCCCCTCCATGTTCATAAAGACATTAGATGCCTGGGCTCCCCAGGAGAAATCTTCAGGAATGATTTTGAGTTTCTTTCTGATGACACCATTCATGAGCTGGCTTAGGGCGTCTCCCTGTAGGTGTCTCACGTGTCGTTGACAAAGGCGAACTAAGTTGTTTCGGAAGAAATCTAGGCTGGATTCCATGGCAGACATGGGAGAGCGCTTAGTTAAGATGTTGTAGAAGTTCACCCCATCTGTGTTCTTCTCAATGACCATTTCTGCTTCTCCCCACAGCCGGGTGGCCTCCCTGTAGAGTCCCTTATTTACAGCATTCAGGACATGTTCTGCAACCTCAGACACTTCTGCCAAGCCTTTGTCATCAAGAAGAGACATGCTGTATAGGTAAGGTCCCCAGGACAGCACAGAGTCGACAGGGGAGATCCAGGAATCGCCCAACGCAACCCCAGAAAAGTTGCACCTGATGGTCCCTTCCTGGACAGCCTTGTGAAGATGTAGGCCAATACCAGCAGCCATCTTTCCTCCATAGGATTCTGAGAATATGTAGAATGGAACCATCTGGAATTCTTTGTGACAATCAAAGAAGCTCTTCAGGAGAACCATCATGTCCGAAACCACCATATTCAGGTCCGTAGCGTAGGCATTGCTCTTATTCACGTAACTGAAGCCAGTGCCCACAGGATTATCCACAAACAGGAGACTGGCAGACTGGAGCCAGGTAGAGTTTCGTGGCTTGAGGTCACTGTCAAGAGGTCCAATTTCCTCAAAGTTTCCAAATCCAGTGCTGGAACCACCTGGGCCGCCCTGGGCTGACCATATAGGTTCCTCTTCTGAGCATCTTCCTACGTGGCTCTCAGGCACAGCCCCATCTCTAACCCTCAGAAGAGACATCTAGGAGAAGTGGAGGAGAGGAAGGCCCTCCCTCCAGGCTTCATCCCTTTGTCATTGCAGCAGGAGTTCTGCAGCATTGAGCCAGGGAGGCAAGGCCTATGCTCTGGGAGGCATTCGTGGAGGAAGGCCCCATCTCAGTCTTTTGGTTTTTCAAGGTAGGGTTTCACTCTAGCCCAGGCTGACCTGGAATTCTCTATGGAGTCTCAGGGCGGCCTCGAATTTACGGCAATGCTCCTACCTCTGCTGGAATTAAAGGTGTGCGCCACCACGCCCAGCCTACTTTTTCTGTCTTTTTAAAAATTTATTAGAGACAGAGGCAGAGAGAGAGAGAGAGAGAGAGAGAGAGAGAGAGAGTTAGAGAGAGAGAGGGAGAGGGAATGGGCACACCAAAACCTCTAGCCACTGCAAATGAACTAAAGATGCATGTGCCATGATGTGCATCTGGTTAACATGGGACTGGAGAATCAAATCTGCATCCTTAGGCTTTGCAGGCAAGTGCCCTAATGTCTAAGCCATCTCTCTAGTCCTACTTTTTCGTTTTTGAGGAAAGGTCTCACTCTGTCCCAGGCTGGCCTCAAACTCATGATGATCCTCCTGCCTCAGCCTCTCAATTGCTGGAAGTAAAGGCATGTTCCACCATACCTAGCTTCTACTCATCCTTTTTTGCATGACATTAAAGAAAGTGTGTGGGGTGAGGAGGCAAAGGTAGGAGGATCACTGTTAAGTTTGAGACCAGCCTGAAAATATACAGTGAATTCCAGGTCAGCCTGGGCTAGAGCAAGACCCTAGCTCAAAAGTAATTAATTAATAATAAACTAATAAATTATAAAAAGACTTAGTTAGAGCCAAGCATGGTGGCACATTCCTTTGATTCCAGACAGAGGTAGGAGGATCACTGTGAGTTCAAGGCCAGCCTGAGACTACATAATGAAGTCCAGGTCAGCCTGAGCTAGAGTGAGACCCTACCTTGAAAAACCAAAAAAAAAAAAATTTTTAAATTTTTTTAAGTATTTTATTTTTATGTATTTGTTTATTTGACAAAGAAAAGGAGAGAGAGAATGGGCGCGCCAGGGGCTCCAGCCACTGCAAACCAACTCCAGACACAAGTACACCCTTGTGCATCTGGCTAACGTGGGTCCTGGGGAATTGAACCTGGGTCCTTTGGCTTTACAGACAAACCCCTTAACCACTAAGGCATCCCTCTAAAAAAAAATTTTTTTTAAAGAAGAAGATAGGCAAACTCAAGCGTTAAGGAGAGCTATGTGTGCTCCCGGGCCTCCCGCAGACGCTCAGCGGTAGAGCAGGGCTCTGGGGCAGCCATGCGGCAAAGCCTAACTGGAGCCTGCTGTGCCAGCAACTGGAGGGAAGGTTAAGCCAGCAGGAGAGTTCCAGCGTCCTGACTGTGCCAAGGCCAGCATATGTCAGGGCAGACTCAGTCAAACACATACACAGGACCAGGACAACCAATCTACTTCCCACCTCCTCCAACAACTGACATAGGTGACATTGGGAAATTGCTCAGCAAGACCTATTCTTCCTCCTCGGTTTTGTTTTGATTTTGGAGGTAGGGTCTCACTCTAGCTCTGCCTCCCAAGTGCTGGGACTAAAGGCATGCACCACCATGCCCGGCTTTTTTGTTTGTTTGTTTTTGTTTTTTGCATTGCTGTGATTTGAATCCAGTGCCTCTCACATGATAAGATATGCTCTAGGGGGCTGGAGAGATGGCTTAGAGGTTAAGGCACTTGCCTGCAAAGCCAAAGGACCTAGGTTCAATTCCCCAGGACCACATAAGCTAGATGCACAAGATGGCGCACACATCTAGAGTTCATTTGCAGTAGCTGGATGCCCTGGCACACCCATTCTCTCTCTCTCTCTCCCTCTGTCTGACTCTGTCCCGCTGAAATAAATAAATAAAATTAAAATATTCTTTAAAAAAATATGCTCTAGGGCGGGAGAGATGGCTTAGCTGTTAAGGTATTTGTCTGTGAAGCTTAAGGACCCATATTTGACATCCAAGAATCCACATAAGCCAGATGAACAAGGTGGCACATGAGTACCAGGTGGAACATGCATCTGGAGTTTATTCTTTATCTCTCTCTCTCTGATAAATAAAATTTAAAAAAATATGTTCTACCACTGAGCTGTACTGAGCCCAGGCCCCTGGCTTATTTATTTTTATTGATATAAACTCACATAATAGAAAATTATCAATTTTAAGTATTTTATTTATTTATTTAAGAAAGGGAGAGAGAATGTATGTGCCAGGGCCTCTAGCCACTGCAAACAAACTCCAGATGTATGTGCTACCTTGTGCATCTGTCTTACATGGGTCTTGGGGAATTGAACCTGGGTCCTTAGGCTTTACAGGCAAGTATGTTAACTGCTAAGCCATCTCTCCAGCCTGAAAAGTATCAATTTTAAAATGCATAATTTCAGCTGGGTATGGTTGGTACAAGCCTATAACTCTAGCACTCAGGAGGTGGAGGCTCACCACAAGTTCAAGGCCAGCCTGGTTAAATATCTAGATCCTGTATAAATAATAAATAAAGAATAGCTAGGGACTGGGAGATGGCTCAGTGGCTAAAGGACTCTCCACTGCTCAAGCTAAAGTACTTAAGTGCAATCAATCACCAGATCTCACTTTAAAGCTAGAAGCCAGAGGGCTTCTGAAATCCCAGCATGTGGCTGCTGAAGGTAAGATGGGAGGTGGAGACAGAATTTCCCAGAAGTGCCTAGTAAACACAGCAAAGGACAACAGAGCAAGAATCCAGGGCAGCCGGCACGGTGGCGCATGCCTTTAATCCCAACACTTGGGAGGCAGAGGTAGGAGGATCACCGTGAGTTCGAGGCCACCCTGAGACAACATAGTGAACTCAAGGTCAGCCTGAGCTAGAGTGAAACCCTCCCTTAAAAAACAAAAACAAACAAACAAAAACAAAAACAAAAAAAAATATCGGGGCAAAATACCTTACATTAAATTAGGTGGACTGGTGAGGACTGACCTAAAATTTGTCCTCTGAGCTAGAGTTAGACTCTGCCTTGAAAAAAAAAATCAAAATAAGTAAGTAAATAAATAAACAAATAGCACAGTTTGGTAGCATTCAGCATATTCACAATATAATTTCACAAATGTTAAATACAGAGTTCTCATGACCAGCAATTATACATGTAGAAAACATTCTCAAGATGAATGAAAACATATGTCCACAAAACTTTGCATGCAAATGTTATATAGCAAGTTGTTTGTGGTGGTGCATGCCTGTAATTCCATTCTGGAGGGTTAGGGTTAGGGTAAGTTCCAGCCAAGCTGCATTACATAGGGGTGCCCTGTCTCAAACAAGACAAGCATCGTGGCAGCAGTATCCATAAGAACCAAGAGTAGCCAGGTGTGGTGGTGCATCCCCTTAGTCCCAGCACTCAGGAGGCACACGTAGGAAGATCTATGTGAGTTGAGACCAGCTTGAGACTACATAGTGAATTTCAGGTCAGTCTGGGCTGGAGCATGACCCTAAAAAGAGAACCAAAAAAAAAAAAAAAAAAAATGAAGAAGCAATAGAAATGTTCAACTGGTGAGTGGATCAGCAAAATATGATTAATACCCATGCAATAAAATAATACTTAGCAGGGCATAGTGGTCCACATCTTTAATCTCCCAGTTTGAATATCTGTGTGCCCCTCCCATATGAAGTCCTAATAACAGGATTTTTTTCATTCATTCATTTATTTATTTGAGAGATGCAGAGGTAGATAGAGATAAAGAAAGAGAGAAAGAGAGACAGAGAGAATGGGTGACCCAGGGTCTCCTAGCCACTGTAAATGAACTCTAGATGTATGTGCCACTTTCTGCATCTGGCTTTACATGGGTACTAGGGAATTGGGAATCGAACCTGGGTCCTTTGACTTTGTAGGTAAGAGTCAGGCTAGAAGGATGGCTTAGTGGCTAAGGTGTTTGTCTGCAAAGCCAAGAGACCCAGGTTTGATTTCCCAGGATTGAGGTTAGCCAGATGCACAAGGGGGTGTGCCAGTGTTCTCTCTCTCTCTCTCTCCACCTCTTTCTCTGTCAAATAAATAAATTAAATAAAGGCATGCACCACCATACCCAGCTCTCTAAGAAAAATAAATAAAAAAGAGTCATCTCTCCAACCCATTCTTTTATTTCTTTTTTGTTTTTTGAGAGGCTCTCATATAATCCAGGCTGGCATTAAACTCTTGAACATCCTGCCTCTACCTCCTATATCCCAGTATTACCAGTGTTGCCACCAAGTTCAGCTCAGCCACCCTTCTTTGGACTATCATTTTTGTTGCATTCACAAGGAAGTGTGGACCTTTGCATCATTTGTCAAGGTGAAAGTCTCAATAGGATCACACAACAGGCCTAGCTGAGGATGTTAGGTACCAGGAAAAGAACAGCACAGCCTACTTGACCTGCATCAGGAAAAGGGACTCAGAACCTATTCTGAGATTCCCCCAATTTAAATGGTATTTGCATTCTAGGAACCCAGAAGTGATAACATCCAATTGATATTTTCTTGTTGTTTGTGTTTTTATGTTTTTGAGGTATGGTCTTGCCCTATCCCAGGCTGATCTGGAATTCACTGTTTAGTCTTAGGTTGGCCTCGAACTCATGGCAAACCTCCTACCTAGGCCTCCCAAATGCTGCAATAAAGGCATGTGCCACTGCACCAAGTCGTCTGGCTGCTTTTTTTTTTTTTTTTTGAGACATGGTATCAGGTACCCAAGGATGACCTTGAATTTCTGATTCCTGCCTCTATCTCAAAAGTGCTGGGATCACAGGTATATGTCACTGTGATTGGGTTTTATTTTTCATTCTTTAAAAATAATTTATTTTCTTATTTGCAAGCAGAAAGTGAGAGACAGAAAGAGAATGGGCATGCCAGGGCTTCCTGCCACTGCAAATGAACTCTAGATGTAGGTGCCACTTTGTTCATCTGCCTTTATGTGGGTGCTGGGAGATCAAACCGAGGCCATCAGGCTTTGAAAGCAAGTGCCTTTGACCACTTTGACCAGCTTCTTTCTTTTGTTCTTGTTTTTCTTCTTATATTATTTATTTATTTATTTATTTATTTTTGAAGTAGGGTTTCACTCTAGCTCAGGCTGACCTGGAATTTACAATGTAGTCTCAGGCTGGCCTCAAACTCATAGCAATCCTCCTACCTGAGCCTCCCAAGTGCTGGGATTAACCACACCCAGAGAGAGGGAGGGAGGGGTGGGGGGGGCAAAGAGTGGGTGGAACAGGGCCTCCAGCAGCTGCAAGGGACAAGTGAGGGAGGGAATTATCATGGTTTATTATCTGTAAGTATGGAAGTTGTCAATAAAAATAAAATGCTAGCCCTGAGACTACATAATGATTCCAGGTCAGCCTGGGATAGAGTAAGACCCTACCTCGAAAAACCAAAAAGAAAATGCCAGGGGCTGAAGAGATGGCTCAGTGGTTGAGGCATTTGCCTGCAAAACCAAAGGACCCACGTTCGATTCCCCAGTACCCATGTAAGCCATATGAACAAGGTGATGCATGCTTCTGGAGATTGTGTACAGGACCTAAAGGGCCTGGTGGGCCCATTCTCTCTCTCTCTCTCTCTCTACTTCTCTCTCTCTCTCAAATAAAAATAAATAATAAAAATATTTTTTTAAAAAAAAAAAGCCAAAAACTGGGCTGGAGAGATGGTTCAGTGGTTAAGGCACTTGCCTGTGAAGCCTAAAGACCTAGGTTCCATTCTCCAGGTCCCATATAAGCCAGCTGCACATGGTGGCTCATGCATCTGGAGTTCATTTGCAGTGGCTGGAGGACCTTGTGCAGCTGCTCTCTCTCTCGCTCCCTTTATCTCAAATTTAAAAAAAAAATGCTGCTGGGCATGGTGGGGCATGCCTTTAATCCCAGCACTCAGGAGGCAGAAGTAGGAGGGTCACTGTGAGTTCGAGGCCACCCTGAGACTACATAGTGGATTCCAGGTCAGCCTGAGCTAGAGTGAGACACTACCTCGCAAAACAAAACAAACAACAGAAAAAGTGGGATTATAACACTTTTTTCCCTTTTTTTAAATTTAAAACTTCCATGATTATAAACAATATCCCATGGTAATGCCCTCCCTCTTCCCACTTTCCCCTTTGAAACTTCATTCTCCACCATATCCCCTCCCCCTCTCAATCAGTCTCACTTTTTAAAAAAAAATTTATTTATTTATTTATTTGAGAGCGACAGACACAGAGAGAAAGGCAGATAAAGGGAGAGAGAGGGAATGGGCGTGCCAGGGCTTCCAGCCTCTGCAAACGAACTCCAGATGCGTGCGCCCCCTTGTGCATCTGGCTAACGTGGGACCTGGGGAACCGAGCCTCTAACCGGGGTCCTTAGGCTTCACAGGCAAGTGCTTAACCACTAAGCCATCTCTCCAGCCCAATCAGTCTCATTTTTATTTTGATGTCATGATCTTTTCCTCCTATTATAATGGTCTTGTGTAGGTGGTATCAGGCACTGTGAGGTCATGGATATCCAGGCCATTTTGTGTCTGGAGGAGCACGTTGTAAAGAATCCTACCCTTCCTTCAGCTCTTACATTCTTTCTGCCACCTCTTCTGCAATGGACCCTGAGCCTTATAAGGTGTGATAAGGTGCTGAGCACTCCTGTCACTTCTTCCCAGCACTATGATGCCTTCTGAGTCATCCCAAGGTCACTGCCATCTGAAAAGACAAGGTTCTCTACCAAACGTGAGAGTATCATTAATATATGGATATGAACATTAAGAGAAGTGCTTACTGGGCAGTTTGATGAGCATAGTATAGACACTTAGCCAGATAGCATCAGCCGTTACACCCCTAGGGCTCATGACTACCCTTGTTTTAGGTTTTCAGTATCAGGGATGTATTCCCTCCCATGGAGTGGGCCTCCAGTCCAATTAGAGGGCAGTTGGTTTCCACCATGACAGATGTGCCACTATTGCACCCATTGGCTCATTTGGCCAAATATAAGTCTTGCAGTGCCCCCTATTGAGTATCTTCACTGGTGATTTCTCTTTCTCCCATTGAACTGCATGCAGAATGGCTTCTTCCAGCTTTCTGTCATCTGGTCTACATGGAGGAGGTTATCAGCTTAGCTCCAGCAGGATTTCTCAGTGGCCTTACAGCCCAAATATGTGGAGTCTTCAGCAATACTATCCTGTTTTTTTTTTTTTGTTGTTGTTTGTTTGTTTGTTTTGTTTTGGTTTTGGTTTTTCAAGGTAGGGTGTCACTTTAGTCCAGAGTGGCCTTGAATTCACGGCTGTCCACCTACCTCTGCCTCCCAAGTGCTGGGATTAAAGGCGTGCGCCACCATGCCTGGCTCAATACTATCCTGATTTTTTACTCCATATGTCATTGTGTTAGTTGGAATTAGGTGTTCCCCATAAATTCATGTGTTCTGAATGGTATGTCTCCAGCTGGTGGCAATTTGGGAACTGGAGCCTCCTGGAGAAGGTGTGTTGCTGGGGACAGACCTATGGGTGTTATAGGTAGCTTGTCTTGCCAGTGTTTAGTACACTCTCCTGCCTCTGTGGTCCACCTGATGTTGGCCAGGAGGTGATGTCCAGCCTCTGCTCATGCCATGTTTCTCCTGTCATTCCCTTGAGTTTTCCCTTGAGTCTGTAAGCCAAAATAAACCTTTTCCTACTACAAGCTGTTTTTGTTTGAGTGCTTTGTGCCAGCAACTTAAAGCTGACTACCATATATCAAGGACCCTAACAAATCAAGGCTCATTAGTGCTCCAAACATTGTTCATAAATAAAAGCTTTACAGTAACCTGAGTCAATGAATAGGACTGTGATTGTTTGAGAGCCTCAGATCAGCACAGGCAGGGTAGACATGAGGAGGAGAAAGAAACCTGTGATCAGCCCGTGGGAAAAGTGTCTTGGGTCTAATCCCACAGCCTGACCTAATCCAGTTTCATCTGTCATTCTCACTTATGACTAATGGCCCAGCCTCCATGACTGAAACGGAGAACTCATTGCTATGAGGTCACTCTGCAGAGGAGCAATCTCAGCAGCGAGCAATGAAGTAAGTTGGATAAGTGCTACAGCTGCTGTATTTTCAGTCATTCTTTGGATTTCAAAAATTCCAATTGTGACCACACTGTTGATAGTGTTTTGTTTAAAATGCATTCCTGATATTAAGAATTTCTGGTAGACTTTCTCATTGCCTCAGATATAACAAAATAATTAAGAATTATTTTGGTGATATTTTTGTGTTTTTTGTTGGTTTTTTTTTTTTTTTTGAGACAGGGTCTCATTATGTAGCCTCAGCTAGCCTGGAACTTGTGAAATAAACTGGCCTCAAACTTGTAATCTTCCTACCTCAACCTCTGAGTGCTGGGGTTCAAGACATGAGCCATGACACATGTTTTGGGGTTTTTTTAGTCATTAATTAACTCACTAGAATAAGCAAAGCATCTGAAAAGACAATTTATAGATAAAATTAAAATGGCCAAGAAACATGATAGTAATCTTGCCACTGCAGATGAACACCAAATAGGGCCACTTTTTGTGTCTGGCTTTACATAGGTACTATGTAAGCCTGGGCCAGCAGGTTTTGCAAGTAAGTGACTTTATCTGTTGAGCCACCTCCCTAGCCCTAGGAATGAATTATTTTGTGTGCACACATGTGTAGAGTCTGTGTGGTGTGTGATGTGATGTACGTGTGGAGTATGCATGTGTATGTGCAGATGTGTGCAGAGGCCAGAGAACATCTGGTGTCCTCCTATATCACTCAACCACATGCTTTCTTGAGACTGAGTCTCTCCCTCAACCTGGAGCTGTCACTTTTTTGGGGTCAGTGAGCCCGAGATTCTCTGGTCTCCACTTATCACAAGACTGGGATTATAGGTATGTGTGGCCATGCCCAGACTTTTAAAAAAATATATTTTATTTATTTATTTATTTGAGAGCTACAGACACAGAGGAAAAGGCAGAGAGAGAGGATGGCTGCGCCAGGGCCTCTAGCCACTGTACACGAACTCCAGATGCATGTGCCCCCTTGTGCATCTCATGCCCAGCTTTTTTACATGGGTACTGGAGGAGTGAACTCGAGCAGTCTCAGGCCCTTCCAAAGCCTTCATGCTTAAGCAGCAAGAACTCTTATCCACTGAGCAATCTCTCTCCAGCCCCTAGGGATGCCTTTTATAAACCTATTTCCACACATGGTCAAAGGTTTCTCTTTAAAATATGACATTGGGGGCTGGAGAAATGGTTTAGTGGTTAAGGCGCTTGCCTGAAAAGCCAAAGGACTCAGGTTCAATTCCCCAAGACCCATGTAAGCCAGATGTACAAGGGGCTGCATGCATCTGGAGTTCGTTTGCAGTGGCTGGAGGCCCTGGCATGCCCATTCTCTCTCCCTCCTCCCTATTTTTTTTCTCTCTCTCAAATGAGTAAAGAAAAATAAAATATTTTTTAAAAATCTAACATTGGAGCTGTGTGTGGTGATGCATACCTTTAACCCGGCATTTGGGAGGCAAAGGTAGGAGGATTGCCATGAGTCTGAGGCCACTCTGAGACTACATAGTGAGTTACAGATCAGTCTGAGCTAGAGCAAGACCCTTCCTTGAAAAACTTAAAAAAAACAAAAAAATCAAAGCCGGGCGTGGGGCCACTCACCTTTAATCCCAGCACTCGGGAGGCAGAGGTAGGAGAATTGCCATGAGTTTAAGGCCACCCTGAGACTATATAATAGTGAATTCCAGGTAAGTCTGGGCTAGGGTTTTTTTTTTTTTTTTTTTTTTTTCAAGGTAGGGTCTCACTCTAGCCCAGGCTGACCTAGAATTCACTATGGAGTCTCAGGGTGGCCTCGGACTCAGGTTGATCCTCCTACCTCTGTCTCCCAAATGCTGGGATGAAAGGGGTGTGCCACCACGCCTGGCTAGCCATAGATTCTTTTGACATAATAGTACAAATTCACTTCAGAATGTGTAAGATTAGGCAATTGCTTGCAAATCTTTGTTCTTTTAAAAATCTAGCCCAAGCTGGGCGTGGTGGCTAGAATGAAACCCTACCTTGAGAAAAAAATAAAATCAAAAGAAAGAAAGAAAGAATCTATGACACTGAAGGAAGAAAAAAAAGACATTTCCCAGATCTTCAAGAGATCGTACAGGTTGTATGAAGGCACATTGGATTTTCAGAAACTGATTCATGTCTTTGAAGTTACCTGGGCACTAGCTGGGCGTGGTAGTGCATGCCTTTAATCCCAGCACTCAGAAAGCAGAAGTAGGAGGATCACAGCCTGAGGCTAAATTCCGGGTCAATTTAGGCAAAAGTGAGACCCTACCTTGAAAAACAAAACAAAAAAAAGGTACTTGGGTACTAATAAAACTGTTACAAACCAGGCATAGTGGCACATGCCTTTAATCCCAGCACTCAGGAAGCAGAGGTGGGAAGATCACCTTGAGATCAAGGATACCCTGAGACTACATAATGAATTCCAAGTCAGCCTAGCTAGAGTGAGACCCTGCCTCAAAAAAACCAAAGTCTCCACACACCCATCATGCAGTCTTCCATGACGTCCTGTCTTCACAGACACACCCTGCAGTCTTAGATGAAATCCTGCCTTCACAGACCCATTATGCAGTCTGACATGAGGTAATGTCTCCACAGACCCACCCTGCAGGATGATACGATGTCCTGTCTGCAGAGACCCAACCTGTAGTCTAATGTGACATCCTGTCTCCACAGACCCACCCTGTAGTCTGACGTGATGTTCTATCTCTAGAGATCCACCATGCAGTCTGACATGACATTCTGTCTGTACAGACCCACAGTGCAGTGTGACATGATGTCCTGTCTCCACAGACCCACCATGCAATATGACATGACCTCCTGTCTCCACAGACCACAATGCAGTCTGACATGATGTCTTGTCTCCAAAGACACACCCTGCAGTGTCACATGATGTCCTGTCTCTAGAGACCCACCAGGCAGTCCGACGTGAGGTCCTGTCTCCCAAAACCCATCATGCAGTATTACATGACATCCTTTTTCCACAGACCTACCATGCAGTCTGCCATATTGTCCTGTCTGCACAGACCCACCATGCAGTGTTAGATGAGATCTTGTCTCCACAGACCCACCATGCAGTCTGACAAGACATCCTGTCTCCACAGACCCACCCTGCTGTCTGATGTGATGTCCTGTCTCCACAGACCTACAGTGCAGTCCAACGTGATGTCCTGTCTCCACACACCCACTCTGCACTATGATGTAAATCTGTAAAATTTGACCTAAACACATTGATGCTGATAGAACATTCTGTGATAGTAGAAATGTATGTCCAGGCTTCTGTGGCAGCCACATGGTGGACACTGGCCACAAGAAGGCACTGACTCCTTGAAATGACTGCTCCATTGAAACACTGAAACTTTAATTTCATCTAATTTTTGCTTTTTTTTTTTTCCCCCCAAGGTAGGGTCTCGCTCTAGCCCATGCTGACATGGAATTCACTATATAGTCTCAGGGTGGCCTTGAACTCATTGTGATCTTCCTACCTCTGCCTCCCAAGTGCTGGAATTAAAGCTGTGTGCCATCATATCTGGCTTTGTTTGCTTTTTGAGACAGGGTCTTGCTATGCAGCTCAGGCTGGCCTTGAACTTGTGATATACCTGTCTTAGTGCCCTAGTGCAAGGATTACCATTGTGTCACCATGACCGTCTAGTTGTATCCTCGTTTTGGTCATGTGACTAGCATGTGCTGCGTGTCTGCAGACGCTCACGTGCTTGTGCAGAGGCCGGAAGTCCTCCTCTATCAAGCTTCCTGTTCCTAAGACACAGTCTCTGACGGAACCTGGAGCTGCTCTTTTCTGTCAGACTGGCTGACCAGAGAGTCTCAGCAAGTCTCCTGTCTCTGCTCTCATAGGAGTGGGGTTACAGGTGCACGTGGTCATGTCCACCTTTTGAACATGGGTGCCTGGAACCAAACTCACTTGGTCTCAGACTCTCTCAAGCCCTTTTGCTTGTACAGTCAGCATTCTTATCTATTGAATCATTTACCCAGGAACAGATGCATCTAACTTTAAGTTGAATAATCACATATAAGTGGGGCATGGTGGCTTATACTTGCCATCCCAGGACTTGGGAAGCTGAGGCAGGAGACTCTGAGTTCAAGGCCAATGTGGGCTAATGAGTGAGTTCCAGGCCAGCATGAGCTACAGGGTGAGCTCCTGTCTCCATCCTCACCCCCACACAAATCACATACGGAGTGGCTATCACACTGAACAGCAATGATGCAAGGAGAGAGAGAGAGAAATATCGAGTGAGAAAGTGTCACTGGCATAAGTAGTAATCTCTGTGTGCTGAAATTGTGGATGATTTTCACATTGGCAGAAGCAGTGATCATGGGCTTAGCAGTTGACGGCACTTGCTTGTAAAGCCTAATCATCTGGGGTGCCAATCTGCAGTCAGGACCCTCATAAAGCCAGATGAACAAAATGGTGCATGCATCTGGAGTTCACTTGCAGTGGCTAGAGGCTCTGGAACACACATACTCACACATACTCTTTCTCACAAATAAAAATATTTTTAAAAAGCAGTAGTGGGCCGGGTGTTGTGACGCACATCTTTAATCCCAACACTCAAAAGGCAGGGGTAGGAGGACTGCTGTGAGTTCAAAGTCAGCCTAGGACTATATAGTGAATTCCGGGTCAGCCTGGGATAGAGTGAGACACTATCTTGCAAAAAACAAAACAAAACAAAGTAATAGTTATCTATGTGTATGAAAAAGGGCAATGACTCTAATTTTATTTTCTTTGCAACTTGCTGCTGACCAGTGTTCAATGCTTAGCAACCAGGTCAAGGTGAGGAAAAGCAGGGCAAGTGTCTACTGTCATGGGAGGCTGGCTAGGAGAATCCTGAAGCTTACAGATGAAGTAGTCTGACATTCGTGGCAGCAAACTACAAGAACCATCTCAAATAAGGTGGAAGGTGAAGACCAACGCCTCCAAGATACCCCTGACCACAAACACGTGTGCTCTGGCATGTGGCACACACAGACACACACATGCACAATAAAGAGATTTAAAAATGAACAAAGGAAAGCTATATGGCAAGCTATAAAGCCCATGGGACAAGAGTAAGGAGAGACGCTAGTTCCACCTGAGGCAGGGCTTCTCGCTGTAGTCCAGAGTGCACTGTACCGCTCCTCTGCCTCTGCTTCCTGGATGCCGGGAGTCAAGCTGTTCGTCACCACGCCAGGCTCTCAGCTGCTTCTCTAGGACTGGAGACAATACGAGGCTTTGCATTTTATATGGCTGCGGGGAGCTATGAACAGACCACTGACGTTTGTATGAAGTTAAAATGTCAATGTCAATCAAGCTTTATTGGAAGGAAGCCATGCCAATTCATTTTGGCACTGGCGATATGGTCACAGCAGTGCTGAGGACCAGTATTGGCCCTTTTCCTGAAAAAGCCTGCCTCGCCTCGCCCTCATCTGAGGCCATCGAAGGAAAGGAGGCGTAGAGTCCCACCCCTCATCTGTGGGTGCCCCCCTCAGCTCAGCGTGGAGCAGGCTCTGAGGGTCAGGCCCTGCTTTAGTGCTTCTGGGCGAGGGCAGCTGCTGCCATCTTCCTGGCTAAGGGGGGTGAGAGAGGGACGTGAAGAGCCGGGTGCCCTGCAAGCTGATTCTCACAGGCTGCAGCCGGTGGTGGAGGACGCCCTTTGCCACGAGCTTCCCTGGGTTGCTCAGCCTGTGTTGTCCGCAGGGCTGCTGGAGCAGCAGGTGTCTTCCAGGAAAGCTAACAGTTTTCCAGACAGCACTGAGCCTGCACCGGGACTTCCTTTCCTACACTGTCTGTCACGGAGCTCTTTCCAGAACAGCAGCTCTGGCTGGAAGGGATTACCACAGAGGCATGTGAGGAGAGCATGGGACTTTGGGTGAAGGGAGCCGGAGCGTAAAGACTCTTCGAGAGCAGCAACACGCGGTACCGATGAGGAACCTGAGGTCCAGACAGGGCCAGGAACTTGTCCAGAGCCACGTTACCATGTACAGCTGTTTCCCAGGCCTGTGCTCTGAACCCTGCCCGCTCCCACAGTTAGTAGAAGCTGAGGACCTCTGAGTGAGGTTGAAATTGGAGGTGAACCTGACACTGAATGCCAGTTCTACAGTTCCCAATGGCCATGTTGTCTTGACCAAGACATTTGTTACCTCTTAGGCTCTCTGTTCTGTTTTAAAATATTTTTTTTGTTTTAAAATATTTTATTTATTCATTTTATTTCTTGTATTTTATTTTTATTTATTTGAGAGGCAGATAGAGATAGATAAATGAGAGAGAGAGGGAGAGAGAGAGAGATTGAGTGAGTGCACAATTAGTTTTGTTCAAAGCTGAAATGGAACCCTGGGCTTCATGATAGGAAAGGACTCTGCTTACTGTGCATATTTCTGGCCTGAATTTTTTAAAAAATGTTTTTATTTATTTATTTGACAGAGAAAGAGAGAGGGGGAGAGAAAATAGGCACACCAGGGCCTCCAGCCACTGCAGAAGAACTCAGACACATGTGCTCCCTTGTGCATCTGGCTAATGTGGGTCCTGGGGAATCGAACTAGGGTCCTTTGGCTTTGCAGGCAAATGCCTTAATGGCTAAGCCATCCCTCCAGCCTTGGCCTGAATTTTTTGAGTGTGCACATGCATGTGTGGTATAGGCAAGTGTCTGTGCCCATGGTGACTGACTTTGGTGGGGTGTGGGTAGAGATTGAGGAATCACTGGGGCCTACTGGTGGAAAAATAGCAGCTCTAGGTTGAGGGAGAGACTGCATCTTAAGGAAACATGTGGATGAGTGACAGAGAAGTCACTTGAAGTTCTCTTCTGGACTCCATGCTGGGCACCGATGTCTGCACATGTGCAGCACACACCACGCACCACATGCCATACCACACATACTCTACACACAAGCAAAGAAAGAGGAGCAGGAAAAGCACTTGACAAGACACATCTCCAAAGCTGCCCAATGGCCGACAGGCCCATGGCAAGATGCTCTACATTATTAGCACTGGAGACGGGCACATCAGGGCCAGAGTAGGCACTACTTCCCACTCACATGATGACCAGCATGCAGCAATGGAAAATAACAAGTGTTGGTGAAGATGTGGAGATTCTCAGACCACATGAGTTGCTGGGGTGGGATGGGTGATGTAAAACAGTGCCACCACTCTGGATAACAGTGTGACATTTCCTTAATAAATTAAACATAGAATTAGACCAGGATCCAGCAATCTTACTCCAAGATACATATCTAGAATTCAAAACAAGTGTTCAAACAGGAACAGCCTGAATGTGGAGACTCTAGAAATATCAAACTAATGAATAGACAGACTATGGTATAAACCTGCAGAACAATATTATTCTGGGGCTGGAGAGATGTCTTAGCAGTTAAGGTGTTTGCCTGCAAAGCCAAAGGACCTCTGTTTGATCCCCCAGGACACATGTAAGCAAGATACGCAAAATGGTGCATGCATGTGGAGTTCCTTTGCAGTGCCTGAAGGCCCTGATGCTCCCATTCTCTCCCTCTATCTTTCTCTCTCTCTCTCTCTCTGTGTGTGTGTGTGTGTGTGTGTGTGTGTGTGTGTGTGTCTTTCCCTCTCTCACTCTCACAAATAAATAAATTAAATTTTAAAAAAAGAATATTGTTCTGCTACAAAAAAGAACACAGGGCTGATACACGCTGTAACATGGATGGATCTTGAAAACAAATCCTCCACAAGCAGGAAGTGCCCACAGTGGGAATCCACAGCAACAGGCTTCAGCAGATGAGCCTGGTGGTGAGGGAAGTGGGGGCTAAACGGGTACAGGTAAACTTCTGGGGTGACAAAAAGCTCTGGAACCAGATGGTATAAAAATTTCTCATGCTAAGTGGAGTGTGTCCAAGGACATTAAATTGTGCATTTTTATAATAGTTATCTTTGTGTTATGTATATTTTACCATAATAAGAAATGTCTGCTTCAGTGGGGCACAAGGTGGACATCTTTGTATGAGTTTCGTGGCAGGATTTCATACATAGTTGAGGCTTGTCTTGAACTTGTGGCCATCCTCTTGCCACTGTTTTCCCAATATAGGGACTTCAGGCTTGCATCATCACATCTGGCTTCACACCTTACAACTTCCATTGTCACCAGTTTTGCAAAGTTACTTTCTCAATTGCTTGGGTGGAGGATCTGACTCGAGCTCTCCTTCAACAGATAATGTATTTACTAACCACTGAGCTGGGGTACAAGGTCCTGCCACCAGCAGCCTCCATCCTAGTGCTTGGAGACAGGGAGGAGAGGAGAGAGGAGAAGAGAGGAGAGGAGAGAGAGGAGGAGAGGAGAGGAGAGGAGAGGAGAGGAGAGGAGAGGAGAGAGGAGTTTTTTTTATTTGCTTTTGGCTTTTACCTTTTAACTTTATTTTTTTGGCTCTTTAGAATTTACTTTCTGGTTCGTTTTCTTTGGGTAGACTTTGGTATGGGATTTTTGTTTCATTCTAGCTTGGTTTTCAGTTTTAATTTTACTTTCTTTTGTTAACTGCATCTTTCATTTCCTTTTTATTTTTATCTTTAGTTTTGTTCTTTTGCTTTTGGCTTTTTGCATTTTACTTTTTTAATTTTTTGGTTTTTCGAGGTAGGGTCTCTCTGGTCCAGGTTGACCTGGAATTAACTCTGTAGTCTCAGGGTGGCCTTGAACTCATGGCGATCCTCCTACCTCTGCCTCTCCGGAGTGCTGTGATTAAGGCATGTGTCACTACGCCTGGCTATTCTTTAATTTTTTTTTTGGCTCTTTGGAATTTACTTTCTGATTCATTTTCTTTGGGTAGACTTTGGTGTGGGATTTGTTTTATTATTGATTCGTTTCCAGTTTTGATTTCTATTTTGATTGTTTATTTTACTTTCTTTTGTTAGCTACCTATTTCCTTTACCTTTTACTTTAACATTTTCGTTGGTATTCGTAGCTCTGCTACGATGTCAATGACGGAGGAGACCCTGTGGTCTCAGTACGAGGACCTGGGCGTCATCGGCACGGGTGCTTATTCGAGCATCCGAAAGGCTCGCCACCGTTCCACAGGAGCCAGGGTGGCCATCAAGGTCCTGGAGAAGTGGCGGAGAGTTTGCACACAGGAGGTGGAAAGAATGAAGATGCTGGCACACCCCAACACAGTGTCGCTATTTCAGATAGTTGACACGAAAGACAACCTCTACTTGGTTTTGGAATTCTGCCAGAATGAGCTGCTGGAACACATCTCCACGAAGGGCTGCCTGCAGGAGGACGAGGCCCACCAGATGTTCAGACAAATCTAAGATGCCATCTTCTACTGCCACAGCCTCGGCATAGTACACCAAGACATAAAGCCGGATAACATCATGGTGGATGACGGGGGCAAGGTCACAGTCATAGACTTCGGCCTGGCCAGCCGGTTTTGGCCAGGACAGATGCTGCGCAAGTTTTGTGGCACGTACAAGTACATGCCTCCAGAAGCTATCTCTTTTGAAGCCTACGACGGTCCAAAAAAGGACATGTGGTCTTTGGGGGTCCTTCTCTATTGTATGGTAACCGGGACCATCCCTTTTGACTCTAACGTAAGTAGGGAACTCTGCCTGAAGATCATCACAGGGGTTTAAAAGGTACCCAAAGGCCTCTCTGAAGAATTAAAGGACCTCATAAGGCTTATACTAACTGTAGTTCCAGAACGGGGGCCAACAACAATGGAAATGATGAACCACTCTTGGCTCCAGCAGGACCAAGGGGGTTCAGATAATTGTAAACCACTCCCTAGAGAGCTGGAGATGAACATCATATCAGTTATGGCATTTATGCAGTTTGATGTAGATGACATTCTTGAAGCCATCCAGGAACGTAAGTATGATGAAATCATGGCAAAATATCTTTTATTACAGTCCCAGGCACAGAGTAGGATGAGGGACAAGGGTGAAGACAAGCCTATCTGCCCAGCATCAATGCCTTTCTCCACCCCCGCTGATCCCGCTGCCTTCCCTATGCCCCCAAGAGGAAACATCCCGCGCCTGCCTTTCGGACACTGTCTACAGGCTTAACAGCCCAGGAACAGCCTGAAGACAGACAGCAGGCACAGCATAAGGAGTTCAGCCGTGCCAGTCTACCCAACCTATGCATATCCTGGCCAAAGAAGAGGACCACCGCCAAGCCGAGTCCCGAATGTCCTCGCCCCGACACCGCTCCAGCCTCCCTCTGTCCAGCCGGGCCACAGCTCCCGCAGAAGGCAAGGCCGACAACTAAAGACCGCGGTCCCAAGGCCCCGGAGCAGACCATCAGCCCCAGGCGACAGAACACAAGCTGGCAGCATCAACCCAGGGCAGCCAGGAGCCAGGGAGGAGGCCGGAGCTCCCGCAGCGACGGCCAGCACCGCGGAAGGGGACACTGAGCCCGCGAGCCGGGCCTGCGCCGCTGCCTGAAGGCCTCGCGTGCAGGATCCGGAGCCGCTGAGCAGAGCGCTTCGCCTCCGGCCTGCGACCCGCCACCTCTTCCGGAAGCGCGCGTCCCCACAGCGAGCGTGGACGTCAGTGCAGACGACGACGCCCCCGCCACGCCGGAAGACGCGAGCTTGTGTATACCGTGTGTGTGTGGTGTGTGTGTGTGTGTGTGTGCGTGCGTGCGTGTGTGCGTGCGTGCGTGTGTGTGTGTGTGTGTGTCCAAAGGGGAAAATAAGACCCTCCTGAGCAGTCATCTTGGGACACTCTTCTGCAAGCTCCCCTTTCCTTGCTGCTCCTCCTGCATCCTCCCGCTGCTGCTTCTCCCAGAGCCTTAAGAGAACACATTTGTATTGACATCAACCATTCAGTATGTGGTGATTTTTTAATGTATTTTAATATCTCTAGCCTATATAGATGGAAAGCAGGCAGCTGAAACAAGACATAACTACAATTTGTTAGCAGTAAAGGAAGGATGGCATGCGTGTTCACGGGGCCAAAGCTGGCCTTGTCAGTTGGGTGTGGATTGGTTTTGCTCCTTCTACAGACATTTCAGTGTGTATGGTTAGGTTCAACGCTGGTCTTTAAACTTGCACTCTTGTAAAATAGCTCCTATGGGATCAGACCACCTTGAAATGCCATGTCTCCTGATGTCCCTGGTCACTCACACATGGAAGCATAGGGCCATGTGGAACCACCCCTCAAAGGTTCCTTTTTGTGTTGCTGGGACTGAACCGAAGGGCTGTCCATGCTAGTCAAGCGCACTTCCACTGAGCTGTTCTCCAGATCTCTGTTGCTTCGAGAACCCCAGATCCTTCCTCTGCCTCTCACCTGATTTTGAATTTCAGTCCCTCATCCTGGGTCACCCCTGACTTCCCCCATGACACCTTCCCTCTACATCCAAACAGACTCTGGCTTATGAGTTGTGTCACTTTGAAGATCAAAGGGAACATCTGGGCTAAAACGTGTCCTTTTCAAAAAGTATGTTTGCTCAGAGCTTTGGAATGTGACCAAATTATAAAATAAGGTCTTTTCTGAACATGTTAGCTCAGGGACTTGAGGTAAAATCTTGTATGAATGTGGAGGATCAACCCAATGACGTGTCATAAGAAGGAGAAGACAGCGACTCCCAAACACTCAGAAATTTACACCTTGTTTTCCTCCTACCATTTGGTTCTGGATCCCTACCTGCTCTCACAGAGGCCCATCAAGTACCTTCTGCTTCTGACAATTTTCTGGCACTTTTTAAAATTAAGAATATACTGTGTATGGACACATCATGTGTTCATACAATCATCTCTCTCCTCCCTGCCCCCAATCTGCTGAGGGCCCACCTCAGTTGGGTTGCTAGTATGGAGTTGTGGGTTGTGCATTATGAGGGCAGAAGTCATTCTTTTTTGGGGGGGGGGGGTTAATGCCTCTTGATATGCCCTCCCAACCTGTGGCTCTTACAATCTTTCCCACTCCTGTTTTGCAAAATTCCCTGAGCCATGGTGAGCCCGTTTTAAGACTACTTCAGTGTTAAGGGTAGAAGAAGATGGTGAGCCTTTGATTCCCAGCAGGTTTTCAGTCCTGCTGAGCACTCCAGTAGGCTGGGAACAGCTTTGCCACAATGCCTGGCTTCTTCCTTTTTTTTTTGCACATGGTTTCTGGTGTTCAAACTAAGGGCTTCATACTTGCAAGACAAACACTTTATCAACTGAGCTCTATCTCCCTAACACTTAGACTTCATCTGAAAAAATTCATTTATTTGAAGGAAAGGGGAATGCAGTTAGAGAAAGAAAGAGACAAGGAGAGAGAGTATGGGCATGCCAAGGCCTCTAGCCACTGCAAATGATCTCCAAATGCATTGTGCCACCTTGTGCAGCTGGCTTATGTAGGAATTGGGGAATCAAACCTGGGTCCTTAAGCTTCACAGGCAAGAGTCTTAACCACTAAGACATATCTCCAGCCCCTAGACTTAATTTTTAAAATGTTTTTCTTTTATTTACTTACTTATTTGCAGGGAGAGAGAGAGAATGAGTGACAGGAGAGAGACAGACAGAGAATGGGCGCGTCAGGGCCTCTAGCCACTGCAAACAAACTCCAGATGCATGCACCACATTGTGCATCTGGCTTACATGGGCACTGGGGAATTGAACCTGGGTCCTTAGGCTTTGCAGGCAAGTGCCTTAACCATTAAGCCATGTCTCCAATCCCAGGCTTAATTTTTTTTTTGAGAGCAGTTTTAAGTTTAAAGAAAAATTGAGCAGACAACATAGAGAACTGGTAAATGTCTCATCCCAGCCCAGTGTGGTGACACAGGCCTGTAATCCCAGCACTCCAGAGTCCAAGGCATGACGATCCCAAGTTGAAGGTCTTCCTCCCTTCTCTCCCCTAGCCCCTCTTCTTGAGGCAGTGTCTCCCTATGTATCCCAGCCTGTCCTCAATCTCATGATCCTCCTGCATGCTGGGATGACTGGTGTATACCACCATGCCCAGCCCACCCTGCTTGGGCATCCTTCTCTACAGTGGAGTTGCAAAGCCACTGTCTGCTCCCATCAAACACCCGAGACTGCCACATCACAGCAGTGGAAAGGGTCAGATGGGACTCAGATCAGAGCTAGGGACTAGTATTGGGGAGGCTGGCCCTGCCCCTCTCCGTCTGGTTTCTCCCACTGTTTGCCTCCTCTTGCTCATTAAGTGTTTAGAACCGACTAGGCTTGGAGGGCTTCCTAAAAGAGAGTCTTCCCAGCTCCAGCTCCCGTGGACCTTCACATCCTTCCTGGCTTCCTAGTCCCCTCTGGCTTCCTGCAGGTGCAGGTGGAGGCAGGTTGCTACAAGATGCGCAGTGTTGATGTGGCCCTGTCTGTGCACTTGTCTGGCCAGGAGACCCACCATGCAGTCTGACATGAGGTACTGTCTCCACAGACCCACGCTGCAGTCCAACGTGACGTCCTGTCTCCACGGACCCATGTGTAGTGCGACATGACGTAGTGTCTCCACAGACCCACTGTGTAGTCCTACATGATGTCCCAGATCCACAGACCACCATACAGTCCAACGGGACGTCCTTTCTCCACAGATCCACCCTGCTGTCCAATGTGATGTCCTATCTCCACAGACCCACTCTACCGTCTGACTTGACATTCTGTATCCACAGACCCATGTTGAAGTCTGCCATGATGTCCTGTCGCCACAGACCCACCATGCAGTGACATGATGTCCTAACACCAGATACCCACCAGGCAGTCTTCCATGACATCCTACCTCCACAGACCCACCCTGCAGTCAGAGGTGACGTCCTGTCTCCACAGATCCACCCTGTAGTCTGAGGTGACATCCTGTCTCTAAAGACCCACAGTGCAGTCTGATGTGATGTCCTGTCCCCACAGACCCGTAGTGCAGTCTGACATGACATCCTGTATCCACAGACCCACCGTGCAGAGTGACATGACGTCCTATCTCCACACACTCACCATGCAGTCTTCCATGATGTCCTGTCTCCACAGACCCACCATGCAGTCTGACATGACATTCTATGTTTGTAGACGCACCATGCAATCTTAGATGATGTCCTGTCTCCCCAGACCCACCATGCAGTCTGACACGACATCCTGTCTCCACAGACCCACAGTGCAGTCCAACGTGATTTTCTGTCTCCACAGACCCACCTTGCAGTATCACATGAGGTAATGTCTCCACAGACGCACCATGCAGTCCAACATGATGTCCTGTCTCCACAGACGCACCATGCAGTCCAACATGATGTCCTGTCTCCACAGACGCACCATGCAGTCAGACAAGAGGTACTGTCTCCACACAATGGCTTAGTAGTTAAGGCACATACCTGCAAAGCCTAAGTATCCTGGTTCGATTCTCCAGGTCCCACATAAGCCAAATGGACAAGGGGGCACATGTGTTTGGAGTTCATTTGCAGAGGCTAGAGGCCCTGGCATGCCCATTCTCCCTCTCTCTCCCCCTTTCTCTGTCTCTAATAAATAAGTAAACAAAAATAAAAGAAATTTAAAAAACCTATTACAACACCCTTATAAGGCTTTGTCTGCTAATGATAATCTTTAAACTACAAGAGAGGAAAATCAAATGATGCCAACAGGGTGTTTGAAGCATAAACTCAACTAGGATAAAACCTTGTGGTTGTTAGAACACAGACAGTGCTTTGGACAGACGAAGAGACACAACCTTTTTGAAACAAAGAAACAGGTCTTTGTATTTTATTAAAGGGAGTGACTGTCATCTTTCCACTCACCTGCTCCAGATGACAAAGATCTGGGCTTGCTGTAGCAACCTGTGTTACACTTCACATACCATTTTAACCCAAGGCAAAGATTACAAACAGATCCCCACCCCTCCTCCAAGTCCATCTTGAAGTACAAGTGTTTGGTTATTACCTCACTTCCCCACACCTGGAGATCTGTCACAGCAATGACAAGCCCAAACAATACTGTGTTCCTCCACCCAGCATTCCTAACAATGCACTGTAGCAAGCATTTTAAAATGAGCCACTGCATTCCTTTTCTGTTTTACTCTTTCTGTTTTATTTTAAATTTTATTTTTATTTTTGGTTTTTTCGAGGTGGGGTCTCTCTCTCTAGCCTAGGCTGACCTGGAATTCACTATGTAGTCTCAAGGTGGCCTTGAACTCATGGCAATCCTCCTACCTCTGCCTCCCAAGTGCTGAAATTAAAGGCCTGCACCACTACACCTGGCCCATTTTACTCATTCTGAATGCTGATTTAGGATTTATCTTCTTTTTAAAAAAAAATGTTTTTTTTTTTTTTGAGGGGCTGGACATGGCTTAGTGGTTAAGGCGCTTGCATGCGAAGTCTGATAGCCCAGGTTCAATTCCCCAGTACCCGTGTAAAGTGAGGCACACAAAATGGTACATGCATCTGGAATTTGTTTGCAGTGGCTGGAGGCCCTGGCATGCCCACCCTCTTCCTCTCTGCTCTCAAATGAAAACAATTAAACTAGGGCATGGAGAGATGGCTGAGCCATTAAGGCAACTGCCTATAAACCACGTAAACCAGATACATGGTGGCACATGTGTCTGGAGTTCGTTTGCAGTGGATAGAGGCCCTGGTGATGTCCATCCTCTCCCAAATAAATAAAAATAAAATCTTAAAAAGTCAAAACTTGGGCTGGAGAGATGGCTTAGTGGTTAAGTGCTTGCCTGTGAAGGCTAAGGACCCCGGTTCGAGGCTGGATTCCCTAGGACCCACGTTAGCCAGATACACAAGGGGGCGCATGTGTCTGGAGGCCCCGGCACGCCCATTTTTTCTCTCTTTCATTTTCTATCTGCCTCTTTCTCTCTGTGTCGCTCTCAAATAAATAAATAAAAGTTAAAACTTGAAAGCCGGCATGGGGGTACACGCCTTTAATCCCAGCACTCAGGAGGCAGAGGTAGGAGGATCACTGTGAGTTCAAGGCCACCCTGAGACTACATAGTGAATTCCAGGTCAGCCTGGACTACAGTGAAACCCTACCTCGAAAAACCAAAAAAAAAAAAAAAGTCAAAACTTGAAAAAAAAAATTTAAAAAAAAAAGTTGCTTGGAACTGTGTCACAGGCTTGATAATCCCAATAGTAGGAATGTGTGTGGAGGCAGGAGGACTGAGGCTGTGGTAGGAGAACCTCTGCCAGCCTGGGCTAGAGTGAGACATTCCCTCTCCACTAAGGGATCTCTAACAGATCCTTTTGCCTAATACAACCTTATAGGAAAGCTACGTGGAGTTCTCAACATCCATGGATAAACAACACTTTTAAAGCTATTTCTGAAATCCTAATCTTTAGTTCTTATTTATTCATTTTAGAGAGAGAAAGAGGCAGACAGAGAAAGGACACACCAGGGCATCTAGCTACTGCAAACTCCTGACTCATGTGCCACCTTGTGCATCTGGCTTATGTGGGTACTGGGGAATTGAACTGGGTCCTTAGGCTTTGTAGGCAAGCCACTAAACTTATCTTTCCAGCACTTCAATTTTTTTTTTTTTTTTTTTGAGGTACGGTCTCACTCTTAACCCAGGGCTGACCTGGAATTCACTATGTAGTCTCAGGGTGGCCTTGACTCACAGTGATCCTCCTACTTCTGCCTCCCAAGTACTGGGATTATTTATTTATTTGAGAGAGAGAGAGACAGATAGAATGGGTGCGCTGGGGCCTTCGGCCACTGCAAATGAACTCCAGATGCATATACCACCTTGTGCATCTGGCTTAACATGGGTCTTGGGGAATTGAACCTGGGTTCTTTGGCTTTGAAGGCAAGGGTCTTAACCACTAAGCCATCCCTCCAGCCCTTATTTTAATTTTTATTATTGCCAACTTCCATAATTATACATAATAAACCATGGTAATTCCCTCTCCCCTCACTTTCCTCTTCACAACTCTAGTATCCATCACATGCCCCCCCCTCAGTCAGTCTCTCTTTCCTTTTGATGTCATCATGTTTTCCTCCTGTAATGAGGATCTTGTGTAGGTAGTGTCAGGTGCTGCCAGGTCATTGATATCCAGGCCATTTTATGTCTGGAAGAGTGTATTGTAAAGAGTCTTACTCTTTGTTTGGCTCTTATGTTCTTTCTGTCACCTCTTGCACAATGGACCCTGAGCCTTGAAAGGTATAATAGAGATGTTTCAGTGTTGAGCACTCTGTCACTTCTTCTCAGCACTATGGGGCCCTTTGAGTCATCCCCAAGGTCATCACCTTCTGAAAAGAGAAGCTTCTCTAACCAAAAAAGTGACAGTAATGGCCAGGCATGATGGCACATGCCTTTAATCCCTGCACTCAGGAGGCAGAAGTAGGAGGGTCACCATGAGTTTGAGACCACCCTGAGACTACATAATGAATTCCAGGTCAGCCTAGGCCAGAGTAAAACCCTACCTTGAAAAAATAAAGTGTGAGTAGCATTCATATATGGGTGTAAACATTAAGAGAAGAGAGAAGTGCTTACTGGGCAATTTGGTGAGCATAATATATGCATTTAGCCAGACACCAGCAGGTGTTACACCCCTAGGGCTCATGACTTCTCCTTTCATAGGTTTTTCAGTATCAGGCATGTATTCCTTCCTGTGGAGTGGGCATCCAGTCAATTTAGAGAGCAGTTGTTTTTCCCCATAACAGACATGCCACTATTGCACCTGTTGGCTCATTTGGCCTGGCTGGACCACCTTAAGGCTTGCAGTGTCCACTGTTGTTTATCTCCACTGATGACCTCTCTCTCCCATGGAGCTGCATGCAGCATAGCTTTTTCCAGCTTTCTGTCAGCTGATCTACATGGAGGAGGTTTTCATCTTATCTCCAGCAAGATTTCTCAGTGACCTTGCAGCCCAAGTATGTAGAGTCTTCAGCAATAGGGTCTTACCGTCTATTCCTGGTGGGAAGCCAAGAGCCTTTGCAATGGACTGTAATGTTTTGGGGCATCAGGGACCTCCTTGGCCAACCACTCACTGGAAGGTATCCCATGCCTGGCTCTGAAAATTTTCTAGTAACAGTCTATGTCTTCTGGGTGTGTCATTGTCCAAAAAAGTAGGTTTCCATATGATTTATTCATGCCCTCTCTAATTTTTTTTGAGACAAGCCCAACAGACTTCCCTTCTTTTTTTTTTAATTTAAAAATTTTTATTAACATTTTCCATGATTATAAAAATATAACCCATGGTAATTCCCTCCTTTTTTATTTTTATGTAAGAGAGCAAGAGTGTGAGAGAGAAATAAAAATAGTGAGAGAGAGAGAGAGAGAGAGAGAGAGAGAGAGAATTGGTGCACCAGGGCCTCCTGCCACTGCAATCGAACTCCAGACATGTGCGCCCCCTTATGTGCATGTGCGACCTTGAGCACTTGCGTCACTGTACATCTGGCTTACATGGGACCTGGAGAGTCGAACATGAGTCCTTAGGCTTCTCAGGCAAGTGTCTTAACTGCTAAGCCATCTCTCCAGCCCCACCCCCTTCAATTTTGATTAACCTTCCACCCACCCTTCCTTTACTCAGTATCTTCCCCTGACCTTACTTAGGCCTTTCCACCCCCAGTAATCTGTTCTTCTGCATCTATCTATCTATCTATCTATAAATAAAATTTATATATTTATGTATATATATTTATATAAAATTTATATATAAATATATTTATTTATTATATATATATATATAAATTTTACCTATGGTAAGCTATAAAAAACTCATTCAGGATGACACTGCCCCATTATAAAAACAAAGGGGGAGTTGTCGGGCACTGCCAAGCACAGGCTGGAGACTTCAGAAGAGGGGCTTGAACTTCCAGGCATGGCTAAGGACTCCTAGGCTAAAGGAGGCCACTCCCTCTCCAAGCCCAGCTCACCTGAACTTAGGCTCTGCCCATAGCCCTGTAACCTTTGGCCAGTTGCCTAGGAAACTCCTTATCAGCCTTCACACAGCCCATCCCCTGAGACCCTAGATCACCTGAACTCCCCCCTCCCCGCCCCCCCCCACTATGGCCTATGTGCTGGAATGAATGTCCCCATATGCTAATTAGGCATCAGAAATGAACTTGGTATGTCCAATCCCCTTAGGGTCCTCCCTCCCACCCTCAGATGCTTATAAACGCATTTTTCCTGACAATAAACTTAGAGAGCTGTTCACTGAAACTCCTCCCCAAAGTCTTTTACTTTTGCGTGCTCACCCAACCCAGTTGCCCGGGCACCTTCGGGGGGACTGTAGCTGGCCCCCAGAGTAAGGACCCAGGAATGTACAGGTTACCTCACTTAGTAGGGTCTCGCTCTAGCCCAGGCTGACCTGGAATTCACTCTGTAGTCTCAGGGTGGCCTGGAACTCACTGCAACCCTCCTACCTCTTCCTCCTACCTCTGCCTCTATACCTGGCTCATCTACTGATTTTGGTTCACTTTGTTCTTCTTTTTCCAACACCTTAAGGTGAAGCATTAAGTTGTTTACTTGAGACCTTTCTAATTTCTTTTTTTCAAGGTAGGTCTCACTCTAGCCCAGGCTGACCTGGAATTCACTATGGAGTCTCAGGGTGGCCTTGAACTCACGGCAATCCTCCTAACCCTCCCTCCCAAGTGCTGGGATTAAAGGTGTGCGCCACCATGCCTGGTGTCTATAATTTCTTAATATAGGCAGTTAAAGCTATAAATTTCCCTCTTAGGACTGCCTTCATTGTGTCCCAAAGGTTTTGGTATGTTGTGTTCTCATTATCATTTGATTCTTATTTCTCCATCAATTTGGATGGATAGCTTTGCAGGATAGAGTAATCTTGGTTGACCATTGTTATCTTTCAGAACTTGGAATACATCATTCCAAGTCTTTCTGGCTTTTAAAGTTTGTGTTGAATAATCTGTTGTTATCCTGATGGACTTGCCTTTGTATGTGACTTGATTTTTATTTTTAACTGCTTTCAATATATTTTCTTTGGTTTGTGGGTTTTACAGTTTAATTATAACTTGGCAGTAAGAGGTTCTTCCCTGATTTTTTAAAAAAAATTTTTTTTTGTTCATTTTTATTTAGTTAGTTGAGAGCGACAGAGAAAGAGGCAGGCAGAGAGAGAGAATGGGTGCGCCAGGGCCTCCAGCTGCTGCAAACGAACTCCAGACGCGTGCGCCCCCTTGTGCATCTGGCTAACGTGGGTCCTGGGGAACCGAGCCTCGAACCGGGGTCCTTAGGCTTCACAGGCAAGCGCTTAACCGCTAAGCCATCTCTCCAGCCCTCTTCCCTGATTTTAAATATATATATATATATATATGTTTTATTTACTTATTCATTTGAAAGAGAGAAAGAGGCAGAGAAAGAGAGAGAGAGAGAGAAAATGAGAATGGGCGTGCCAGGGCCTCCAGCCTCTGCAAACAAACTCCAGATGCATGTGCTCCAGACGTATGTGCCACCTTGTGCCTCTAGCTTATGTGGGTCCTGGAGAGTTGAACCTGGGTCCTTTGGCTTCACAGGCAAGCACCTTAACCACTGAGGCATCTCTCTAGCCCTCTTTCCTGATTTTGTCTGTTCTAAAGTCTTCCTGTATCTGCATTGGCATCTCTTTCCCTATTTGGGAGAAATTTTCTTCTATGACTTTGTTGAAAATACCTGTTATACCTTTGGAGTGAAGTTCTTTTCCTTCTACTATGCCTTGAATTCTTATGTTTAATCTCTTCATAGTGTCCAAAATGCCTTGAAATTCCCATTTATGCCTTCCTATTTGTCTTTCTCTTTGTTGGAATGTATTAGGTTTGTCACTTGGTCTTCTAGTTTAGATATTCTGTCCTCTCCTGCATCCATTCTACTGGTGAGACTTTCTATTTCCATAGAGTTTCTATTTAACTTACTCCACTTTTCATTTCTACTTTTTTTTTTTTTTTTTTTTTTTTTGGTTTTTCGAGGTAGGGTTTCACACTATGTAATTTCAGGGTACCTCAAACTCACAGCAATTCTCCTACCTCTGCCTCCCAAGTGATGGAATTAAAGGCATGTGCCACCATGCCCAGCTATCATTAATCTTTTTTTTTTTTTTTTTTTCCAGGTAGGGTCTTGTTCTATCTTAAGCTGACTTGGAATTCACTATGTAATCTAAGACTGGCCTTGAATTCATGACAGTACTCCCACCTCTGCCTCCTAAATGCTGGGTTTAAGGTGTCTACCACCACACCTGGCTCCAATTCTAGTATTTCTGATTGGTATTTTTTCATTATTTCTATTTCCTTACTCATGCCTTGTATTGACCTCCTTATTTCATTAAGTTGGTTTCCTGTGTTCTCCTTCAGGAGTTTGTTGTCTTTTTCTTTCTTTCTTTTTTCTTTTCTTTTCTTTTTTTGGTTTTTCAAGGTAGAGTTTCACTCTACCTCAGGCTGACCTGGAATTCACTGTGTAGTCTCAGGGTGGCCACGAACTCATAGTGATCCTCGTACCTCTGCCTTCCAAGTGCTGGGATTAATGGTGTGTGCCACCATGCCCGGCTCAGAAGTTTTTCTTGTTTGATTCCTTTGATTTCTTTGAAATCTTTGTTAGGCATCTAAAACAGTCTCGCTGGGGGTCAGTTTTTGTGGGATTGTATTGTCTTGACGTTTTTTGTTTCTTATATAATAATGTAGAGATTTTTGCATCTTGAGTAAATTTGATGCTTGTGTTTTCTAATTATTTGCAGTGTTTTAAGATGTGTATTCCAATTTTATATATAATCTTCAGGGTAGGAGTTTAAAGTGCCAAGTACAGCTCTTATGCCCCAAGAGAAGAGCAGAAGTGACCCTAGGTGTTGAGTTGGCCTGCTATTGGCATATTCTAGTAGACAAGGTGGAGCAATTTAGTGGCAAATTCTAAAATTCAGCTGATGTTTTGTAGATTCCTTAGACTCTTGACCTGAGGTTAACCCTGTTCTTCCTCCACCATCATCCTCTTCCAACCTTGGTTACATACATTTCACTCTGGTCGTGAAAACATTGCTTCTGAAAGCTGCCAAGGCAGCAGTGTCTCAGACCACTTGAGCAGCTCAGGGCTCTAATCCTGGGCTGCTGAGGTTAGTGGAGCATGCTTTCCAATTCTTCATGGCAAACCATACCCATTGGCTGAGGAGTGTTGCTTCTGTCTGTCAGCTAGTGAGGAAATATGGAGGGAGGTGGGAAACAGCCTTTGTCTAGAGGAAGCCTTCAGGATTTCAGGAGTGCAAAGGAAGAGTTTTGCATCTCATGATTATAGCTTTATTCTGGCATGGGAGGTGGCAAGGGCTTGCTCATTTTCCTGTGTTCCTTCCAGCTACCAGATGTTACTGAGCCAGACTCCATTGCCCTCCTGTTAGTGGAAAATCTTTCAGATGCTAGCTTTAGAGTTAACCGGTTTACAGGTGGACATGGAAGGAGGAGGAAAACTTGGTGCTTTTCAGTGGTCTTTAATTGTACCTGCAGCTGACCTTGGCTAATATGTGACATTGTGATTGTTCTCCATAGTTACTCTGGGGAAAAAATTGCTGTCAGGATGTGACAGTTGAGTTGGTGGGTCTTATTTTTCTGTAGTGTTCCATGTCTTTTGGGTTCTCTCTGTTATTATCTGCCTCAGATCACAATATAAATAACATTATCAGGCTTGTGGTTTTCTGATGGTTTTCAATGAGGTCCTGTGTCCTGGTCACTTACAAGACTGTCTCATCTGGAAATACTGGTTTCACTCCCAATCTTCCTCCTTGTATAGCTGAAAACATGTATCACCGCTGGCTATAAAGAAATGACCCACAGAATGAACTTTGTACATCTGTCCCACTTCTGCTATGTCTTGTGGTACATGTTGCAGTCAGATTCACGTTGCTGGTAGAAATCACCCAACCAAAAACAGCTTGTAGCCAGGCATGGTGGTGCACACCTTTAATCCAAGCACTCGGGAGGCAGAGGTAGGAGGTTTGCCATGAGTTCGAGGCCACCCTGCGACTCCATAGTGAATTCCAGGTCAGCCTGAGCTAGAGTGAGACCCTACCTCAGGAAAAAAAAAAAAAAAAAAAAAAAGCAGCTTGTGGGGAAAAAAGAGATTTTGGCTTACAGGCTCAAGGGGGAAGTTCCATAATGGCAGGGGAAAACGATGGCATGAGCAGAGGGTGGACATTACACCCTGTCCAACATAAGGTAGACAACCAGAACAGGAGAGTGTGCCAAACACTGGCATGGGGAAACTGGCTATAAAACCCATAAGCCTGCCCCCAACAATACACTCCCCCTAGGAGACATCAATTCCCAAATTTATATCAGCTGGGAACCTAGCATTCAGAACACCTAAGTTTATAGGGGACACCTGAATCAAACCACCACATTCCACCCCTGATCCCCATAAACTGATATCTATACATGACGTAAAAAGTCCCCATAGCTTTTATCAATTCCAATGATGTTCATACATCCCCATAGTCCAGGGCTTTTAACTGAGCCATAATACCAAAAAAAATCCTCCCCAAAGCCCCTGTAATGGCACAGAATAAATATTCACACTGTAAAAGATAGCATTGGGCATAGAAAAGAAATATTCAACCAATACAAGGTTTAAAACAACCAGGGCAAACATCAAACTCTGTAGCTTCAAGTCCAACAACTCTAGCCAGTGACAAATCTCCAAGTCCGATAATTCTAACCAGCAACAACTCCCTGGCATTCCAATTCCGCCCCTCCAGCTAGGCTACTCACAGTCCTGGAAAACTTTATCGGGGCTGGCAGCTCCTTAGCTTCTATCTCGTGGTCCCAGCACCTCCACTGGGTCTCCACTGCAACACGGTTCATCCTCATGGCCCCATGGGGTCTCCATGCAGGCGTCCAGCAAACCTGTTCACATTGCTCATGGCCATTTCCAAAACACAAGACCACTTTGCAAGCTTAAAGACCCTCTCCTGCATTTCTTTTTTTTAAATTTATTTTTATTTTTACTTATTTATTTGAGAGTGACAGACAGACAGAGAGAGGAAGAGGCAGATAGAGAGAAAATTGGCATGCCAGGGCCTCCAACCACTGTAAACAAACTCCATATGCAAGCGCCACCTTGTGCATATGGCTTACCTGGGGAATCGAGCCTTGAACTGGGGTCCTTAGGCTTTACAGGCAAGCACCTAGCTGCTAAGCCATCTTTACAGCCCTCTTTCCTGCAAGTAGAGTGCCAATTTGTTAATCCAGGGGGGAATAAAGCAGACTTTGAAGAATAGGACACTTCTTGAACACTGAGGCCCCTTCAAGAGTTTACATTCTTCCTGTTGCCCCAGTGCAGGTCAGCTGGCCCAATCTCAAAGGTTGTAATCTCTCAATTGCAGCTGAATAGGCAACAGTTTGCCCAAAGATTTTTCTTTCTGTGCCATATCCCTCTGCTAACACCAGTTCATTTCTATGCAAAACAACCCTGCACAACTTCTCAGGACATGGGCATAACAGCAAGCTTTTCGTACAAACTGCTAGCCCAGTCCAAGCAAAGCTCTTTCTCACCCTTATAAGCCAAACCTCACAGTCCATAGTTCTTACTGCATTCAGGCCTTTCAACTCTGACCAGAATAGTCCATCAAGCTGTACTTACAGCACTGCAAGGCATCTCTTAAGCCAAGGTTTCAAATCCTTCCACATTTCTCTTGAAAATCAGCTCGAAAAGGCCAAAGCCACAGTCAGGTGTCTAGCAGCAATCCCAGTCCTTGGTACCACTTTACTGTTGCAGTCAGGTTTGCATTGCTAGTAGAAATCACCCAACCAAACCAGGCATGGTGGCACACACCTTTAATCCCAACACTCAGGAGGCAGAGGTAGGAGGATCTGTGAGTTCGAGGCCACCCTGAGAGTACATAGTGATTCCAGGTCAGCCTGGGCTAGAGTGAGTCCCTACTTTGAAACAAAAAAAGAAATCACCCAACCGAAAGCAGCTTGTGGGAAAAAGAAAGAGGTTTATTTTGGCTTATAGTCTTGATGGGGAAGCTCCATGATGGCAGGGAAAACGATGGCATGTGCAGAAGATAGACATCACCCCCTGTCCAACATCAGGTGGACAACAGGAACAGGAGAGTGTGCCAAATACTGGCAAGGGGAAACTGGCTATAACAGTTTCCCATAAGCCCACCCCCCAACAATATACTCCCCCCAGGAGATGTTAATTCCCAAATTTATATCAGCTGGGAACCTAGCATTCAAAACACCTAAGTTTACGGGGAACATCTGAATCAAACCACCACAGTACCTCTTCTCATGATCCAAATGTTGGCTTAATCTGTGAATCTTCCTCTGGTAGGTGTGGGTCACTTGGCATCTTACAGAAAGTTCCATCCTGCAATAGATCCTGAAGTCTAGAATCATTGCTGTCTCGGACAAGTGGATGATACGCAACTGCACAAGGTTCTCTCCCTCCCTCCTGCTATCCGTAATTCTAAATGTAGTTTGTAGTGTGCATTCGCATGGCTCTGGACTAGATAAGAAGAAAGACATATGTGTGAGGTAGAATATCTGATCCTTGGTCTAAGGGGACTGTCACTAATGAAGTAATTAGAAAACCACTCATTCTGGTGGAGGATCAAGCACTGCCTTTAAAGACACTTCGTCAGGTTGCGGCTAGCATGTGGTCACACTTGTTCCTGGAGGTAGTGTGTGCAAAATAGGACATTCTGCTTCAGAACCCACCGGGGGTGACCTCTGCTGTACTGAAAGCTGCGCTCGGCAGTGGCCCTGCCCCCCACCCAGCTCAGGGGCAGCTGCAGGTTGGTCTGCCTATGTCGTCCCTGGTGCTCGCCAGAGAGACAGCAGGATCACTGCTCCACAGGTTAGACGTCATGCCCAAGCTGGTGCTGCCCCTGGCACAAGCACTACTGTACATTCTTGGTGTTTTTTTTTTTTGTTTTTTTTTTCCCAGAAACTCTATGCTGAGGGGCTCAGTGGTTGCCGGTTCTTCACCACAGGGGGTCCCTACCCCTGCAATCACTCTGTCCTTACCCTCCCCTGCCCTCCTCCAAGCCAAAATGTGCCCTGGCTTTTTATCTTGCCATTTAGCTTTCCTCTTTTTCTCTCCCTTGTGGAGCTTAATTTATTAAAATAGTTGCTATATAATTTATTCTCATAAAGTATAAAAACAATAATGAAATGGCTAAAGTAGACTTATAGGCCAATCTTAAATGGGGTGGGAAGATTTGGGGTAGGATGGGAAGAGGGAAAGATGTTTTGATACAAACAAAACAAATGCACTTTGGGTGTGTTTTGGTATTTTTCTGGGCATAAGAGAGGTGGGTGTTGGAAATGTCCCTGTATATTCATGCCAGAATGGGTGTGTGTATTAATAGGCATGTCTGACTCTTGTAAAGGGACATCAGTAGCTGCTACATATCTTGTTTAGAAACTCCATGTACAATTCCTTTTTTCTTTCTTTCTTTCTTTTTTTTTTTGTTTTTGTTTTTGTTTTGTTTTGTTTTGTTTTTTTGAGGTAAAGTCTTGCTCTAGCTCAGGCTGACCTGGAATTCACTATATAGTCTAGGGTGGCCTCGAACTCACCGATCTTCCTACCTCTTTCTCCTGAGTGCTGGAATTAAAAGTGTGCACCACCACGCCTGGCTGATTCCTGTTTTGTTTTGTTTTTTTGTAAGTGTTGGTGTGGGAGACATTTGACTCCTGTGTTTGTATCTACTTTTTATGACTGCGGTACTGACCCATGTCTTTTTTTGGGTGGGGGGTTGGCTTCAGGCTGGCCATGAACTCAAGGACTCATGAACTTCTACCTCTACTTCCTGAGTGCTAGGATTAGAGGCATGTGCCACCATGCCCAGCTGGGTTTTTTTGTTTGTTTGTTTGTTTGTTTTCTGAGGTAGGGTCTTGCTGTAGCTCAGGCTGACCTGGAATTCACTATGTAGTCTCAGGGGGGCCTTGAACTCATGGCAATTCTCCTACCTCTGCCTCCCAAGTGCTGGGATTAAAGGCATAGCTGTTTTTTTTTTGTTGTTGTTGTTGTTGTTGTTTTGTTTGTTTTGTCTTGTTTTTCAAGGGAGGGTCTCACTTTCTAGCCCAGGCTGATCTGGAATTCACTATGGAGTCTCAGGGTGGCCTCAAATTCACAGCAATCCTCCTACCTCTGCCTCCCAGAGTGCTGGGATTAAAGGCGTGCCCCAGTATGCCTATTTTTTTTTTAATGCAAGAAAGTGAGAGTGAGCACAAGAGGGAGGGAGGGAGACAGAATTGGTGTGCCAGGGCGGCCAAACACTACAATTGAACTCCAGATACGTGTGCCACCCTGTGCACATGTGCCACCTTGCGCCCTGCGTCACTGTGCATCTGGAACTCATTTTGTAGATCCCAGGCTGGCCTTGAACTCTCAGCAATCCTTCACCTCTGCCTCCCCAGTGCTGGGATTAGAGGCATGTGCCACCACACCCAGTTTGGCTTTATTTTTATTTATATGAGAGAGTCAGAATATGAGTGGGTGCGCCTTTAGCCACTGCAAATGAACTCCAGCCACATGGGTTATCTTATGCATCTGGCTTACATGGGTACTGAGGAATTGAACCTGGGTCCTTAGGCTTTTTTTTTTTTTTTAAATAGTCTCTCTCTCTCTAGTCCAGGTTGACCTAGAAGTAGTCTCAGGGAGCTTCAAACTCATGGCAATCCTCCTACCTCTGATTCCTGAGTGCTGGGATTAAAGGTATGCTTTATTTATTTGTATTTTTTTCCTCAATGTAGGATCTCACTCTAGCTCAGGCTGACCTGGGATTCACTATGTAGTCTCAGGGTGGCCTCAAACTCTGCTGACTACAACTTTTTAAAAAATATTTTAATTGTTTATTTTTATTTACTTGAGAGAGGGAAAGGGGGAGGGGGAGAGAGCAAGGGAGGGAGGGAGAGAATGGGCACACCAGGGCTTCCAGCCACTGGAAACGAATTCCAGATGCATGTGCCACCTTGTGCAACTGACTGACATGGGTCCTGGGGAATCGAACTGAGGTCCCTTGGCTTTGCAGGCAAGCACCTTAACAGCTAAGCCATCTCTCCAGCCAGAAAACTTTTTTTTTTTTTTTTCCCCAGAGGTAGGGTCTCACTGTAGCTCAGGCTGACCTGGAATTCACTATGGAGTCTCAGGGTGGCCTTAAACTCATGGCAATCCTACTTCTTCCTCCCAAGTGCTAGGACTACAGGCATGTTCCACCAAGCCGGGCTGCAAACAATTTCTATGAGAATACTGAGAGCTGAAGTCCTCATGCTCCCACAGCCAAGTACTCTTGACCTCTGGAATTATTTCCGTCATAAAAAAAATACATATATATACATATACATATACATATACATATACATATACATACACATACACATACACATACACATACACATACACATACACATACACATACATATACATATACATAAAGAGAAAGAGGCAGATAGAGAAAATGTGCAAGCAAGAGCCTCTAGCTGCTGCAGATGAACTTCAGATGCATGTGCCACCTTGTGCATCTGGCTTATGTGGGCTCTGGGGATTTGAACCTGGGTCCTTTGGTTTTGCAGGCAAGCGGCTTAACCACTGAGCCATCTCTCCAACCCTCCATCATTTATTTTTCTCTCTCTTTTTTTTTTTTTAAATTTTTATTTATTTATTTGAGAGCGACAGACACAGAGAGAAAGACAGATAGAGGGAGAGAGAGAATGGGCGCGCCAGGGCTTCCAGCCTCTGCAAACGAACTCCAGACGCGTGCGCCCCCTTGTGCATCTGGCTAATGTGGGACCTGGGGAACCGAGCCTCGAACCGGGGTCCTTAGGCTTCACAGGTAAGCGCTTAACTGCTAAGCCATCTCTCCAGCCCTATTTTTCTCTTTCTTTTTGCAAGGTATGGTCTCATTCTAGCCCAGGCTGATCTCAAACTCATAGCAATCCTACCTCTGCTTCTTGGTGCTGGAATTAAAAGCATGTGCCTCACACCCAGCCCTGTCTTCTTTTCTGAGCAGGGCCTCACTAGAGCCTAGGCTAGCCTGAAACTCACTCTGTAGCCCAGGCTGGTTCACTCATCACAATCCTCCTAGCTCAGCCTCTCATGTGCTGGGATTAAAGGCATGAGCCACAATGCCTGGCTCTAATTTTATTTTTGGTTTTTCGCCCAGGCTTGCCTGAAATTCACTATATAGTTTCAGGGTGGCCTCACAGCGATCCTCCTACCTCTGCCTCCCCAGTGCTATGATTAAAAGCATGAGCCACTGTCCCTGGCTTAAATTTTCTTTTGAGATAAGGTCTCTTGGATTCTAGGCTAGTCTTGAATTTGGCATGTAGCTGAGGATGATCTTGACATTTGATCTTTTTACTGGGTTTATAGGTATGCACCACCACATGTAATTCTACATTGTTCAATGCTGATTAAGTGCCTTAAATTTCTTTGTGCTTCCCTCACTGTATGTTCTTGGGGCAGTTATTAATTAGCCTGACAGAAATGGTGAGATAGCTCTCTAGAGTAAAAGCATCATGTCAGACTGGAGACATGGCTTACCGGCTAAGGCACTTGCCTGCAAAGCCTAGTGACCTGAGTCTGATTCCCTAAAGCCGGATGCACAAAATGGCGCATGCATCTAGAAGCTCGTTTGCAGTGGCTGAGGGCCCTGGTGAACCCATTCTCTCTCTCTCTCTGCTTGTAAATAAATAAAAATATTTTAAAAGTTGCCAGCTGTGTGCCACATGCCCAGCACTCAGGAGGCAGAGGTAGGAGGATCACTGTATTCAAGGCCAGCCTGAGACTACATAGTGAATTCCAGGTCAGCCTGGGCTACAGTGAGACCCTACCTTGGGAGGGGAAAAATTTAAAGCACCAAGTGCATGAAAATAAAAAAAAAGCTCAAAGTTAACATTTTCTTCTACCATGTTCTATGAGGGCCTTCCAACTGATTCACCTGTTCATGTTTATATATTTTCCCTTCCCTTTATTGTTTATAATAAGGTAAGTAAGTTTGATTATTCAAGTTCTCAAAAATGAAAATTAAGGGGAGACTGGCTTAGCAGTTAAGTGCTTGCCTATGAAGCCTAAGGACGCTGGTTCAAGACTTGAATCCCCAGGACCACATTAGCCAGATGCACAAGGGGGCACACGCATCTGGAGTTCCTTTGCAGTGGCTGGAGGCCTTGGCGCACCCATTTTCTCTCTCTCTATCTGCCTCTTTCTCTCTGTCACTCTCAAATAAATAAATAAAAATAAACAAAAAAATTTAACAAATGAAAACTAAGACCAGAATGGTCTTGCTTCTGCTGTCCTGGGGGCAGGATAACATTAGTTGACAGTAGCAACAAGATTTCTAAATGTTCTTTTGCATGGACTTGGCCAAGTATACAGTTGCATTCCAGGGCTGGGGTTGTAGCTCAGTGGTAGAACACTTGCCTAGCACAGGCAATTCCTGGTACAGAAAGAAAAGAAAAAGAAAAAAAATTCCTAAAGCCAGGCTTGGTGGCACATGGCTTTAATCCCAGCCCTCAGGAGGCAGAGGTAGAAGGATCACCAGGAGTTTGAGGCCACCCTGAGACTCCACAGTGATTCCAGGTCAGCCTGAGCTAGAGTGAAACCCTATCTCGAAAAACCAAAAGTAAAAAAAAATTCCAGGTCAGCCTGGGCTACAGTGAGACGCTACCTTGGGGAAAAAAAAAAAAAAAGGATGAATTCCACATAAAGAAAAAGCTAGAAATTTAGTTCTTTCTTATATACCTGATAACAAAACTTAATATTTATGCCTGAAATTCACTGAAAGCACACAAACTTGCAATTTCTTGCTTCCTTTACTACAACTATTTTTTTTTCCTGAGGTAGGGTCACCACATCATGCCAGACAGCTTCTGGCTATTTTTCTTAAATTATTTTCTTAAATTATTAGAAGAGATAGAAGAGAGACAGACAGAGAGAGAATGGTCATGCCAGGACCACTAGCCACTGGAAACAAACTGCAGACACATGCGCCCTTTCTGCATCTGGCTTACATGGGTCCTGGGTAATCGAACCTGGGTCCTTCGGCTTCACAGGCAAACACCTTAAACCACTAGGCCATCGCTCCAGCCCTAACACTATTAAAAAAAAAAAAAAAGACATTTTGAGAGCGAGATGGTAGTGGGGGCAGATAGAGAATGGGCATGCTAGGGCCTGCAGCCACTGCAAATGACCTCCAGAAGCATGCACCCCCTCGTGCATCTGGCTTACATGGGTACTGGGAAATTTAGCATGAGTCCTTAGGCTTCCCATGTAAATGCCTTAACTGCTAACCCATCTCTCCAGTCCCTACTACCACTAATTTTTTTTTTTTTTTTTTGATGTAGGGTCTCACTCTAGGTCAGGCTGACCTGGAATTCACTAGGTAGTCTCAGGCTGGCCTCAAACAGTGATCCTCCTGCCTCTGCCTCCTGAGTATTGGGATTTGAGGTGTGCGCCACCATGCCCAGCTGTACTACCAATTTTTTTTAAACTTTTTATTTCATTAATTTGAGATAGAGAGAAGCAGATAGAGAGGAAGAGGGAAAGGATGGGCATGCCAGGGCCTCTAGCCATTGTAAATGAACTCCACACACAGGAACCACCTTGTGCATCTGGCTTTATGTGGGTACTGGGGAATCGAACCTGGATCTTTCAGTTTTGCAGGCAAGCGCCTTAACCACTAAACCATCTCTCCAGCCCAGTACTACCAATTTTGCAACCACATACTTTTTTTCTAAATTTAAGTTATTAATTTAACTATGAATCACTTTTTTTGATTCAAAGTCTTAGATTATATATAATAAAACTAATTTATTTTTATTTTTATTTTCATTTTTCAGGTAGGGATTCGCTCTAGCCCAGGCTGACCTGTAATTCACTATGGAGTCTCAACGTGGTCTTGAACTCATGGTGATCCTCCTACCTCTGCCTCCGTAGTGCTGGGGTTAAAGGAGTGCGCCACCATGCCCGGCTTAAAACTAATTTATTAAACCTCTGTACACAAAGGTGAACATACCTGTAATTAAGTGTATTTGAAGAATGAAGTTATAAAAAGTGTCATTAAAATTCATGCATTAAATATTACAAAAATACCCCCAAAGAGGATAAAGCTGCTCATCCCTGATTTTTCTCATTTGGTTGTCATATTTGAAATATGAATTTAAAATGGTTACAATTTTTTTATTGTTCATTTTTTATTTATTTGAGAGCGACAGAGAAAGAAAGAGAGAAAGGCAGAGAGAGAGAGAGAGAGAGAGAAGAGAGAGAGAGAGAGAGAGAGAATGGGAGTGTCAGGGCCTCCAGCCACTGCAAAGGAACTCCAGATGCGTGCACCCCCTTGTGCATCTGGGTAATGTGGGTCCTGGGGAATCAAGCCTTGAACCGGAGTCCTTAGGCTTCACAGGCAAGCGCTTAACCACTAAGCCATCTCTCCAGCCCTGATTAGAAATTTTTTAAGTGATATATTAAACATATATACAGGATAATTAGCAAAATGTAGAAAGGGAAAACAATGTACAAAAAACAAAAAATTACTCTTGATGGACATTCACATTCCAAAAATAGTAGAAACATGACCAAACTATCTCTAAACAAGCTCCATTTCACTCCCCACTGAGGTTTTTGTCAGAGAATACAAGATAGCAAAAGTGGTGGGCCTGGTCATTCCATTTTAAAATAGGCTTGAATTGAGACCACAATTAAACCTTGGATTGATTTTTTTTTTAAGCGTGGGCAGGACAAACAGGAAAAGAATTGTTTCTGTCCTCTAGCGCTAATTAAAGAACAGCTCTAAGTCATTAAGTAGCTCTCAGTGATACATAATGCAGTTATTCAGAAGCCTTTTTGTTTTTCTGCTGATTTCGGGGTGAGTTCTTTAACAAGTTTCTTATCCTGAGGTACATCCCAGTAGACTCTGCCATATTCTCAAATTCAAATGGTGTTATTCCAGTTGCGAACTTGCTCATGTCAGGTATGGGGCTGTGAATTTTCGTGGCTGTGGAAGAACAGGTGTCCACCTGAAGGAGCTGCTGCCGGCCTCCATTCCTGGCGTCACAGTCTAATACGACAGTGCCATTATCCAGAAGAGCCCCTGGGGGGTCCACCTCTGCCGGTTTTTCTTCCTCCTTCTGACAAAGCAATGTGGGCTCAGATGTGGGCCTGGAGGGGAGCTCACCTTTGGCTGTCTCTGTAGAAGTATCTGGAACATCAGGTACATCCAGCACCCCCTCTTCAGATGCTGCTCCCTCTGGGGTAGGGAGGTCAAGCTCATCTGGACAGGTGAGGAGGTAGCCGAATTACCAGTTAGAGGTGTGTCCACGGGAGTATCGGAGTCACTGCTGATGCCGTCAGTCTGCTGGAGAGCCGCCTGGATCTGCCTCCGCTGCTCTTCAAGTTCCTCCAGCGTCAGTGAGTCCTCATCCGTGGCTGTGGGTCAGGGCGGAGGTGAGTCACAGGGCGTCAGTGGCGGGGTATCCTTAGGGAGTGGAGCTGTTGTCCACCTGATGTTGGCCAGGGTGATGTCCACCCTCTGCTCATGCCATTGTTTTCCCTTGCCATCATGGAGCTTCCCTTTGAGCCTAAAAGCCAAAATAAACCTCTTTTGTTCCCACCAAAAAACAAACAAACAAAAAAACCAGCTAGTCCTTGCAGTGGACAGTTCAGACTAACCTCTTTCCTTTTTAACTTGAAAGGACACAGGAAAACAACAAAGTATCTTGACTTGACTAGCAAAGGATCTAGGTTCAATTGCCAGCGCAGAAGGAAAAAAGATGTAAAGATATTTTCAAAAGCAGAATCATGGAGCTGGGAAACACACCTTTAATCCCAGCACTCAGGAGGCTGAGGTAGGAGGATTGCTGTGAATTCGAGGCCACCTTGAGTCCACATAGTGAATTCTAGACCAGCCTGGGCTAGAGTGAGAGCCTACCTCAAAACACCCTCCCCCCAAAAAAAGCCAGATGCAGGAAGTTGGCACAGGCCTAGAGGCCTTGGTGTACCCATCCTCTCCCTTTCCCCCAAATAAATAAATAGAAATAAAATTGAATTTTAAAAACTCACAAATTTTTGAAGAGTCAAAGGGTCCTGCAGCACATGTTAAAATGTAAGTCTAAGCTGGGCATGGTGGTACATTCCTTTAACCCCAACACTGAGGAGGCAGAGGTAGGAGGATTGCCATTACTTCGATGTCACCTTGAGACTACATAGTGAATTCCAGGTCAGCCTGGAATAGAGCAAGACCCTACCTCAAAAAATGGGGGAAAAAGAAAAGTATGTCTGAGTTTTATTAACTATTATAATATAAAAGCCCACTAGTTAATCACAAAATATATTTAACGATAGATAAGAAGTAGCTATTCTAACACCCAGTGTTCCCATTTTGGTGTAACTTTATTTATTTTGGGGAAACTGGTTTGGATAATTTGATTGGTCTCTGTTTTTGTTGTTGTTGTTTGTTTGTTTTGTTATTGTTTTGTGTTTTTTGAGGTAGGGTTTCACTCTAGCCTAGGCCAACCTGGAATTCACTCTGTATTCTCAGGGTGGCCTTGAACTCACAGCAATCCTCCTACCTCTGCCTCCCAAGTGCTAGGATTACAAGCATGCACTAAGATGCCCAGCTTTTTTTTTTTTTTTTTTTTTTTTTGCGAGAGAGAGAGAACATGGGTGCACCAGGGCATCTAGATGCTTGAGCCACTTTAGGCACCTGGCTTTACATGGGCACTGGGAAAGGGAACATGGGTCATTAGGTTGTTTTTTTTTTTCATGTGTAACAATCTTTAATTCAAATGTAAAAGTTCAGTACAAGCCATTTGTAGGGCTTGGGATGTTTTGTTTTTCTTTTTAAAAAACAAACGGGTCATTAGGTTTTGTAGACTGATGTTTATTTTATTATTATTGTTATTATTATTATTATTATTATTATTATTATTTCCAAGGTAGGGTCTCATTCTGGCCCAGGCTGACCTGGAATTAACTATGTAATCTCAGGGTGGCCTTGAACTCACGGTGATCCTCCTAACTCTGGCTCCCGAGTGCTGCATTAAAGGCATGCACCACCATGCCCAGCTGTTTTTTTTTTTTAATTAAAGATTTATTATTTTTTTTTATTTATTTGTTAGAGACAGAGAGTGGGGAGAGAAAACAGGGGTGCCAGGGCCTCTAGCCACTGCAAATGAACTACAGACATGAGCCACCATGTGCATCTGGCTTATGTGTGACCTGGAGAATTGAACCTGGGTCCTTAGGTTTTGCAGGCAAACGCCTTAACCACTAAGCCATGTCTCCAGCATTTTTTTTGTTTTTTGAGGTAGAGTTTCACTGCAGCTCAGGCTGACCTGGAACTTACTATGTAGTCTCAGGGTGGCCTCGAACTCATGGCAATCCCCCAACCTCTACCCCCAAGTGCTGGGATTAAAGGTATGTACCACCACAACCAGCTTGCCTGCTGTTTTATAAATGTATATGTGTGTACCATAATGTGTGTGTAAAGGTCACAGGACAACTTTGAAATCTGTCCCTGCTCTTCCACATCATGTGAGGCAAGGTCTCTGGCTCTCGCTCTGCAGCTGTGATTGTTTTTGCTGTGTTCATCGAGAGCTTCCAGGATATTCTCCTGTCTCCACTTCCCATCTGCTGTCAGCATGCTGGAATTACAGAAGCATGCAGTGGCTTTTGGCTTTTTACATGGGGTGGTTTGAGAACTGAACTCGGGTCCTCAGACTTGAGCACAAAGTGCTTTAGACACTGAGCCATTCTCCCAGCCCATGGTTTCTGTTGGTAAGAATGCAGTTAACCAAGAAACTCTAAGAAAAAACAACAAAAAACTTTCATACCTGTTCTCTGTCATTCAGATCAATAATTCTTAGACTATAGATTTCATCATCAGGCAGCATATACACTTGGGCCACCTTTAAGGCATCTTCTAAGGAGGATGGAACATCTTGTTTAAGAATGTATCTGGGCCGTAGGGGGAGCGGTGGGGGCGGGCGGCGGCGGCGCGCGCTGCGGGCAGTGAGCGTGGAGGCGCGGGCGCGCGGCGGAGCTCGAGCTGCTGCAGCTGCTGCCGCCGCCGCAGGAACCTCGATCCCCGCGCTCCGGACACCCCGTGCCTCGCCATGGCTGACCAGCTGACTGAAGAGCAGATCGCAGAGTTCAAGGAGGCCTTCTCCCTCTTTGACAAGGACGGAGATGGCACCATTACCACCAAGGAGTTGGGGACCGTGATGAGATCACTGGGACAGAACCCCACCGAGGCCGAGCTGCAGGACATGATCAATGAGGTGGATGCTGACGGGAATGGGACCATTGACTTCCCAGAGTTCCTGACCATGATGGCCAGAAAGATGAAGGATACAGACAACGAGGAGGAGATCCGAGAGGCGTTCCGTGTCTTTGACAAGGACGGGAATGGCTATATCAGTGCTGCTGAGCTGCGCCACGTCATGACGAACCTGGGGGAGAAACTGACTGATGAAGAGGTGGACGAGATGATCCGAGAAGCAGACATTGATGGCGACGGCCAGGTCAATTATGAAGAGTTTGTACAGATGATGACCGCAAAGTGAAGGCCCGGGCAGCTGGTGATGCCTGTTCTCCTGATCTCTCCTCGCGCGCGCTCTCCTCTCTTCAACACTCCCTGCGTACCCCGGTTCTAGCAAACACCAATTGATTGACTGAGAATCTGATAAAGCAACAAAAGATTGTCCCAAGCTGCATGACTGCTCTTTCTCCCCCTTCCTGCCTCTCCCTCCACACCCTCATCGCTTCCTTTTGCCTCCCAACTTCCATTCACACCTTCCAGGCCTGATGCATTCATAACATGAAACCTACTCCTCTGGGAGGCCTCTGCCCTCCTCCCCCAGCCCGGGTGGCTCTCCCCCCGTTTCAGTTTGTTTCCTTTTGTTTGTCCTTTGGGTGCTGGGGTGGCTGCCAGCCCTGTCCTGGACCTGTGGGGAGGGGAGCAAGCCCTCGCCCGGGCAGAGGAGCATGCCCTCCGCCGTTGCATGCAACCAGCCCCGTGATTCCATGTGCAAACCCAGCAGCCTGTGGGGTGGGGTGCCAGGGAGGACGTTCAGGAAAGACTGACAGTCAAGGAAGTGTGGCAGTGACTGGATGTGGCCCAGGAGGGGAGCAAGGGGCAGGAAAAACTTGGAAGCTGGCATGCTTGTCACTTGAGGGGACACACAGAGCAGAACTCCAGTCCTACTGGCCCTGCTCTGAAACCATCTGGCTGGCTTTCCAAGGCCGGGCACAGTGGAGGTGGGGGCTCTCATTGGCCACCTCTGCCGCTCGTGCTTGCCCGTGTCTCTCCAGTGATCTCTGCTGTTCTGTAAATACCTGGTGCTAACATCCCATGCCGCTCCCCAAGGCCCGGCCGGCTGGCCACCCAGCCTAGGGCTGTCTAGGAACGGATATGGGAATGGTCGCCATGTAATGTGCTGGTGATCCTTTTTCCCCCACCCTTTATGCCCCTCAAAACTTTTCATTTTGTCCCAAACATGCCGGGCCAGCTGACGGGTGGGGAGAGGGGAGACAGACCCCACCACACTCACGAGAACCAACCTGCAATAAACACTCGTGTGGGCCACCGCGCAGAGGGCACCTGTTGCCTCTCTGGTGACTTGGCACCACTTCCTCCCCTCGCGCTGCCTCTGCCCTCACCCTGGCTGCCCCATTACCCAGCGGAGAGCATGATCCGCGCCCTCGCTTCTGCTGACTCGCCTCTGGGACATGTCGGTCAGTCAACGTGGGCAGTTCAGTCTGGGTCCGCTTCCTCTCTCTGTTTTCATCCGGCCCCCCAGGTTGATAAGAGGCTTTTCCTGGGACCTGCCCAGCTTTGAGACTCTTCTCCACCCCCTGGCACCAGCCTCAAGGGAGGTAGGGACAGGTCAAAGTGGGAGACCCAGCCAAGAGCTGAGGGCAAGGGCAGGTAGGCGTGAGGCTGTGGATGTTGCAGAATGTTTTGTTTTTGTTTTTTGTTTTATTTTGTTTTTTAAACCGGGCAATATTGTGTTCAGTTCAAGCTGTGAAGAAAAATATATATCAATGTTTTCCAATAAAATACAGTGACTACCTGGAAAAAAAAAAAAGAATGTATCTGACCACTCTCTGAAAGAGAAGCAGTGTGCACATTTCTTAATATGAAACCTCAAAGAACCCACAAATCATTTGCTTACAAGACAAGTGTCATAAACAATTTTTTTGTTGTTGTTTTTGTTTTTCGAGGTAGGGTTTCACTGTAGTCCAGGCTGGCCCGGAATTCACTATGTAGTCTCAGGTTGGTCTCGATCTCTCAGCGATGCTCCTGCCTCTGCCTCCCGAGTGCTGGGATTAAAGGTGTATGCCACCACGCCCAGCTTCATTTTTAAAGTTTTAAATGCAGCAAAAAACTAAACTATATGAAAGATTAAAACATAACTTATATTTGGGATTGCTTTTTGAGTTGTCATCTTCTTTAAACTTGTTATTTGTTGATCATAATATTCTCATAAGCAAGTGGAACACATATAATTGTATCTAGCAAAAAAAATCTAGCTCTTTTAATTTTTAACAATATAAACTCTTTACTGGATTTCCCATGTTGCCATAGAAATATAACAAAGTAAAGATTCAACTAGCACACTGACCATTATTTCCTTGTTTAAGAGATTCACTTCTCTTATTCCATAGCCTTGTAAAATTTTCTTCATCTCCATTAGTTTGTGACTTTCTTGTAATAACTTGACTCTAAAAGAAAAATTGTAAGGCTTGGGCTGGGCAGATGGCTGGAGGCCCTGGCCTGCCCATTCTCTCTTTTCCTCTTTCTTTGTCAATAAATAAATAAATATATAAATATATAAAATATTTTAAAAAGAGGAAATTTAAAGCAGTGCATTAAAACAGGTATGTGAGGGGCTGGAGAGCTGACTTACTGATTAAGACACTTGCCTGCAAAGGCTAAGGACCCAGGTTCAGTTCCCCAGTACCCACGTAAAGCCAGATGCACAAGGTAGAACATGTGACTAGAGTTTCGTGTGCAGTGGCTAGAGGCCCTGGTTTGCCTATTCTCTTTCTCTCTCAAATGAATAAAATAAAATAAAACAGACTGACCTTGAAATAGGAATAATGGGAAAGAACAAATGAAATTTTCCATTTGGTAGACTCAAAAGAGACAACAAAACAGTTTTCTCTCCACACACAGACAAATATAAATTGGCCATTTTAATATTGAAGGCTAATTCATCATACCATACCATAGAAATCCAGTGCCCAGAGGATGCAAATCCTAACTCATTTGGTTTTTTTTTTTTTTTTTCTGTTGTGAAAAATATCTCTGTCAGCTGAAGTCCATGTTTTGGCCAGTTTGCCTTTAAAAAATATTACATACTATTAAAACAGTGTTTATGCTACTGCAAAGGTAGAAAATGTCAATTACATTGGCATGACCTTATCAGTTAATTCAAAGTTCCAGGATGATTTCTCCAACCATTCTGCAAGAATGTTCTAAAATAGATAAACCATTTAAAAATAAAATTATGGGCTGGAGAGATGGATTAGCAGTTAAGGCATTTGTCTGTGAAGCCAAAGGACCCAATTTCAATTTCCCAGGACCCACATAAGCCAGGTGCATAAGGGGCACATGTGTCTGGAATTCATTTGCAGTGGCTAGAGGTCCTGGCATGCCCATTCTCTACCTGTCTCTCTTCTATCTCTCTCTGCTTGCAAATAAGTAAATAAAATTAAATAATAAAAATAAAATTATTGGGCTGGGGAGTAGATTAGTGGTTAAAGCACTTGCTTACAAAACCTAAGTACCCATGATAGAGTGCCCAATACTCACATAAGCCAGATGCACAAGGTGCCAAATGTGTCTGGAGTTCGTTTGCAGTGGCTAGAGGCCCTGGCATGCCCATAAATAAATAAACAAACAAAAACATCTTCAAAATTAAATACTCAATAGATAATCACTTCATCCATAATGATCTAATGTAAAAATTAAATTATTAAGAGTAGAGATATTGGAGTCTGGATAGATTACTTAGCAGTTAAGGTGCTTACCTGTGAAGCCTAAGGACCCAGGTTTGATTCCCTAGTATCCACATAAGCCAGATGCAAAGAAGGTGCATGTGTCTGGAGTTCGTTTGCTATGACTAGAGGCTTTGGAGCACCCATTCTCTAGCTCTCTGCCTTTCTCTTTCTCATAAATAAATGTTTTTTTAAAGTATAAAAATAATAAATAGTAGAGATATTGGAGCTAGAGAGATTGCTTAGTGGTTAAGGAAGTTGCCTGCAAAGCCTAACAATTCAGGTTCGATTCCCAGTATCCATATAAAGCCAGATGCACAAAGTGGCACAGGTGTCTGCAGTTGCTTTGCAGTGGCTAGAGGCCTGGGGGTGCCAATACTCACTCACCCTCTTTCTCTTTCTGTGCTTGCAAATAACAAAATAGATTATAAAATAAAGAGTAGGGGGCTGGAGAGAGGGCTTAGTGGTTAAAGCACTTGCCTACAAAGCCTATGGACCTAGGTTTTATTCCCCAGGACCAATGTAAGCCAGATGCACAAGGTGACACATACATCTGGAGTTCGTTTGCAGTGGCTATAGAGGCCCAGGTGTACCTCATCTCTCTAGCTGCTGCTTTCTCTCTCTGTCTCTCAAAAATAAATAAAATATTAAAAAAAAAAAATAAAGAGTAGAGATACTGAAGGAAACTCACCTGTCACTCAGGTACAATCCTTCTCACATATGGTATCACATCATTTTGAAACCATGGACAAGGTGTTTGCAAAGAGAATAGTGTAGAAATTGAGTTGAGCAAGTTCTCAAGCATATTCACATCAAACTTACTTTGAAAGTTGAAGTTAAGTCTTAATTGACAAACTTTAACAACTCTTAAAAAGGCAAAGACCTATTCTATTTGAAAGCCATTTCAGGGGCAAGACAGTTAAGGAGAGGGGTGAATAAGAGCAAAGTACAATGTGTGTATATGAAAATGCCATAAAGAAACCTATTGCTTTTTATGTTAATTAAAAAGATAATTTCAGAAAAAAATAAATAATTTCAGGGACTAAAGAGATTGCTTAGCAGTTGAGGGGTTTACCTGCAAAGCCAAAGGACCCAGGTCCAATTCCCCAGGACCCACATAAGCCAGATGCACAAGGTGGTGCATGTATCTGGAGTTTGTTTGCAGAGACTAAAGGCCCCAGCGTGCAAATCAAGAGAGGGAAATTTGGGCTGGAAGGATGGCTTAGCAGTTAAGACACTGGCCTACAAAGCCAAAGGACCCAGGTTTGATTCCACAGGACCCACGTTTGCCAGATGCACAAGGGGGTGCACGCATCTGGAGTTCATTTGCAGGGGCTGGAGGCCCTGGCGTGCCCATTCGCTCTCTCCTTCTTTCTCTGTCAAATAAATAAATAAATAAAATATAAAATACATTTTTTTAAAAGAGGAGGAAATTTAAAGCAGTGCATTAAAACAGGTATGTGAGGGGCTGGAGAGCTGACTTATCAATTAAGACACTTGCCTGCAAAGGCTAAGGACCCAGGTTCAATTCCCCAGTACCCACGTAAAGCCAGATGCACAAGGTAGAACATGTGACTAGAGTTTCGTGTGCAGTGGCTAGAGGCCCTGGTTTGCCTATTCTTTTTCTCTCTCAAATGAATAAAATAAAATAAAACAGACTGACCTTGTAATAGGAATAATGGGAAGAACAAATGAAATTTTCCATTTGGTAGACTCAAAAGAGACAACAAAATATTTTTTTCTCCACATAGACAAATATAAATTGTATAGTTTAATATTGAAGGTTAATTCATTGCATCATACCATAGAAATCCAGTGCCCAGAAGATGAAAATCCTAACTCATCCGTTTTTTCTGCTGTTAAAAATATCCTCTGTCAGCTGAAATCCATTTTCTGGCTAGTGTGCCTTTAAAAAAATATTACATACTATTAAAACAGTGTTTATGCTACTGCAAAGGTAGAAAATGTCAATTACATTGGCATGACCTTATCAGTTAATTCTAAGTTCTGGGATGCTTGCTCCAACCATTTTGCAAGAATGTTCTGAAATAGATAAACCATTTAAAAGTAAAATTATGGGCTGGAAAGATGGATTAGCAGTTAAAGCCTTTGCCTGCGAAGCCAAAGGGCCCAGGTTCAATACCCCAGGACCCACATAAGACAGATGCACAAGGGCACATGTGTCTGGAGTTCATTTGCAGTGGCTAGAGGTCCTGGCATGCCCATAAATAAGTAAAAAACAAAAATATCTTTAAAATTAAATTCTTAATAGATAATCACTTCATCCATAATGATCTAATGTAAAAATTAAATTATTAAAAGTAGAGGTATTGGAATCTGGATAGATGACTTAGCAGCTAAGGTGCTTATCTATGAAGCCTAAGGACCCAGGTTTGATTCCCTAGTATCCACATAGGACAGATGCAAAGGTGGTGCATGTGTCTGAAGTTCGTTTGCAATGGCTAGAGGCCTTGGAGCACCCATTCTCTCCCTATCTGCCTTTCTCTCTTTTTCTTTCTCTCTCTCTCTGTCTCATAAATAAATATTTTTTAAAAAAGAGTATAAAAACAATAAATAAATAAAGAGTACAGATATTGGAGCTAGAGAGATTGCGTAGTGGTTAAGGAAGTTGCCTGCAAAGCCTAACGATTCAGGTTCCACTCCCAGTATCCACATAAAGCCAGATGCACAAAGTGGCACAGGTGTCTGCAGTTGGTTTGCAGTGGCTAGAGGCCTGGGGGTGCCAATACACTCTCTTTCTCACTCTCTCTCTTTCTCTGCCTGAAAATAATAATATAGATTTTAAAATAAATAGTGGGAGGCTGGAGAGAGGGCTTAAAGGTTAAGGCACTTGCCTACAAAGCCTAAGGACCCAGGTTCTATTCCCTAAGACCGACGTAAGCCAGATGCACAAGGTGACACATACATCTGGAGCTCGTTTGCAGTGGCTATAGAGGCCCAGGTGTACCTAATCTTTCTATCTGCTTCTTTCACACACACACACACTCTCTCTCAAATAAATAAAATATTAAAAAATGAATAAGAAGTAGAGATACTGAAGGAAACTCACCTGTCCCTCAGGTACAATACTTCTCACATATGGTATCACATCATTTTGAAACCATGGACAAGGTGTTTGCAAAGAGAATGGTGTAGAAATTGAGTTGATCAAGTTCTCAAGCATATTCACATCAAACTTACTTTGAAAGTTGGCCAGAATTAGAGTCAGAAGTTAAGTCTTAATTGACAAACTTTAACAACCCCTAAAAAGGCAAAGACCTATTCTATTTAAAAGCCATTTCAGGGGCAAGACAGTTAAGGAGAGGGGTGAATAAGAGCAAAGTACAATGTGTGTATATGAAAATGCCATAAAGAAACCTATTGCTTTTTATGTTAATTAAAAAGATAATTTCAGAAAAAAATAAATAATTTCAGGGACTAAAGAGATTGCTTAGCAGTTGAGGGGTTTACCTGCAAAGCCAAAGGACCCAGGTCCAATTCCCCAGGACCCACATAAGCCAGATGCACAAGGTGGTGCATATATCTGGAGTTTGTTTGCAGAGACTAAAGGTCCCAGTGTGCCAATCCATATTCTCTCTCTCTCTCTCAAATAAATAAATTAAAATAAATAATTTCAGGGCTGGAGAGATGGCTTAGCAGTTAAGGAGCTTGCTTGCAAAGAATTCCCCAGTACCAACGTAAAGCCAGATGCACAAGGTGGTGCAGGTATCTGGAGTTCATTTGCAGCAGCTAGAGGCCCCGGTGTGCACATTCTCTCTATTTGCCTCTTTCTCACTCTCTCTAAAAAATAAATAAAAATAGGAGCTGGAGAGATGGCTTAGCAGTTAAGGCTCTTTTTTTCTGAATTATCTTACTGAATGAATAGTGAGAGATACAAGTAATTCATGCAAATTTTTCAAGTTGGGGTGAAGAACCCAGGAACCAGATGGATGTCATGACAGGCTTCAGAGTCCTCAATAAGCCTAAGTTTCTGTTTCCCAGCAAGATCTAAGTTTTTTATCTTCTGGTAAGGATAGGCTTACCAGATACTGGAAACTGATCATGCCATACATTCCTGAAGTCATAAAGTTCATTTCCCCAGCTCCAGCCCGCCGACCTTGCCGTAAGGGTAGGCTTAACAGTTAAACCGGTTATGCCATACATTATGCCATACAGTCCTGAAGTCATGAGACATTCCCGTAGTCATGGATGAGCTCAATTCCCTTAGCTCCAGCCCGCCAACTTTGCTCACCAAAATCCTAAGCCAACCAGAAGAGTACACTGTTTAAATCAACCAATCATGTACCCATCCCCTTCTTGTATGTTCAAATCCCTATAAAAACCCTACCCTCCCGCTACTCGGGGCTCTTGTATGGACCCACTGCGTTGGTGAAGTCCAGAGACCGAGCTTAAGCCCGAATTAAAGCTCCTTGTCCTTGCACACGTGTTTGGTTCTCCTTGTTGGTCACTGGGGGTGTCGAGAACTGGGCATAAGAGGGGGAGCAAAATTTCAAGACATATCACATCAATGAGCATTAAATAATAAATTCCTTTTCACAGGAAGCAAAAGAGGTGATATTCTTTTTGTTTGTTTGTTTGTTTGTTTTGAGGTAGGGTCTCACTCTGGTCCAGGCTGACCTGGAATTAACTCTGTAGTCTCAGGGTGGCCTCCAACTCACGGCGATCCTCCTACCTCTGCCTCCCGAGTGCTGGGATTGAAGGCGTGCGCCACCACGCCCGGCTAAGGTGATATTCTAAAGAAAATACAATTGGAGAAAGGTGATAGTACAAATTCTAACTTTTTTGTGTGCTTTTTCATGGTCAGGTGTCACCCAGGCTGGCCTGGAATTCACAATGTCATCTCAGTTTGGTCTCAAACTCACATCTTCCTACCTCAGCCACTCAAGTGCTGGGATTACAGGCATGCCCTACAACACCTGGCCAATTACTAACCCTTTGAACCTAAATGTTGTATGTTAATATCAGTCAACATTAAGAGGATTTGAATAAACAAAATTTCTTTTCTTTTTTTTTTGGTAGGGTCTCACTCTGATCCAGGCTGACCTGGAATTAACTATGTAGACTCAGGGTGGCCTTGAACTCTTGGCAAACCTCCTACCTCTGCCTCCCAAGTGCTGGGATTAAAGGCGTGTGCCACAACACACGGATAACAAAAATTCTCTCTCTCTCTCTCTCTCTCTCTCTCTCTATCAATGAATGAATGAATGAATGAATGAATGAGATAGGGTCTCACTATGTTGACCAAGCTGCCCCCAGGCTGATTTTTCTGCCTCAACTTTACCCAATCACACTTGACAGCATATTAGTTTCCAACAATCAATTTCTCACTTCAGTAGCTAGAAAGCCATTATCAAAAAATATGCAAAATGTATTATCTGATTTCTAAGCCTGTGCACAAACAAGGTTTCCTTCTCTTAGCTATAAAAAAAAAAAAATCTCTAAGATCATCTTCACTGTTCAGGAATTCAATCCAAGAACTACTACTGAGAAGGAAAAAAATTAATAATATAACACAAAATTAAGGTTATATCTTCCCGGCCGGGCATGATGGCACATGCCTTTAATCCCAGCACTTAGGAGGCAGAGGTAGGAGGATCGCCATGAATTCGAGGCCGCCCTGAGACTACACAGTGAATTCCAGGTATGTCTGAGCTAGAGTGAGACCCTACCTCAAAAAACCAAAAAAAAAAAAAAAAAAAAGATTATATCTTCCAAGCGGGTATCATTATGCATCTTAATTAACTTTTATCTCATGAAGTAGAAAACAAAACTGCTACAAAGATTTTACAGTAAAAATTAAGTTTCTGAGCTAGGAGCAGGGTTGCACACCTTTAATCCCAGCATTCAGAAGGCAGAGGTAGGATCACTGTGAGTTTGAGGCCACCCTGATACTTCATAGTAAATTCCAGATTAGCCTAGGCTAGATCAAGACCCTACCTCAAAAACCCAAAACAAGGGCTGGTGGGATGGTTTAGAGTTTAAGGTGCTTGCCTGCAAAGCCAAAGGACCCAGGTTCAATTCCCAGAGCTCACATTAGCCAGATGCACAAGGGGGTACACACATCTGGTGTTCATTTGCAGTGGCTGGAGGACCTGGTGTGCCCATACTCTCTTTCTCTGTCAAATAAGTAAATGAATAGAAATAAAATGTTTAAAAAAAGAGAGAGAAAGAAAAGGAATTACATACCTAAATTTTTCTGGTCCAAATGCCCCATAAAAAGTAGTCAGCTTTTCATGAGCCCTTAGTACCTAAAGAAAAACACAGGTTCATGATGTAAATGTTGTTTGTAATGATATTACCCAATGATAATACCCCAAACCAGGTCTATTCTATTCCACAAGTCTTATGCACATTCTCATTTTATCTCATATTACAAGTTAATTTATAGTAACACAACTGCCTTTATTTGGCACACACACACACACACAAATAATAATAATGAAAACACTGGGCATGGTGGCATATGTCTTTAGTCCCAGTACTTGGGAAGCAGAGGTAGGAGGATCGCAGTAAATTCAAGGCTACCCTGAGACTACCAAGTGAATTCTAGGTCAGCCTGGGCTTGGGCAAGACTCTACCTTGAAAAAAGAAAAAAAAAAAAACCTAATAAGAATAATAAATAATTATAATGAAAACGGCCTCCTTCAGCTGTCCAGCTGACAATGACAGAAAGTGCTATGCAGCCTACTAGGGGAGAAGTCATCAACAGTCTTGACCCATAGTGCATCTTGCAATCTACACAATGGGTCAGCCAGGTCACACGTGCCCACTGGCGCAATAGTGGCATGTCAGTTATGGAGGTAACCAACTGCTCCCTGATTGGAGTTGAAGCTCACTCCCTGAGGGGGGAAATCCATGCCTGGTACTATAACCAAGTTAAAATCCTATGGCTTAGAAGGTCATAAACTATACTGGAGAAAAAGCACAGTTCTTTGGATAAATGGATCCATTGTGCTCAACAAATTTCCCTTTAAATGGTTACATTTATACCATAGATTAGGACTGCCCTTTATGTGGCCTGCTGGGTATGGTGGTGCATACCTAGCACGGGGGAGACAGAGGTAGGAGACCCTGTGAGGAGAGGCCAGCCTGGGAATACAGAGCAAGTTCCAGGTAAGCCAGGGCTAGACTGGGTCCCTACCTCAATAAAATAAAATAAAATAAAAGGGAAAAAAATAAAAGAAATAACCAGAATAGTCTACAGGCATACCACCCTGAACACTCCTAATCTCATCTGATCTTTGAAGCTAAGCAGAACAGGGCCTGGTTAGTACTTCAAAGGGAGAAATACCCAGAATATGCACATCAAATAGAGACAGGAAGTAAATTAAATACCTAGAGGTCAGAGTAAATGATTAACTGTTAATAAGAAAAGAACTCCACAGATTTCTTCTTAGAACGATGAAAAAAATGTACGTGATTGTGGTGATGGATATACATAACTCAGCACATTAACTAAAAACCACTGAACTTTAGGTGGGTGAATTGTATGGTAGGTAAATTATCTCAATAGTGCAAGGATGAAACAGGTAGTAAAAAAAATAGGACAAATCCTGCACTGAGAAGACTAAAGCAGAGGTAGGAAGATCTCCATGAGTCTGAGACCAGCCTTGGCTACGCAGTGAGTTTCAGGTCAGTCTGACTAGAAGTGGACCCTACCTCACAGAAATGAAACAAAGCCAGCCAATTCATCTGCCTATTGGAATGTGTTTCTGCAGAAATTTAGAAGAGGCTGGCAATAGTAATTCCATGTAACAAGCTTTAAGGACAACTACAGTCATTAAGGTTCCCCAAAATGCTAAAATATTAGAATGTTAAATCGTGTTCATCTTTATTAAAATTTTACTGTAACTTCTCCTAAGAGACTAATAAAACCTGAAAATGTAAATAAACTGCATGTAAAAATCAGTAAAATAGGACATGCTGAGAAAATAAAACACAAAAAATGTGTTTGAGGTAGGATAATGTATAAATGACGAAAGCAAATTCAGAAGAAGAGAAGCAGAACAGCTTACCCTGGCTTTGGCATAACTAAGCATCTCGTGGGTTGTCTCGTAGGTTATCCACTGGGCCATGAGGCAATAATTCACTACGAATTCATCATCCTGTTTCAGAAGTGTCAGATACAGTGAGTAATGTGGGTCAACACAGCAATCTAAATATTCTACTTAATGACTGAGAAAGCACACCTGGATTTTACGTAGATTTTCCTTAGCTTCCTCTCCAAGCTGATGCCACGTGGTCTGCTCAGTGGTCTCCACAGAAATCAAAGCTAGCTTCTCCAATATGTCATGTGCTTTTACTTGGTAAACAAGCTGCAATACAAAACCATGGCACATCCAGTGACTTGAAGTATAATACCTGAGGATAGTCTCTCGGCAAACTGTGCGAGACATGCTATTGTGAAATGATGAATCATTGTGTGGTTCAGAAATATGGCTCAGAGAAGGTAATTCTTGGCTATTTGAAAGATAATCCATCCAGATTATTAAAAATTATTGAAACTACTTTTATCAAGTTCTAACTAAATATGTCAAGCAATGTACAAAGAATGCTACATGAACTTAGGTATGCCAACAGCCTAAGATCCATGAATGGATGAACAGGTAAGCAGAATGTGGTATATACACAATGAAATTTTACTAAGCCACTTAAAAAAGAAGGAAAACCTGTCTCTGGCCACAAGGAACAACCAGTAGGACATTATGCTAAGTGAAATAAGCCAGGCACAGGATGACAATGCATGACCTCATAGAGGTGAGGAACTGGAAAACTCACAGAATGCTGGTTACAGGAACAAAGGGAGAAGGAGTAGAGGAAGGTAGGGAAAGTATTCACCAAAGTGCACAAACCTCCAGTTAAGAGAGAAGGAGTAAGTGTTTGCTTTTTTGGTGGCGGGGGAGAATGAGGTAGGGACTCACACTATCCCAGGCTGAGGAGCTAGATCTCACTCTGTAGTTTGAGGCCAGTGAAGGAGGAATAAGTCTTAGAGCTTTATTAAATAGTATGATAACTGTTGGTAATAATATATCTTGGGCTGGAGAGAGGGCTTAGCATTTAAAGCATTTGCCTGCAAAGCCAAAAGGACCTCAGTTCGATTCCCCAGAACCCACAAAAACCAGATGTACAAGGTAGGGCATGTGTCCAGGGTTCATTTGCAGTAGCTGTAGGCCCTGGTGTGCTCATTCTTTCTCTTTCAAATATATTAATGAATTAAATATATATATATACTTAATATATATACATTTAATTTAAAAAGATATATATATATATATATATATGTATGTATGTATGTATGTAAGTAAGTAAGTAAGTGAGTGAGCAGGGTATGTTGGCACATGCCTTTAATCACAGCACTTAGGAGGATCAATGTGAGTTTGAGGCCAGCCTGAGACTTCACAGTGAAATCCAGGTCACCCTGGGCTATAGTTAGACCCCCAACTTTGAAAAACAAATACAACAACAACAAAAAAAAAAACAAAATCAAAGAAATCAGAGCCAGAGAGATAGCTTAGCGGTTAAGATGCTAGCATGCGAAGCCTAAAGACCCATGCTCGACTCCCCAGATCCCACGTAAACCAGATGCACAGGTGACCCATGTGCAAAGTCACACATGCACACAAGGGTGGCTGGAGTTTGATTACAGTGGCTGGAGGCCCTGGCACACCAATTCTTTCCCTTTCTCTCTCTCTCTCTCTCTCTCTCTCTCTCTCTCTCTCTCTCTCTCTCTATCTCTATCTCTTTCTCACACACACACACTCTCTCATAGAAAAAGAAATACAGATGGCACATAAACATCTAAAAAAATGTTTTACACCCTTAGCCATCAGGGAAATGCAAATTAAAACTACATTCAGGGTGGGACAGATGGCTTAGCAGTTAAGACACTTGCCTGTGAAGCCTAAGGAACAAGGTTTTTGACTCCCTGGCTCCCAGGTTAGCCAGAAGCACAAAGGTGAGGCATGCTCAAGGTTGTACATGCCCACTAGGTGGTGCAAGTGTCTGGGGTTTGACTTTTGTGGCTGAGGCCCTGGCAAGCCAGTTCTATCTCTATCTGTCTGTCTGCCTCTCTCTCTCTCTCTAAAATAAAGATTAAAGAAATATTTATAAAAACTTTTTAGATTCCATCTTGCTCCCGTCAGTATGGCTATCACCAGGAAAACAAATTACACGGGCTGGAGAGATGGCTTAGTGGTTAAGGCATTTGCCTGCAAAGCCAAAGGCTCTCAGTTCGATTCTCCAGGACCCGCCGTAAGCCAGATGCACAAGGTGGCAAATGAGTCTGGAGTTCATTTGCAATGTCAAGAGGCAATAACGCACTCTTCTTTCTCTCTCGCCCTCCCTATGCCTCTTCTCTGAAATAAATAAAAATATATTAATATTTGTATGAGGCTGGAGAGATGTCTTAGCAATTAAGATGCTTGCCTATAAAACCTAAGGACCCAGGTTTGATTCCCCAGAACCCAACTAAGCCAGATGCACATGGTGGCACATGCATCTGGAGTTTGTTTGCAGCGGCTAGAAGCCCTGGTGTGTCCATTCTCTCTCTCTCTCTCTTTTTCCCCTCCCTCTTTCTCTCACATAAATAAATAAATTAAAATTAAATATTTTTTTAAAAAAGAAGAACTAGCCAGGCATCATGGCTGCATGTCTTTAATACCAGCGCTGAGTAGGAGGATTGCTGTTAGTTTGTGGTCAGCTCGAGACTACTTAGTCTATTCCAGGTCAGCCTGGGGGGGCGGGGGAATAAATAGATAGATAAATAAAGGGATAGAGATCATTGTAAAAAGGTTACCTAGCATGAGGAGGCACTCAGTTCCATCCCGTGAACAACCACCACGAAAAGTGGGTTTGTTAGTTACATGTTTAACTTATTTATTTTTAATTTTTAATATTTATTTATTTATTTATATACAAACACAGAGAGAGAGAGAATGAGTGCACCAGGGCCTCCAGCCATTGCAGACAAACTCCAAATGCATGTGCCACTTTTTGCGTCTGGCTTTACATCGGTAGTGGGGAATCAAATTCCGTTTGTTAGGTTTTTGTAAGCAGGCACCTTAACCACAACCATCTCTCTTGCCTCTTACTGTTTTTTCATTTTATTTATCTATTTATTTGAAAGAGAGAGAGAATGAGAATGGGTGTGTCAGGTCCTCTTGCCACTGGAAACGAATTCCAGATGCATGCACTACCTTGTGCATCTGTCTTATGTGGGCCCTGGGGAATCAAACCTGGGTTCTTTGGCTTTGCAGGCAAGAAACTAACCCATCTCTCCAGTTTTTTTTTTTTTTTTTCCTTTTTAAAGCTGGATTTTAGCGTCCATACCTCTAGGAATAAAGGCATGTGCTACCATACCTGCAGATTTGTTTGGTTGGTTTTAAATTTGGGGAAGGATTGTTGTTTCCTTTTTATGGAGTTCCGTTGTTTGTTGGCTTTTTGAGGTAGAGTCTCACTGTAGTCCAGACTCACTTGGAATTCACTATATAGTCTCAGAGTGGCCTTGAACTCATGGTGATCCTCCTGTCTCTACCTCCCAAGTGTTCGAACTAAAGGTGTTCGCCCCCAAGCCTGACTTTCATTGTTTTTAAACAAGATCTCATTGTAGCCTGGGATGACTTTGAACTCACTGTGTAAGTAAAGCTGGTCTTGCACTTGCCACAATCTTCCTGCCTCAGCCTACTGTCTTGAGAACTGTCTGTTCAGTTCATTACCCCTTTTATGATTGGATTGTCTTTTTTGTTTTGTTTTTTCAAGGTAGGGTCTCACTCTAGCCCAGGCTGACCTGGAATTCACTATGTAGTCTCAGGGTGGCCTTGAACTCATGGTAATCCTCCTACCTCTGTCAACTGAGTGCTGGGATTAAAGGCATGCGCCACCATGTCTGGCTTTTTCTTTTGTTTTTCTTTTTTATTTTCGAGGTAGGGTTTTGATTTAGTCCAGGCTGATCTGCAATTCCCTACATAGTTTCAGGGTAGCCTCAAACTCATGGCAATCCTCCTAACCTCTGCCTCCTCAGTGCTGGGATTAAAGGCATGCCCCACCACGTCTGGCTTCTATGTTATTTTTGTTTTTGTTTTTCGAGGTAGGGTTTCATAGTAGCCCAGGCTGACCTGGAACTCACTATGTAGTCTCAGGGTAGCCTTGAACACATGGCGATCCTCCTACCTCTGCCTCCTGAGTTCTGGGATTAAAGGCGTTAGCCATCGCACCTGGTTTCTGTTGTTATTTTTAATAAAAATTGCGCTAATAGTGTTCTTAGAAACTGGGCAGTAGAGAAAATGTCAAAAATCTGATCTTAGAGTCTAGTGAGCAGATGCCAGGTGATGAATGCATGAGACACAGTGGCATTGAAAATTGCGTGATGCAGCCAACCATCAGTGTTTCTGGAAGTAGTTTCAGTCTACATCAGTATCCTCTAGAACGTTCAGTAGGAATGCACTTTTTGGTATCTCACCACTGGCCTCAACTCACTCAGATGCTAGTTTGTCTTTTACAATATCACAATGTCATTCTGACCTAGAGCCACTGCTAATAAGAGATGAGAAAAAGCCAAAAAGCAAAAGCAAGCAACATTGAACCTTAGAAAAGATAGTGTTGTACTTTGGAAAGAGAACATGGGTTCCGAAATCAGTGTGTGTTTTAAATGAGCAGTGAGCAATCTTGTTAGCAGTGGTTAGCACAGAATAGTGCCAGAGAGGCCCAGTGAGAGACTGTGTTGGGACAGGAGTACCCTCTCTTCTTCTCTTAATAAAAGTCTCTCTAAACCTTAAAAAATGAAAATAAAGGGCTGGAGGGATGGCTTAGCAGTCAAGGCATTTGCCTACAAAGCCAAAAGACCCAGGTTCAATTCCCCAGGACCTATGTTAGCCAGATGCACAAGGGGGCACATGCATCTGGAGTTCGTTTGCAGTGGCTGGAGGCCCTGGCCTACCCATTCTTTCCCTCCCTCCCTCCCTCTCTCTCTCCTTCCCTCTCTCTCTTTCTCTGCCAAATAGATAAATAAATAAAAATAAAATATTTTAAAAAAATAAAAATAGCTGACAGAAAGCTGAAAGAAGCCATTCTACATGTAGTTCAATGGGAGAAAGAGATACCACCAGTGAAGATACTCAACAGTGGACACTGCAGGCCTTATTTTTGGCCAGCCAGACCAAATGAGCCAATGGGTGCAATAGTGGCCCGTCCGTCATGGTGGAAACCAACTGCCCTCCAATTGGACTGGAGGCCCACTCTATGGAGGGGAATACATCCCTGATACTGAAAACTTCAAACAGGGGTAGTCATGAGCCCTGGGGGTGTAACATCTGCTGATGTCTGGAAAAATGTATATACTATGCTTATCAAACTTCCCAGGCCATTTTGTGTCTGGAGGAGCACGTTGTAAGGAGTCCTACCCTTCCTTTGGCTCTTACATTCTTTCCACCACTGCTTCTGCATTAGACCCTGAGCCTTGGAAGGTGTGATCAAGATGTTACTCAGTACTCCAGTCACTTCTTTCCAGCACTATGATACCTTCTCAGTCATCCCAAGGTCATTGCCATCTGAACAGAGAAGATTCTCTACCAAAAGTGAGAAAAAAATTAAAAAAATAAAAAGATGCTATCTAGCACTACCCATAGCAGGTAGAACCATTTTGGACCAAGCAATTTTTTTCAAGTAGTTTTCACTTTACAGTCCTAATAATTTTTCTCACAAGTATCCCCCACCTTGTAAAGTTATTTTTCTTAAGTTTTAGTAGAGGAAAAGTCATATAAGGAGAAAAAGGGCTGGAGAGATGGCTAAATGGTTAAGCGCTTGCCTTTGAATTCTAAGGACCCTGGTTCGAGGCTCGATTCCCCAGGTCCCACGTTAGCCAGATGCACAAGGGGGCACATGCGTCTGGTGCTCGTTTGCAGTGGCTGGAAGCCCTGACGTGCCCATTCTCTCTCTCTCTCTCTCTTTCCCTTTCTCTCTGTCTGTCACTCTCAAATAAATAAATAAAAATAAGCATAAATATTTTAAAAGAAGCAGAAAATTTTCTATCAACAATCAACGGCTCCTGAGTGTTCCATTGTCCAAAAATGGAGGATTCCATATGATTTATTTATATCCTCTTAGATTCACCCTTTCCTTTACTCAATCTCTTCCTCTGACCTCACTTTTGGACAATGGAACACTCAGGAGCTGTAGATTGTTGATAGAAAAATTTCAGTGCCAGGGATGGGATACCTTTCAGTGAGTTGTTGGCCAGTGGGTCCCTGATGCCTCCAAAACATTATAGGCCATTGCCGAGGTCCTTGGTTTCCCACCAGGAATAAATGGTAAGACCCTATTGCTGAAGACTCCACATACTTGGGCTGCAAGGCCACTGAGAAATCCTGCTGGAACTGAGCTGATAACCTCTTCCATGTAGACCAGCTCACAGAAAGTGGGAAGAAGCCATTCTGCATGCAGTTCAATGGGAGAAAGAGAAATCACCAGTGAAGATACTCAACAGTGGACACTGCAAGCCTTATTATTGGCCAGCCAGGCCAAATGAGCCAACAGGTACAATATTTGCATGTCTATCATGTTGGAAACCAACTGTCCTCTAACTGGACTGGAGGCCCACTTCATTGGAGGGAACACATCCCTGATACTGAAAACCTACAACAGGGGTAGTCCTGAGCCCAAGGGGGGATAACATCTGCTAATGTCTGGATAAATTTATATACTATGCATATCAAACTGCCCAGTAAGCACTTCTCTTAATATTCATACCCTTATATTAATGATGCTCTCACTTTGGGTAGAGAATCTTCTACTTTCAGATGTCAGTGACCTTGGGATGACTCAGAAGGTATCATGGTACTGGAAAGAAGTGACTGGAGTACTGAGTAACATCTCGATCACACCTTCCAAGGCTCAGGGTCTAATGCAGAAGAGAATGCAAGAGCCAAAGGAAGGGTAGGACTCCTTACCATGGGATATACATACATACATACGTGTGTGTGTGTGTGTGTGTGTGTGTGTGTGTGTGTGTGTGTGTGTAGGTTCTCACTCTTGGCCCAGGCTGACCTGGAATTCACTACATAGTCTCAGGCTGGCCTCGAACTCATGGTGATCCTCCTACCTCTTCCTCCCGAGTGCTGGGATTAAAGGCGTGTGCCACCACGCCCAGCTGACCATGGAATATTTTTTATAATCATGGAAGATGTTAATAAAACTTGAGAAAAAAATAAAAAGAAGCAGAAATATGTGCTGGAGAGATGGTACTACACTAAAAGTGCTTACTTACAAAGCCTGACAGCCTGGTTTGATTCCCCAGTACCCACAGTGATACATGTATCTGAGTTTGTCTTGGCAAAATGTCCCAATGCACCCATATGTTTTCTCCCTCTCTCTCTTGCTCGGTCGGTCACTCACTCAATCTGGCTTTCTCTCTCCTTGCAAATGAAAATTATTAAAGAAAAATAAGCGGGGCTAGAGAGATGACTTAGCAGGTAAGGCACTCGCCTGAGAAGCCTAAGGACCCAGGTTTGATTCTCCAATATCCACATAAGCCAGATGCATAATGTGGCACATGTGTCTGGAGTTTGTTTGCAGTGGTTAGAGGCACTGGTGCGCCCATTCCCATTCTATTGCTATCTCTCTGCCTCTTTCTGTCAAATAAATAAATAAAATACATATTTTTATAAAAGCAGCTGGGGGCTGGAGAGATGGTTTAGCAGTTAAGGTACATGCCTATTAAGCCTAAGGACCCAGGTTCAATTCTCCAGGTCCCATATAAGCCAGATGCACAAGGAGGTGCATGTGTCTGGAGTTCCTTTACAGTGGCTGGAGGCCCTGGCACACCCATTCTCTTTCTGTGTGTCTCTAATAAATATATAAAACTTAAAAAAAAAAATCTGGGCATGGTGGTGCACACATTTAATCCCAGCACTCTGGAGGCAGAGGCAGGAGGATATCCGTGAATTTGAGGCCAGCTGGTGCTACAGAGTGAGTTCCAAGTCAGCCTGGTCTAGAGTGAGACCCTGCCTCTAAAAGAAAAAGGGAGGGGGAAGCAGAAATGTTATTTGTGATCCCTCCTTTACTTTCTTTAAGCAAAATCTATTTTTCCAATCCATAATTTTTCCTCTCTTTTTCATCATTAGGAATGGAGAATGTTTGGTTCCATACCAATGCAGGCGTGTCAACAGAAGGATGTGTTCGCTAGTTACCTTACTTCCAACTTCCAAGTGGTAAATAGATTTTACTGTGCATGCATGCATGTGTGTATGTTGCTGGGTTGAACCTAGGGTATCACATATGCTAGGCAAGCACTCTACCACTGAGGGGGATTTCCACCCCTGGTAAATAAGTAGATTTTAGAAGTGTGGTTGGTAAATATTTGTGGCTTTTAGCAATGAGGTTTTATGGCTTATTTTCATCTTACTGTTTTTTCTTGCTTTATATCCAAAACAATGTTATCTGATGAATCAAAAGGCAGGTAGGAATCTGGGTGTCATGGCACATGTATTAATTTCATCATTTGGAAGGCAGAGGTAAAAGGATTGCTGTGAGTTTGAGGTCAGCCTGGGACTACAGAGTGAGTTCCAAGTCTATCTGGGCTAGAGTAAGACCTTACCTCAAAAAATCCCCACACACACACCAAAAGAAAAGCAAATAGGAGAAGTTACTTGGTTCTAGGGTGGTTTTCTACATTGTATTGTATTTAAGTGCAGGTTAGAGTCTGGGTTTTGTTTGTTTGTTTGTTTGTTTGTTTTGGCTTTTCGAGGTAATGTCTCCTGCTTTTCAGTTTCAACCACCATTGCCTCCTGGCACACCTCCGCCACTGCCACGAGGAATGCCTCCACCCATCTTCACTCCTCCACTCCCTAAGGGTACCCCGCCACTGACTCCCTGTGACTCACCTCAGCCCCGACCCACAGCCATGGATGAGGACGCACTGACGCTGGAGGAACTTGAAGAGCAGCAGAGGCAGATCTGGGCGGCTCTCCAGCAGTTTGGTGAGCATAGTATATACATTTAACCAGACAGCAGTGATTCATAGTTAAATTAATAACTTAAATTTAGAAGAAAATTATGTGGTTGCAAAAATTAGTGGTAGTACAGCTGGGCATGATGGCTCACACCTTTGATTTCAGCACTCAGGAGGCAGAGGTAGGAGGATCACTGTGAGTTCGAGGCCAGCCTGAGACTACATAGTGAATTCCAGGTCAGCCTGACCTAGAGTGAGACCCTACCTCAAAAAAAAAAAAAAAAATGTGGTAGTAGGGACTGGAGAGATGGCTTAGCAGTTAAGGCATTTGCCTGGGAAGACTAGGGACCCAGGTTAAAATCTCCAGTACCCATGTAAATCAGGTACACAAGGGGATGCATGCTTCTGGAGGTCATTTGCAGTGGCTGGAGGCCTTGGCATGCCCATTCTCTTACCTGCCCCCACCCCCATCTCGCTCTCAAAATGCGTAATTTTGTTTTTAATAGTGTTAGGCCTGGAAGATGGTTTAGTGGTTTAAGGTGTTTGCCTGCGAAGCCAAAGGATCCAGGTTCAATTACCCAGTACCCATATAAGCCAGATGCGGAAGGGGCACATGTGTCTGCAGTTCACTTCCAGTGGCTAGAGGCCCTGGCATGTCCATTCTCTCTCTGTCCATCTCTCTTCTATCTCTTGCAAATAAATAATTAAAAAACAAAAATAGCCAGAAGCTGCCTGGCATGTGGTGACCCTACCTCGGAAAAAAAAAAAAAAAAAGTTGTAGTAAAGGAAGCAAGAAATTGCAAGTTTGTGTGCTTTCAGTGAATTTCAGGCATAAATATTTAGTTTTGGTATCAGTGCTGAGATCACAGAGGTGCCCTACTATGCCCAGCTTCATTAGGTGCTGTGCACTGAAGCCAAACAGTGCATGCTGGGCAAGCACCCTGCCTCCGGAGCTACATCCCCAGCCCTGTGTGCTCTGTCTTCTAAGGCTGAATGCTTAGCTGACTTATTGGGAACCTTTTCCATATTCTTCTATTTGAGTGTCTAGGGTCACAAAAGTTAAGGTACAAAGCATTGTCATGGTAACATCTGGAAAGTAATCACCCACTGTGGGTGGGTTTGGGGATCTGAACTCAGGAGCCCACACTGACATGGCAAATGTTTTATTCCCTAATCCATCGTCCCAGCACCTCCTTCTAGGTTTTTAAATAATTGACTATCATTTTTTGAAAAAAGTGAATTTTATTCTAAAGAGGTTGCACACATAATCCCTCTCTCCCACCCCAGTTCTGCTGAGGGTCTTGGGTGGGTTTTGGTAATTCATTCTGGGGACCAAGAGGCCTCAGTCGGTCTCTGCAGGGATGGGGAAACATGGCCTCTCAGCTATTTCCTCCCGCCCCTGTTCTGTGATGCTCCCTGAACCTTGGTGAGAAAGCTGGAGATCTGATTCAGTCTTGCTTTCTCTGCAGACTGGATCTGATTTTATGAGGTTTGCATGACCCCGTGTCTCTCGCCATCTCCCTGAAACTGGCTAGCCGTGACAGCAGGATTCTTGTCACCACTTCCCCTATAACGACTTCCGGGTCTGGGCAGATGAGGCGGAGGAGGCCCATCGCCTGGCAGACAGTCAGCGGTCGTTAGAAGGATATATTGGTGTGTACATCCGCTCTTGTTAGAGCAGTGGAGGTTCTCTCTGGAGCCTGCTGGTTTCTTGTTCTAGGGCATCTGGCCTGGTTCGCAGAGCCACACACAGGTTTACCCCACGGAGCTGGTCTCACGTCCGATCCGTGAGCACGTGGTTGCCTCCATCAGCCGTATGCCACTACTGCAGGACCGTGTACTTCTTGACCGGCTGGTTGACTTGGTAACTGGCAGGATCTCCTACTTAATAAATCAGTTGGCATCTGTTATTTTCCACCTGCTCTCAGAGCACTTTCCAGCACTATGCCCATCTCCTAGGGGTTTTTTGTTTGTTTTTGAGAGAAAGAGGCAGAGACAGAATGGGCGTGCCAGGACCTTCAGCCTGCTGCGAATGAACCCCCCCTTGTGGCGCATGCACAACATTGCGCACTTACGCAACTGTGCATGTGGCTATATGGAACCTGCAGATTTGAACATGAGTGCTTAGGCTTTGCAGGCAAGTGCCTTAACCTAAACCATCTCTCCAGCCCCACCTCCTAGTTTTTGTGGCTATTTTTCCTTCTCTCACTTATCCCCCCCCTTTTACTAGGGATTATATCTAGTCAATAACTGTGAGTTTAGGGCTGGAGAGATGCGTGCAAAGCTGGAGGACCCCAGTTCAATTTCCCAGGACCCATATAAGCTAGATGCACAGGGGGGTGCATGAGTCTGGAGTTCATTTGCAGTGGCTGAAAGCCCTGAGTTGTTCTCTCTCTCTCTCTCTCTCTCTCTCTCAAATAAAAGACATAAATAATAAATATTTTTTAAAAACTGTAAGTTTATTGCTATTTTACTTTAAGTTTGTTTATTTACTTAGAGTGTCTATTACTTCTTTTGAGTACTCTGTATTCAGTTCTATAGCCCATTTGGGAGGATGTTGAGGTAGGTTCTCACTCTAGCCCAGGCTGACCTGGAATTCACTATGTAATCTCAGGGTGGCCTTGAACTCATGTTAGCCTTCCTACCTCAGCCCCCAAGTGCTGGGATTAAAGGTGTGTGCCACCACACCTGGCAGCAACCCAACTTTGATTGAGGTATTTTTCTTACTATTTAGTTTTGTTGAGTTGTTTGTATGTTCTAGATATTAACCATCTGGTCCAATGTACAGCTGGCAAATATTTGCTCTCATTTTGCATGCTGTTTGATTCAAAGTGTCCTTTGTTGTCCAAAAGCATTTAAAATCCATGAGGTCCCATTGGTTGATTCTTGGCCTTATTTCCTGGGTGACTGGAATTCTGTTCAGAAAGTCTTTGCCAATGCCCATGTTGAAGTGTTTCCACTACTTTCTAGGAGTTTCAGATCTGATGCTAATGTCTTTGACCCATTTGGAGTCCTGTGCATGGACAGAAATAAGAATAAAGTTTCATTCTTCTGCGAACAGGCATCCAAATCTGTTAAAAAAAAAATGCTTTTTTCTTCAATGAGTTTTGGCATTTTTGTCAAAAAAATAACCCAAAAAAACCAGATAGCTTTTGCTGCATGGTCTTATATCTGGATCCTCTATTCTGCTCTATTGATCTATATGTGTGTGTTGTGCCAGGACCATGCTGTTTTTATTACTGTGGCTCTGTAATAGACATTGAAATCAATTATAGTGATTCCTCCAGCCTCATTTTTGTTTCTCAGGATTGCTTAGGTATTTAGTGTTTTCAAATGAACTTTGAGATTGTTGTTTCCTGTTTTGCTTGTGTATGAGTGTGTAATGTGGTGTGTTTGTGTGTCTGTGTGTATTGTGTGTGCATGTGTATGTGCCCTTGTGGCACCCTATACCATTGCTTGTGGTGGGTGCACTTGTCTGTAGTGGCCAAAGAAGATTACCAGGTGTCCCTACATCGTTTTTCTACCCCTTCTTGTGTGAGCTGGAGTCTCTTACTGATACTAGAGCTTGCTGCTTTTTGCCATCCAGGTGATTCCCTGGTCTCTGCTCCTCTTTGGGAGACTAAGGTTACAACTGGGCCCTCCAGGCCATCATGTTTATACAGGAAGCACATTTAACTTCTGAGCCATCTCTCCAGGCCTAGAATTCTGTATCTATTTAAAAGAATAACACTACAATTTTGACGGGAATTGCATTAAATCTGTAGACTGCTTTTGTTAAGATGTGTGTGTGTGTGGTATGTGCAGATGTGCTCTCCATTAGTCACATGTTTGGGGCCAGATGAACACATGGGGTGTCCTACTCCGTTAGTCTTCTGTTCTTCTGTTTTATTTCACTGAAACAGTGTCTCACTGAACCTGTTTCTGTAGTTCCCTTTGAACCTCTTGCTTAATGACACAAGAGATGTGGTCATCTAAACAAGAGGAGGCTCTGTTTTCTGCGAGAAAATTACTAGTATGTCCCAAACAGGGATGGTGCATGAGGTAGATGCCATCTTGAACCAGTCACCAAGGGTGGTGTAAGGTGGGAAGTTCAGCTGAGTAAGGTCAGAGCACTGTCAAGGAGGACATAATGTGACAGATACTGACAGCATAGTGTGCACGTCAAAGTTTGTTAAAAGATAAGATCTCATGTCAAGTGTTCTAGTCTGGAAAAGAAACACAGAAAGGAGACAGGGAATGTTGTATTTCCTCCATTTTTCTTCCTTCTGTGCCGTCAACGTTAGCTCTGTGCTGAACTGTGTAAACCGACTTCCAACGTCTAGGCTAGTCCAACGGTTTGGAAAACTTTGGAGCGGAGACTCCAAGTCACCTCTTCCCGCTCCATGCACTGCTCAGCCCGGCCTCTGGAGGCGCACTTTCCCGGACCGCGCCGTCGCGCCGCCAGCAGGGGGCGCCGTGCGCTGCTTCCCGCTCACTTCCGGTCCGCTCGCTGCGCCTAACGGACTGCGCCGAGGCCCGTTGGCCCCGTGGAGCCTCGAGTTTTCTGGGCCGCGTGGGCTGCTCCCCGGGAGATGCTGGTCTCCGTTGGGCCGCGTGGGTCCCATTCCTCATTATGGCAGTCGGTGGGATTTCTGACACTGCTGGGCCTTCTCAGGAGTCTGCCTCTCACCTTGGTGGGTGTGCTGCCTTCTGGAACCTTCTGGAACCCCGCTTTCCCGCCACGTTTCCAAGGGCCACGGCGCGTCCTGCTTTCGAGGCGGCGTGTCCGGTGTCGTCGTGGCTCTGCGCTGAGCGTCCCTCGCCCAGGCGGCCAGGCGCCCTGCGTGCTGGACGGTCCGCGCCGCCGCTCTCCCCAGCGGGCCGCCCGGCGCAGCCTCGACGGAGCCCGAAGCCGGGTGCTGAACCCCGCCTGGAGCTGGTGAGGGTTCCGCCTCTGCCTGCCGAGCGATGGGATTTCGGGCGCTAAAACTACTTTTTATTTTGGTTTTTCTTCTTAGTCCTCCTCCTGCCCCTCTTGGGTCCACCTCTGCCCATCTCCTCCTCCCCGCCCCGCTTCTCCTCACCCAGTCTTTGCTGTGTGCCTCTCCTTCCCCTAGGTACCGGGACCTGTCTTAGGTCTCTTTTGCTGTTTAATTTTACTTATCTGTAAGGAGAGAGGGGGAGGTGGGAGGGAAGGGAGGGAAGGGAAAGGAGGAGCCAGGGAGGTAGAGACAATGGGCGTGCCAGGGTCTTCAGCCACTGCAAACGAACTCCAGACGCGTGCGGCCCCCTGTGCATCTGGCTAATGCGGGTTCTGGGGAATCGAGCCTGGGTCCTTTGGCTTTGCAGGCTGATGCCTTAACCGCTAAGCCATCCCTCCAGCCCTGAGTTGGGTTTTGCATCTGCCACCCTCCTGCCTCAGAAATAACCCCCAGCCTGGCATACATCCTGTTTTCTAGTAATTTAAAAGTTTCAAAAAGTGTATGAAAATGTATGGAATGTTTGCATCATACCATTCATATTGGTGTGCTTGCTGCGATTTATTTGAATGTATATACAGTATTCTCTGTGTGCATGTCCTGCAGTGGATTAATACGCTCTTCTGTTGGTATTTGTATTGGTTTCAGACTTTGGGTTATCATGTGAAATGCTAGCAAGGCTATACCTCCCCCTAGAATAAATGTGAGACAGTTTTCTGGGTACATTACAGGGTGCAATTATTTAATTACATTATGCGACTGTTGGTTATGATAAAGGGTTAAATCATTTTCTATAGATAATCTATCTTTACTAAGAGTAATGTAATGCATAGAAAAGATTGTGCTGAAATATGGCGTGAGACCTTGTTAGTGTGAGAATTTTAACATTTTCCTAAATCTTAAGGTAAGGTAGCCTGGGACTGTGGTAAGACCTGACCTCCTCTTATTATTAATATTGGACAACTTTTTTTTTTCTGTTTCCTGGAGAGCTTGTTTAGAGGTTTTACTAGGGGAGGACAGCTTCTGATACGTTCTCCACCAAAGAGCAGCCTTCCTGCGTGGGAAGAAGAGTCTTCCTCTGGAAGGTTGTCTTCCTCAGAGCACAGAGCAGGCCTGAGAGACACATTAGGATCAGTGGGGGAGCATGGGAGAATGTTCTAGTCAGCAAGATGCAGAGAATGAACCTTGCTGCTCAGTGTGGTAGCATGGTGACATATTTTATAGCAGACTCCCATTTCATACTCACCTGGTTTGATTTGTTCATTTTGTTGGAGAGCCTCTCATTGTATGTGAGGCTGGCCTGGAGATTTTGGTAGAATCTTACAGGTCACGTATGTATAAATCATGTCATCTGCAAGTAGTGCTAGTGTGGCTGCTTTCTCTCCCATTTGTAGCCCTTTCATTTATTTCTTTTGCCTTATTGCTTCAGCTAAGACTTTGGTACTATGTTGAAAAGCATGGTGAGTGTGGGCAGTCCTCTTTTGGGCACCGGGTTGTGCACTCTGCCAGTAGAGGGCGATGCAGGACGTCTGCCTCCGGTGCTCACTGCGTGTCCTGGTGGGAAGTGACTCCTGGCATTGTGCACTTTCTCCTGTGATCCTGGTCTTACCGTTTGACTTCGGAGATTCCAGGTCTCATCCTGGAGGTAGGCAGAAGGTTTCCAGAATTGCCAGGCCTCCTCAGGAGTCTGGTTATTTTCAGGAACTTTCTAAGTCCTTCAGTCACCCACCCCAGTCCTGAATGGGTACCCGCTTTCACAAGTGGCAAGTTATTACAGTTTTCAGGAACTACTCAGCTTTTCCTCGTGTACATTTTTTTACTTCTTCCCTTTATCGTTCACTTTTGATGGTGTTTTGAATAGGTTTCTTTAGTTAGCCCAGGCTTGTATGGTTTCTACTTTGTGCTCCAGGGAGTAATGAAACTCTCTATTCTCTTCCTCAGACTCCTAAGAGCTGGGTTCATAGTTGTGATTCAGCACTGAATAATTTTCTCTTTTTCTGTCCTTAATTTTTTTTCTCCTTGGTATAGAGATTCATTCTCTAGTCCATGCATGCAGTAACAAATATGTGACCCCTTTGCCCTGGAGCTGGTAATAATTTATGCTTCAGTCTGAGATTTCAGGTTTTTTTAAAAAATACATTTATTTATTTGCCAGGAGAGGGGAAGAGGTGGGGCAGTGAGAGAGGATGGAGAGATGGATTGATGAGTGAATGAACAAATGAATGAATGAATGAATATGGGAGAATATAAATGGGAGAAAATGAAAATGAACATGAATAAATGGGCACACCAGGGCCTTTGCTACTACAAACCTACTCCAGATGTAGGGACAGTTTGTATATCTGGCTTTATGTGGTTACTGGGGAGTCGAAGCTGGGTGGTCAAGCTTTGCAAACAAGTACCTTTAACTGTTGAGCCAGCCGTTCAGATTTCAAAACCACTTACCACATGTTTCTTCTCTCTCTCTGTCTCTCCTCCTGTTTCCCTTTCAACTCTCTTTCCTTTATTCTCTCTCTCTTAGGTAGTGAAGATTCTACCCAGGGATAAGCCACATACCCTGGTTTCTTTTATTTTGTTTTACTTTTACATTATTACCCATTTTGGTGTTTAGTTATCTATAGGTTAGACAGATCTTAACTTGCTGCCCTGCCTCAGTGTTGCATGTAGGAGTAGCCATGTTCCCCAAAAGAACCTCCAAAAACCTCCAAGTATGTTCTCCAAAGTCAAAAGAAACAAACAAAAAAGATCTGTGACATCATTAGTGATAAGGGGATTTAAGACAATACCACAATCACAATCATTACTTGGCAAAAGTTAAAAATCTGAAATGCCAAGTGCTTAAGAGAGTACAGATAACAGAAGCTATTGTGCACTGCTCTTGGTTGAAACAAATAGAATCATTTTAGAAAGTAGTTTACTATTTTATCATGAAATGCAACAGTCATATACTCTCTGAGCCACTAATTCTATTCCTCAAATTGTACCTGAGAAATGGTTTTGCATGTGTTTTAGGGACATATATGTATAGTACCATCAGGCAGAATGCCATCACAAATCCCCAAGAACAGAAGAGTGGACCATGCACAGCAAGGCTTGCATCACCAGCAAAGCTTAAGGACCTGAGTTTGATTCCCTAGTACCCATGTAAAGCCAGATACACAAGGAGGTGCATGCATCTGAAGTTCATTTATAGTGTCAGGAGGCACTGATCTGTACATGCACAATGCACACAACCCTCTTTCTCTCTTCCCCTTCCTCTGCCCTCTCTCCATCTCTCCCTCCCTTTGTCTCCTTTCCTTCTCCAAGTTCTTTCCCTCTTTCCCCTATTTCTTTCCTTCTCCCTCTCCTCCTTTCTCCCTCTCCTCCTCTCTTCTTTCAAATAAATAACACTATTTAAAAAAATTCTTGGGCTGGGGATAAACCTTAGCTGTTTAGAATTCTTGCCTAGTATCTACAAAGCCCTGGGTTCAGTCCCACCACTCCATCAACTGAGCATGATGCTCACACCTATAAGCCAAGAATGGGAGTGGCAGAGACAGAAGAATCAGAAGTTCAAGATAACCTTTGAGTGACATGTCAAATTCAAAGTCACCCTAGGCTATATGAGACCTCCTCTTAAATAACAACTTAAGAAAAAGCAAATTAAATAAGAAAACCAGAATGGGAGGGTGATTTGGCTGTGAAATAAGCCACCGCTCATCCTCAGGGCAGACTCTGTTGATCTGACTGGCTAGGCAGTTTAGTCCATCCCACCTCACTGACCCATGCCCATTTCTTATGGTTCTGCATGGTCTGTCCAGAGATAGGCCATTGTTAATGAAAGAGAACCATTTTTCACTATGCAGAAGGATCCTTATTTGGTATAGGAGTGGTTGCCACACACTGCAATGGTATTCAAACAATCTCTATCTGAGAAACAGAAATAACTCCAGAGCCAGTGTCTGGACTGCAAATTCCAGGCAGCCTGGGATATATAATGAGTTTCAGATTAGGGATGGCCCTATTTCAAAAAATACAGAGGAGAGCCAGGCATGGTGGCACACATCTTTAATTCCAGCACTAGGGAGGCAGAGGTAGGAGGATCCCTGTGAGTTCGAGGCCACCCTGAGACTACATAGTGAATTCCTGGTCAGCCTGGGCTAGAGTGAGATGCTACCTCAAAACAAAAACAACAACAAAAAAATACAAAGTAGGGTTGGAGAGGTTGCTTAGTGGATAAGGCGCTTGCCTGCAAAGCCAAATGATCTCAGTTGGACTCCCCAGGGCCCACATAAGCCAGATACACAGGAAGTACATACATCTGGAGTTCTTTTGAAGTGGCTGGAAGCCCTGGCATGCCCATTCTCTCTCTCTCATTCTGCCTCTTTCCCTCTCTCAAATAAATAAAAATAAAATATTTTTAAAACTACTAAGTATATAGTGTGTATATATATATGTATATATGTGCATGTATACAGACATGCCAGATGCACAAAGTGGCACATGTGTCTGGAGTTCATCTGCAGTGCTAAGAGGTCCTGACACACCCATTCTCCTTCATTCATATTCATATTCATATTCCCTCCCTCCCTCCCTCCCTCCTTCCCTCCCTCTCTCTCTCTCTCTCTCTCTCTCTCTCTCTCTCTCCAGGTAAGTTAATAAAAATATTTTGGGGGCTTAGCAGTTAAGCACTTGCCTGTGAAGCCTAAGGACTCTGGTTCAAGGCTCGACTCCCCAACACCCACATAAGCCAGATGCACAAAGTGGTGCATGCATCTGGAGTTCGTTTGTAGTGGCTGGAGGACCTGGTACACCCATTCTCTCTCTGTCTGTTTCTCTCCCTCCCTCTCTTCCTCCCTCCCTCCCTCCCCACCTCTCTCTCTGCCCCTTTCTCTGCCTGTTGCTCTCAAAATATAAAAATAATTTTTTAATTCTTTAAAAAATATTTTGAAAATATTTAAAAGTTGTTCAACATCATTAATAATGGTGGAAATTCAAAACACATGCTACTTAAGCTCATTACTTGGAAAACAAACTTAAAATTCCAGGATGATGGAGAGATCGTTCAATGGTTAAAGAGGCTTGCTTGCAAAGCCTACTGCCCTATGTTCAATTTCCCAGTACCCATATAAAGTCAAATGCACAAAAGGGTGCAAGTGTTGGGAGTTGTCCACACCTCTTTCTGCTCCTCCATTCCTTCTCCTTTCTGTCCATCTTCCCTTCCAAATAAATATTTTTTTTTTCAAGGTAGGGTCTCACTCTAGCTCAAGCTGACCTGGAATTCACTATGTAGTCTTAGGGTGGCCTTGAACTCACAGCGATCCTCCTAGCTCTGCCTCCTGAGTGCTGGGATTAAAGGCGTGTACCACCATGCCCATCCTGAACATACACACACACACACACACACACACACTATTTTTTTTCTTTTGGCTTTTTGAGGTAGGGTCTCACTATCCCAGGCTGACATGGAATTCACTGTGTGGAATTTATGTACCTCTGCCTCATGAGTGCTGGGTTTAAAGGGGTGTGTCATCACACCCAGCCCTGTTGAACACATTTTTTATTTAGTTTTATTTATTTATTTATTTATTTGAGACAGAGAGAGGGAGAGGGAGAGAGAGAGAAAAATGGGCACGCCAGGGCCTCTAGCCACTGCAAAGGAACTCCAGACACATGTGACATCTTGTGCATCTGGCTTACGTGGGATCTGGGGAATTTAACCTTGGCCCTTAGGTTTCACAGGCAAGTGCCTTAACTGCTAAGCCATATTCTCCAGCCCTGATCATATTTTTTTTACGTATGACTTTACTATGTAAGCAAGCTTACTTAATGTTTGATATATGTCCCTGCCTGGCCAGAACTCATGATTCTCCTGCCTGTGCATCCCAGATGCGGGAATTACAGGTGTGGGCAAGCAGTGACTCATTTTCTACTTTTTCTTGTTTTCTCCTTTTCCCTTCTCTCCCCTGTCAACCTTCTCCTGAACTGCCCTCCTTCCCTCCAGTCCCCATTTTCTTCCTTTCCCCTCCTTTCTTATCCTCCCCCCTCCCAGATCCTTCCCTTTTTCAGTTCCTTTCTACTTCCCCTCCTTCTTGCCAACCCTTTTCTTTTTCACTTCTTCCTTCCCTCACTCTTTCCCTCCCCCACCACTTCCCCTTCCTTTCTTCTCTCTCTTTTCCTCTTCCTACCTTTACTTACCATTACTTTTTCCTTTCATTTCCTTTTTTCATTCCTTCTTTCCAGTCCCTTCCTTCCCCCTAGGGGTGTAACGTTTGCTGTCCAACAATTCACTGGAAGGTATCCCATCCCTGGTACTGAAAATTTTCTAGCAACCATCTACGGCTCCTGAGTGTTCCATTGTCCCAAAACGGAGGATTCCATATGATTTATTTATATCCTCTTAGATTTTGATTAGCCCACCCTCCACCTTTTCTTATACTTTTCTTTCCCCAACTCGCTTATTTTTTCTTCCAGAGCTCTCATTCTATGCCCAGGCTGACGGATGTCTATATAGCTCATCTGGCTGCAGCTTTTATACTTCCTGCCTCAATGCCAGAAGTCCAGGAATTTCCTACCACAGGGAATTTAAAACCCTTTATGTTTTCTTTTATCCCCTTAATCATCCCCAACATGTGTCCCATTAATGATGTTGAACTTATGCAAAAGCTGTATCCGCAACCCTGTTCTCTGACTTTGCTATTGTTGAGACTAAGTCTCACTAAGTTACCTAGGCTGCCCTTCAAATTACTCTGTAGCTAAAGCAGGTCTTGAATTCCTGATCCTCTTGACTCTGTCTTCCACATAGCTAGCCAGAATCACCACACCTGTCCAAATACCCACTTTGTTTTGTTTTGTTTTGTTTGTTTTCTGAGGTGGGGCCTCACTCTAGTTCAGACTGACCTGGAATTCACTTTGTAGTCTCAGGGTGGCCTTGAACTCATGGCGAGCCTCCTGTCTTTGCCTCCTAAGTGCTGGGATTAAAGGCGTGCGCCACCATCCCCGGCTCACTTTTAATTTTAGTAGTTTTTACTTTGAAAGTTGGTATTACATTGTATGGAATATTTTTTGTCCCATTCCCCTCTTTCCCACCCCCATCCCACCAAGGACTCTTCTCAGTAGGGTTACCGGTATTCACCATGGGGTTATGGGTTGTGAATGATGAGAGCAGCAGTCAGTCATGGTCTGCAGGTAGAGGAGGGGCCAATGCCTCTGGATCCTCCTTCCCACCCTGTGACTCTTAAAATTTTTCCACCCCCTTTTCTGCAGTGTACCCTGAGCCTTACTAGGTGTGTCATAAGTCTACATTAGTGTTAAGCTCTCAGCAGTTTGTGGACTTCTGCTTTGATATGTTTTGTGTGTCCTCAGTATCTCTCACCATCTCCCTGGCACAGGATGCCAGGCTTGCTGTGAGAGCAGCACTCATACTTAGCTGGGCAATTCCTCAGTGGTTTCATCTGGACCCTGGCTGATGTACAAGAGGTGGCTCATCTCATGATACGGAATAAGCTATCTTTTCTTGTCATGTTGATGGATGTTGGTTCTCCCAGGTTTTCACTGCCTTCTGCAAAAGAAAAAACAGATTCTTCAATGGAGAGTGAGAGCAGCATGGGTTAAAGGGGATAAGCATAGTTAATTAAGAGATATTTTAGCCAGGCGTGGTGGTGCATACCTTTAATCCCAGCACTCGGGAGGCAGAGGTAGGAGGAGTGTCATGAGTTCAAGGCCACCCTGAGACTACATAATGAATTCCAGGTTAGCCTGGACTAGAGCGAAACCCTACCTTGAAAAACAGAGAGTTCCTTCCCATTGGGCAGGTCTCTTATCCAGTCATAGAGCCTTTGGTTACCCCACAGGCTAAATACCACTGTTGCACAAGTGTGTACATCTTGTCCAGCTGGCTGATTTTGTATGTAGCTGGATCCCCTGCTTGTTCACAACATTGGTGGCCATTTTCCCCCAGTAGCTCATGTAGCACTTTCTAGCATTATGACAGTTAGCCAGCAGGAAGCTGCTTCTGCCCAAATTCCTCACAATCTCTGAGTGTTCTGTGTCAGCAGCTTGTGGTGTCTTCAGCAGTAGGGTCTTACCTTTTAGTTCTAGTGGGTAGTCAAGTGCTTTGACAGAAGCTGGCCTTGTTTGGGGACTTCATAGGTCTCTCTGACCAACAGCTCACGTGAGGTGCAACCTCTTTCTGGCACTGGAAGTTATAAGACATAGCCCATGGTTTTAGAATTAGGTTTTTGGGCCGGGCGTGGTGGCGCACGCCTTTAATCCCAGCACTCGGGAGGCAGAGGTAGGAGGATCGCCGAGAGTTCGAGGCCACCCTGAGACTACATAGTGAATTCCAGGTCAGCCTGAGCCAGAGTGAGACCCTACCTCGAAAAAACCAAAAAAAAAAAAAAAAAAGAATTAGGCTTTTGGATTCCTCCTGCCTCTCAGGTTCCCTTCTACCCAGATGACCCCCCCCCCCCACTCCTATTGAGGGTTCTTTCTTTTAGTTTTGCTATTCAGGAGAAATGTTTTTATGCTACTAATTCATAATAGCTTTAATTTTGTGTATATCTCCCTTCACCCTACCTTTTCCCTCCCCACAAACATTTCCACCCCTATTATCTGTCCCTTGAGTTGTTGGTCAGGTGTGCCTGCAACTCAGGCTGTTCCAGGCTAGAAACCACATGTGAGGGAGAACATGTGGCATTTGTATTTCTGTGCTTGTGTGAGTTCACTTAGTGTGATCTGTTCCAAGTCCATCCATTTTCCTGCAACTTTGATCAGTTTATTGTTCCTTACCACTGAGTAGAATTCCATTGTATATATACCACATCTTCATTAACCATTTATCTATTGATGGGCATCTGGGCTGATTCCAGATCCTGTTTCTTGTGAATAGAGCAGCTACAAACATCTCCTTGGACATAGGCTGCCTTGTGCTTCACTAATAGGGATTGCCATCTGTGTCTGATTTGATGATTTCTGGTTCCAACAATATGCTTGACTGGATTGGCTTGGTGCATTGGTTCCTTGGCATCCTCTGGTTTCTAGACTTTCTTGTTGAATGCTGAAGAGGTGAGTGCATTCCCCTGTGCTGTCTTCACTCAGGCAGTGGTTGCAGTGTTTCTGAAGTAGCCCTGTCATCGCTTAGGGAAGTCTGATTCTAAGCATTGAGAGTATGGACAGAGATCTTGAACTTCTGAGTTACACATCTTTCCCCTCAGCTGTCAAAGGCAGGGGTGGCTGCTTTCCCAAGAAGCTACTTATTCTATATTAAAGTCTTTGAGATTGGGGCTGGAGAGATGGCTTAGCATTTAAGTCCTTTGCCAGCAAAGCCAAGGGATCCCAGTTTGATTCTTTAGGACCCACATAAGCCTGATGTACAAAGGGACACATGCATCTGTAGTTCATTTGCAGTGGCTGGAGGCCCTGGAGTGCGCCCTTGTGCCCTCACGCTCTCTCTCGCTTGCTCTCTCTCTCTCTCTCTCTCTCTCTCTCTCTCTCTCTCTCTCTCTCTCTCTCTGTTTCTCTCTCTCTCAAATAAATACATAAAATTTAAAAAGTCTTTGATATCACTAACTCCATTTAATGAGCTATCCACTTGCTTCCTAAGAAATAACTATTTTGCTTTCTTTTTATGTTTAAAAAATTTCTGTGCTCACTTTGGCAGCACATATACTAAAATTGAAACAATAAAGAGAAGATTGGCATGGCCCCTGTGCAAGGATAACATTTATTTACTTGTAAACAGATAGATAAGAGAGGCAGACAGAGAGAATAGGCACACTGGGGCCTCCAGCCACTGCAGATCTTCTCCATATGCATTGTACATCTGGCTTTACATGCATACTGGGGGATTGAACTTGGGTCATTAGGCTCTGTAGGCAAGCACCTTGACTGCCAAGTTATCTTTCCAACTACTCCCCCCCTTTTATTGTTTTTTCGAGGCAGAGTTTCACTCTAGCTCAGGCTGACCTGGAATTCACTATGTCGTTTCAGGGTGGCCTCAAACTCTCAGCAATCCTCCTATCTCTGCCTCCTGAGTGCTGGGATTAAAGGCATGCGCCACCACACCCGACACGCCAACCCATTTTTTGAGAGTGGACAAGGGAGAAGGTACTTACTTAGTCCAGCTGGCCTAGCATGCACTGAATAGCTTAAGACAACTTTCTTCCCACCTCAGCCTCCTTGAGTGCTATGATTACAACTGTGGGCCACCAGCGAATAGTCACTCCATTCATTTTCTTTCCTTTTCTTTTCCTTTCATTGAAAAAAAAGTTTTTGGCACAAGGTTGGATTCTACAGCCCAGACTGCCTTGAAGTCCCATGTGTTCCACATAACCTTGAATTTAAGAAATTCATGCTTCAAGGCTGGAGAGAGAGCTTAGCGGTTAAAGTTCTTGCCTGCGAAGCCTAACGACCCAGGTTTGATTTCCCAGTGTTCACATATGCCAGATGTACAAGGTGGCACATTTATCTGGAATTTGTTTGTAGTGACTAGAGGCCCTGGAGTCCACATTCTCTCTCTCATGCGCACAAGCACTGTCTCTCTCTCAAATAAATAAATACATAAAATTTAAAAAGTCTTTGAGATCACTAACTCCATTTTATTTTATTTTTTAAAATTTTTATTAGCATTTTCCGTGATTTAAAAAAAAATCCCATGGTAATTCCCTCCCTCCCCCCCCCCACACTTTCCCCTTTGAAATTACATTCTCCACACTAACTCCATTTTAATGAGCTATCCACTTGACTCCTAAGAAACAACTATTTTGCTTTCTTTTTGTTTATGTGTAAAAAACTTGCTGTTCTCACTGTGGCATCACATATACTAAAATTGGAACAATACAGAGACGATTAGCATGATGGGTCTGTGGAGGTAGGATGTCATGGAAGAGTGTATGGTGACTGTGTGGAGATAGGACATCTGGTCACAGTGCATGGTGGGTCTGTGGAGACAGGACGTCATGTTGGACTGCATTATTGGTCTGTGGAGACAGGACTTCATGTCACACTGCACGATGGGTCTGTACAGACAGGACATTGTGTCAGTCTGCATGGTGGGTCTGTGCAGACAACACATCAGCCTGCAGGGTGGGTCTGTGGAGACAGGAAGTTTTGACAGTCTGCACAGTGGGTGTGTGGAGACAGGACCTCTTGTCAATCTGCATGGTGGGTCTGTGGAGACAGGGCCACACATTGGACTGCTTGGTGGGTCTCTAGTAACAGGACATCATGTCACACTGCAGGGTGGGTCTGTGGAGACAGGACATCACCTCAGACTGCACTGTGGGTCTGTAGAGACAGGATGTCATATAATACTGCATGGTGGGTCTGGGGAAACAGGACCTCATCTAAGATTGCATGGTATGTCTACAGACACAGAACGTCATGTCAGACTGAATGGTGAGTCTGTACAGACAGGACGTCATGTCGGATTGCACAGTGGGTCTGTGGAGACAGGACCTCACGTCGGACTGCCTGGTGGGTCTTGAGAGAGAGGACATCATGTCACACTGCAAGGTGGGTCTGTGGAGACAGGATATCACGTCAGACTGCACTGTGGGTCTGTGGAGGCAGGACATAATGTCATACTGCAAGGTGGGTCTGTGGAGGAAGAACATCCCCTTAGACTACAGGGTGGGTCCCTGGATACGGAACAACTCGTAGGACTGCACAGTGGGTCTGTGGAGATAGGACATCATGTCGCACTGCACATTGGGTCTGTGGGGACAGGACGTCATGTCGGACTGCAGGTTGGGTCTGTGGAGACAGCATGTCATGTTGGACTGGGGCTGCATGTTGTGTTTGTGGAGACATTACCTTAAGTAATACTGCAAAGTGGGTCTGTGGAGACAGGATGTCATGTCAGACTGCATGACAGGTTTGTGGAGACAGGATCTCATTTAAGACTGCATGGTGGGTGTGAGGAAACAGGACATCATGTTATACTGCATGGTGGGTCTGGGAAGACAGGACCTCATCTAAGATTGCATGGTGCATCTACAAACACAGAACATCATGTCAGACTACATGGTGGGTCTATGGTGACAGGACCTCGCGTCAGACTGCCTGCTGGGTTTCTAGAGACAGGACATCATGTCACACTGCAGGGTGGGTTTGTGTAGACAGCACATCATGTCATACTACAAGGTAGGTCTGTGGAGGAAGGATGTCACTTCAGACTGCAGGGTGGGTCTGTGGAGACAGGACATCATGTCACACTGCATGGTGCATCTGTACAGACAGTACATCACGTCGGACTGCATGGTGGGTCTGTGGAGACAGGACGTCACCTCAGACTGCATGGTGGGTCTGTGGAGACAGGACTTCATGGCACACTGCATGGTGGGTCAGTACAGACAGGATGTCACGTTGGAATGCAGAATGGGTATATGGAGACAGTACGTCATATTAGACACATGGTGGGTCTCTGCAGATAGGACCTCATGTCAGACTGCAGGGTGGGTCTGTGCAGACAGGACATCATGTCAGCCTGCAGAGTGGGTCTGTGGAGACAGGATGTTATGTCAGTCTGCATGGTGGGTCTGTGGAGACAGGAAGTCACATCAGACTGCACAGTGGGTCTGTGGAGACAGGATCTCATCTAAGACTGCATGATGGGTCTGTGGAGATAGGACATCATGGCAAACTGCAGGGTGGGTCTGTGGAGGAAGGATGTCACCTCAGAATCCCGGGTAGGTCTGTGGAGATAGGATGCCACCTCAAACTGCAGGGTAGGTCTCAGAGACAGGACATGTCAGACTTCAGGGTGGGTGGGTGGAGACAGAATGTCAAGTCAGACTGTAGGGTGGGTACTTGGAGACGGGACATCACATTGGACAGCAGGGTGGGTCTGTGGATACAGGACGTCACTTAGGACTGTACAGTGGGTCTGTGGAGACACTACATCATGTCGCACTACCCATTGGGTCTATGAAAACAGGATGTGACGTCATACTGCAGTGTGGGTGTGTGGAGACAGTATCTCATGTCAGACTGCATGGTGGGTGTGTGGAGACAGGATGTCATGTTAAGACTGCATGATGGGTCTGTGGAGACAGGGTGTCATTGAAGACTGCATGATGGGTCGGTGGAGACAGGATGGTACGTCGGACTACACTGTGGGTCTGTGGAAACAACATCACGTCGGATTGCACTGTGGCTCTGTGGAGACAGGATGTCATGTCATACTGCAAGGTGGGTTTGTGTAGGAAGTACATCACCTCAGATTGCAGGGTGGTTCTGTGGAGACAGGATGTCACAACAGACTTCAGGGTGGGCCTGTGGAGACAGAATGTCACATTGGACTGAACAGTGGGTCTATGGATATGGGATGTCATGTAAGACTGCACAGTGGGTCTGTGGAGATAGAATGTCGTTTCAGACTGTAGGGTGGTTCTGTGGAGACAGTACCTCACGTCAGACTGCATTTTGGGTCTATGGAGACGGGATGTCATGTCAGACTGCATGGTTGTTTTGTGGAGACAGGATCTCATTTAAGTCTGCATGGTGGGTCTGGGGAGCCAGGACCTCATCTAAGATTGCATGGTGCATCTACAGACATAAAACATCATGTCAGACTGCTGGTGGGTCTTTGGAGACAGGACCTCATGTAAGACTGCCTGCTGGGTCTCTAGAGACAGGACATCATGTCACACTGCAGGGTGGGTCTGTGGAGATAGGAAATCACGTCAGACTGCACTGTGGGTATGTGGAGACAGGATGCCACATCATACTGCAAGGTGGAAAGTAGCAGCGGGAGGATGCAGGAGTAGCAAGGAGAAGGTAGCTTGCAGAAGAATGTCACATGATGACTGCTCAGGAGGGTCTTATCTTCCCCCTTCGGCCACACACACATGGCATACACATACTCGTGTCTTCTGGAGTGACAGGGGCTTCATTGTTTTCACAGATATCCACCACTTGCTGTGGGGACACGCGCTTCCGGAAGAGGTGGAGGTTCCTGGCAGGCTTGCAGTGAAACACTCTTCTCAGGCAGCTCTGGATCCTGCCCCACAAGGCCTTCAAGCAGCTGCACAGGCCACGGTTAGAGGGTTCAAGGTCCCCTTCAGAAATGTTCACCATCTTATCTGGTAGCTCCAGCCTCCTCCCTTGCTCGTGGCTGACCTGGGTTGATGCTGCCAGCTTGTCTTTTGTTACCGCAGGGCTCATGATCTGCTCCAGGGCCTTGGGATTGTGGTCTCCTTTAGTTGTAGGACTTACCTTCCGTGGGAGCTGTGGACCAGGGCTGGGACAGAGGGAGGCTGGAGTAGTATCGGGGCAAGGACATTTGGGACTCAGCTTGACAGTGGGCCTCTTCTTTGGCCAGGATATGTATAGATTGGGTAAACTGGCACTGCTGAACTCCTTATGCTGTGCCTGCTGCCTATCCTCAGGCTGTTCCTGTGCTGTTAAGCCTGAAGACAGTGTCTGAACGGCAGGCGCAGGATGTTTCCTCTTTGGGGGCCATAGGGAAGGCAGCAGAATCAGTGGGGGTGGGAAAGGCCATCGATCCTGGGCAGACAGGCTTGTCTTCAGCCTTGTCCCTCAACCTACTCTGTGCCTGGGACTGTAATATAAGATACATTTCCAGGATTTCGTCATACTTAGATGTTCCTAGATGGCTTCAAGGATGTGTTGTCTACGTCAAATTGCATGAATTCCATAACTGATGTTCCTGTCCAGCTGTCTGGGGGGTGGCTCATGATTATCTGAACCATCTTGAGCCAAGGGTGATTCATAATTTCAATTGTTGGTCTTCGTTCTGGATCTACGGTTAGTATAAGCCTAATGAGGTCCTTTAATTCTTCAGAGAGGCCTTCAAGTACTTCATAATCCCCTGTGATGATCTTCTGGCTAAGTTCCCTACATATATTAGAGTCAAAAGGGATGGTCCCAGTTACCATATAATAGAGAAGGACCATCATATGCTTCGAAAGAGATAGCTTCTGGAGGCATGTACTAGTAAGTCCCACAAAACTTGCGCAGCATTTGTCCTGGCAAAAAATGGCTGGCCAGGCCGAAGTCTATGACTGTGACCTTGCCCCATCATCCACTGTGATGTTATCTGGCTTTATGTCTTGGTGTACTATTCCGTGGCTGTGGCAGTAGAAGATGGCATCTAAGATTTGTCTGAAAATCCGGCAGGCCTCGTCTTCCTGAAAGCAGCCCTTCCTGGAGATGTCTTCCAGCAGCTCTTTCTGATACAATTCCAGAACCAAGTAGATGTTGTCTTTTGTGTCAACTATCTGAAGTACCAACACCGTGTTTGGGTGTGCGAGCATCTTCATTATTTCCACCTCCTGTGCAACTGCACAAACTCTCCGCCACTCCTCCGGGACCTTGATGGCCACCATGACTCCTGGTTTCCTGCACGTGATGGAGCCTGTCAGTATCACAGATGAGGGAGGAGTCCAGGAGACCCCACACCTCCCAGAGTAAAGAGCAAACAGATAATTAGATCAGGTGGGATCATGTCCTTTAGGGGTTTAGCCAATGGAGGTTTGCACACTCTCCAGCAAACAACTTCCCATTCGTGATTATGCATGCAATTCTAATTTACATCAGTGGGTCAAAACAAATATAAAGAAGGCATAAAGGCAGAATGAGGATCCAATGGGGAAGGTTTTTGTGGGAGAGGAAGGGGAAGAGAGGAGGTAAATTTTGGGGGTGGAGTCAAAACGCATTGTGTATAAAAGCATCTAAAATAAATACACTTAAAAATTTATTTTAAGAGAGGGATAGAGAAGGTGTGAGAGAGAATGGGCATGGCAGGGCCTCTAGCCACTGCAAATGAACTCAGGCACATGTGCCACCTAATATATCTGGCTTACATGGGTCCTGGAGAATCAAACCTGAGTCCTTTGGCTTTGCAAGCAAGCACTTGTGGTGGCTTGATTCAGGTGTCCCCCATAGACCTAGGTGTTCTGAATGTTAGGTGACCTGCTGATGGAAATTTGGAAATTAAAACCTCCTGAAGGCCATGTACTGTTGGGAGCAGGATTATGGATATTATAACCAGCTTCCTTTTGCCAGTGTTTGGCATTCTCTCCTGTTGCTATTGTCCATCTGCTATTGGCCAGGAGGTGATATTCACACTCTGTTCATGCCATCATTTTTCCTTGCCATCTTGGAGCCTCCCCTTGAGTCTGTAAGCCAAAGTAATTCTCCACTCCTCCCACCCCAACCTTCTTCTCATTACTGACAGCAATGAAAAGTTGATTGCAACAGTAAAGTTGGTGGCAGAGGAGTGGAACTGTTGCTGCCTGAAACCTGATTCTGCGGCTTTGGCCTCTTGGAAATGCTTTGCAGGAGGAATGTGGATAGATTTGAAACTATGGCCTCGTAGACACCTCACAGTGCTATAAGTACAGCTTGATGGACCATTCTGGTCAGAGTTGAAATACCTGAATGCAGTAAGAACTATAGGCTGTGAGGTTTGGCTTATGAGGGTGAGAAAGAGCTCTGCCTGGACTGGGCTAGAAGCAGTTTGTGTGAGAGGCTTGCTGCTATGCCAATTTCATGAGACATTGTGCAGGGTTGCATTGCATATAAATGGACTGGTGTGAACAGAGGGATATGGCACAGAAATGAAATCTTTGGGCAGAAACTGCTGTCAGTTCAGCTGTAATTGTATGAGAGGTTACAATCATTGAGATTGGGCCAGGTGACCTGCATTGGAACAACAGAGAGAATGCAGTTTTTTGAAGGGGCCTGAATGTTCAAAGAGTATCCTCTTCTTCAAAGTCTGCATTACTCCCTGGATTAACAAATTGGCATCCCACCTGCTATTATGGAACATAACAAATCCAGGAAAGAGAGTCATTGAATTTGCAACATGGTTTTGTATTTTGGAAATGGCCACGGGCAGTGTGAAGCAGGTTTGTTGGATAACCTGTGTGGAGACCTGATGGAGCCATGAGGATGAACCATAGGTTGCAGTGGAGACCCAGTGGAGATACCAGGATTATGAGATGGCTGCTAAGGAGAGCTGCCGGTGCTGATGAAGTCTGCTGAGGTTGTGAGTAGCCTAGCTAGAGGGGTTGAATTGGAACTGGCCAGTGTTGTTGGACTTGGGGCTACAGAGTTTGATGTTTGCCCTGTTTGTTTTAAATCTTGTATTAGTTGAATATTTCTTTGCTCTGCCCAGTGCCATCTTTTGCAGTGTGAATGTTTATTCTGTGCCATTTTATTATTATTATTATTTTGTATTGTGGCTCAGTTAAAAGACCTTGTACTATGGGGATATTTGAACATCATTGGGATTTATAACTATGGGGACTTTTAAAGTCAGATGAATGCATTGCATTGTACATCATGTATGGTTATCAGTTTATGGGGTCCAGGGGAAGAATGGTGGTTTGATTCAGGTGTCTCCCATAAACTTATGTGTTCTGAATGGTAGGTCCCCAGCTGATGGAAATTTGGGAATTAAATCCTCCTGGACTCCATGTATTGTTAGGGGCAGGATTATGGGTATCATAACCAGCTTCCTCTTGCCAGTGTTTGATATACTCTCCTATTGTTATTGTCCATCTGATGTTGGCCAGGAAGTGATGTGTAGCCTCTGCTCATGCCATCATTGTCCCCTGCCATCATGGAGCTTCCCCTTGAGTCTGTAATCCAAAATAAACTCCTTTTCCCCGACAAGCTGCTCTTGGTTGGGTGTTTTCTGTCAGCAATGTGAACCTGACTACAACAGCACCTTAAGTGCTAAACCATCTCTTCAGCCCATAAATACTTTTTTTTTAAAGTGAAATGATGTCTTAGCTGTAGCTATTTTTGTTTGTTTATTTTTATTTATTTATTTATTTGAGAGTGACAGACAAAGAGAAGGAGGGAGAGAGGGAGAGAGAGAGAGAGAGGGAGAGAATGGGCTTGCCAGGGCCTCCAGCCACTGCAAACGAACTCCAGACACATGCGCCCCCTTGTGCATCTTGGCTTACGTGGGTCCTGGGGAATCGAGCCTTGAACTGGGGTCCTTAGGTTTCACAGGCAAGTGCTTAACCACTAAGCCATCTCTCCAGCCCCATAAATACATTTTTTAAAGTATTTTCATTTCATAATTTGACAGAGACAGAGAAAGGCAGGCAGAGAGGGGGAGAGAGAAAATATGGGTGTGCCAGGACCCCTTGCCACTGCAAAAATCTCCAGACATATGTGCCACTTTGTGCTTCTAGCTTTACATGGGTGCTAGGGAATTGGACCCCAGGCCATCAGGCTTTGCAAGCAAGTGCCTTTAACGGTTGAACCATCTCCAACTCCTTGATTGTTTCCATCCTGTTTTTCCATGGACCTTTTCAAGTTTTCCAAACCCCTCTATATATGGGCCATGTTGAGTTTAATGGCCTCCTCATTGCTTTATGTCAATGACTCAATTTAACCAAGATGGACATGTGTGCCATTTGTCATATTTTACCAACTTCATTAACACTAACATGTGTGAAGTCATGTTTTTCCCCCCCCAAGACACCTTTCTCCTCTCCCTTTTTTCTGGGTGGGGGGGCTTGTGACACATGTGGCCACAAGGGGGCGCCCGTGCTCCTCAGGCTGAAACTGGTGTCCCTAGGCCCAGACAGGAATAGGAGCTGGAGGAAGTCTGGACTGTGGCCCATTTCTACCTCTTGCTCTCCCAGACACCTTAGAAGAGGGACTCGCCTCTGTGTCTCGCTTTTCCCATCTGGAAACAGGGGACTGGGGAGAACAGTGGCTTATCCACATCACGTGATCTCTAAATCTGCAAAACAAACAAAAAAATGGCTCACTCCTTGTATTCTTTGGAGGTTGCAATTAAGCAAACTCATGAGACCCCATACACAGAGCACCCACACCATATTTTCACTTGATGCAACCTTACCTCTCAAATCATTGAGAAATAATTTCTTTTTCTTAGTTTTTTTTTTTTTCATTAGACAGCGAGAAGGAAAGGAGAGAGACAGACAGACAGAGAATATGGGTGTGCCAGGGCCTCTAGCCACTGCAAACACCAGATACATGTGCCACCATGTGCATCTGGTGTACGTGGGATCTGGAGAATTGAACCTGGGTCCTAAGGCTTTACAAGTAAGCGCCTTAACTGCTAAGCTATCCCTCTAGCCCTCTTTTTCTTATTTTACAGACAAAAATAGTACATAAATTACACTAAGTGGACAGTGGCCTTTGTTAGGGCCAATGGACCCTCCATCCCTCTATCACCTTCAGCCTATTAGCCCAGTGCCCTTAGGATGGAGAAGGTTCAAGTTCCAAGCGTCCCCTGTGGTACACAAGGCCCAGTACAACCATTTAGGAAGATGTCATGGGATCAATGGAGACCTCACAGCTGATGCAAAATGAGCCAGTATCTGGCATGTCCTCCCAGAAGACCCCATGCTAATCCCATTGGTACATGGCCTCATTCTACACTTCCAGCCCACAGTGCCTTCTCAACAGGGAAATTCATCCAAGGGACAACTAATTTTGCAGGGCCACTTCCCACAGGGCACCAGCTCTGCAGGAATATCTAGTTATAGGTTGTCACTTTCCCAGCCTCTCTTTGTCAATCATGTGGCCATCTTTGGAAACTATTGACTAAAGTCTGTATCTATCTATAAACAGATATGTGGATAAGAGAATAGAAAGAAAAGAGAATTAAGAAGAATATAGAAATAGAGACTATATGAACACACACCTTTAACTCTCTGAACCCCAGGAGGAACCATTACCAATAATCCCCCCATTTCACAGATGAGCAAGTCAAGGCCCGAGAGCTCCCACTTCAGTCCTTATCCTGCACTGAGCTCTGCTGTGAGGCTGGGATGTGGGCACACATTTAAAGGGTGGAGCACCATGCCTGACACTCAGTATATGGTGGTTGTTCTCACAGGAGGCTCTGAAGAGCTCACTCCAATCTCCCATGGGGGTGGCTGGAGCTGGGTTATCTCGCTGTGGCCTTTCAACCTCTTGGAGGGCTGGGGTCAGGGGCCAGGGCAGCAGGCCTGCTGGCAGCTGGAAAGCTGGGCAGCATGGGCTATGTCAGCGTGACACATCCCTGGATGACAGGCTGAGGATGGCTGGGGAGGGGGCCAGGGGTAGGGAGAAGCAGAGGGGACAGTGTGCATCTATGGTGGCTGAGATTGGGGTGGGAGAGGGAGGAGACAGGCTCTGAGGCCGATGTTGCCCCTCCCCTACTCCGTTTTCCAGCTTGTCAAAGTTTCAGTTTTAGTAATTTGTAGCTTTGAGGGGCTAAAGAGACAAAGAGCTACAGAAAGTTGTGCCATCTCCTCACCCTGAGCCAAGATCCTCATGTGCTACCTGCCCTCCTCTGTGCTTGCATAAACACAAGCTTGTCCTCCTCTTGCAAAAACTAGTTTACAATGCTGTTCATTCTCCAAAGCACATTTTTTCCATAGTAATATCTTGGCTATACTTTCAAGTAAAAACTTCGTGGGCCTGCCATATTCTTCTTTTTTTTTTTTATCTTTTCAAGGTAGGGTCTCACTCTAGCTCCGGCTGACCTGGAATTCACAATGTCGTCTCAGGGTGGCCTCGAACTCACAGCAATCCTCCTACCTCTGCCTCCTGAGTCCTGGGATTAAAGGTGTGTGTGCTACCATGCCCAGTGCTATTCCTTTGTTTCTAATATGTATATGTATGTCTTTATTTGAGAGTGAGGGAGAGGAAATGGAGATAAAGAGAATGGGCATGCCAGGGCCTCCAGCCACTGCAAACAAACACCAGATCCATTTTTCACCTTGTGCATTGGCTTATGTGGGTACTGGAGAATAGAACCTGGGTCCTTAGGCTTTGCAGGCAAGTGTCTTAACTGCTGAGCCATTTCTCGAGCCCTCATACTTTATTTTTATTTTTTTGTGAAAGAGTGAGTGAGAGTGAGTGCATGCAAGAGAATTGCCATGTCAGGGCCTCTAGCCACTGCAAATGAACTCCAGATGCATGTGTCACCTTGTGCGTCTGGCTTACCAGTGTTCTGTGGAGTTGAACTTGGATCCTTAGGTTTCACAGGTGGGTGCTTAACTGCTAAGGCATCTCTCCAGCCCAGCCCCATACATTTTAATAGTTGTGTGCTAATCCACACTATGGACACACAATCATGACTCTGCCATTTCCCTCCTGAGGAATAGGCAGATCATATTCAGTTGTTTCATGTTATAAAATTTTTACAACCTCAGGATATATGCCTAGGAGTGCTATAGCTGGGTCATATGGTAGATCAGTTTTTAGCTGTCTTAGAAACCTCCACACTGATTTCCACAATAGCTGGAACCAGATTGCATTCCCACCAACAGTGTAGAAGGGTTCCTCTTTTTCCACATCCTCACCAACATTTATGGTCATAAATGTAGTTCAATGGGAGAAAGAGAAATCACCAGTGAAGATACTCAACAGTGGACATTGCAAGCCTTATATTTGGCCAGCCAGGCCAGATGAGCCAGCAGATGCAATACTGGCACATCTATCATGTTGGAAACCAACTGCCCTCTAATTGGACTGGAGGGCTGCTCCATGGGAAGGAATACATCCCTGATACTGAAAACTTAAAATGGGATAGTCATGAGCCCTAGGGGTGTAATGTCTGCTGCTGTCCAGCTAAATGTTATATACATTTATGTATCTATATCCATATATATATGCTTATCAAACTGCCCAGTAAGCACTTCTCTTAATGTTCATATCCTTATATTAATGCTACTCTCACTTTTGGTAGAGAATCTTCTCCTTTCAGATGGAAGAGACCTTGGGATGACTCAGAAGGTATCATGGTGCTGGAAAGAAATGACAGGAGTGCTCAGTACTGCAATATCTCTCTCACACCTTCCAAGGCTCAGGGTCTAATGCGGAAAAGGTGGTGGAAAGAATGTAAGAGCCAAAAGAAGGGTAGGACTCCTTACAACATGCTCCCCGCAGACACAAAATGGCCTGGATATCCATGACCTCACAGTGCCTGACACCACCTACACAAGACCATCATAAGAGGAAGGAAAGATGACATAAAAATAAAAGAGAGACTGATTGAGAAGTACAGGGTAAATGATGGAGAATGGCGTGTCAAAGGGGGAAGTGGGGGTGAGGGAGGGTATCACCATGGGATATTTTTTATAATCATGGAAGTTGTTAATAAAAACTTGAAAAAAAATAAGTAGCTAAAAAAAATGCTACAACCAATACCCTTGATCATGTCCTTTGAGCCCAGAATGCTGCAGCATTTCTGCTCCTCTAGGAGAAAGCTCTGGGAGTGACAGGCAGGGCAACTTGGGAAATTTTAGTTTTTACCACCACACTGCTTTCCACAGAGATTCTAGTGATTCATACTCCATCAGTCCCCAAAGGGGCCTGCTGCAACATGGCCAGAGTGTTTTGTGTGAGCAAGAGACAGTGGGGATGAGCTATGAGCTAGGCACACAGAAACTGCAGGCTCATCTCAAGTTGGCATTCAAGCCTCTATGCAATAAATTATTGTGAGTCAGGCGTGGTGGCGCATGCCTTTAGTCCCAGTACTTGGGATGCAGAGGTAGGAGGATCACCATGAGTTCGAGGCCACCCTGAGACTACATAGTGAATTCCAGGTCAGCCTGGGCTAGAGTGAGACCCTACCTCAAAAAATCAAAAAACAACCAAAACAAAATACATTATTGTTAAAAAAGCTTTTTTGCTTTTTTGGGAATGAAATCACAGTGTTTTAGTCATACACGTACACTTATTTTTTAGAAAAATATTTTTATATATTTGCAAGCAGAGATAAAATAGACACACACAGAGAAAGAAAATGGGTGCACCAGGGCCTCCAGCCACTACAGATGAACTGCAGATGCATGTGCTACTGTGCATCTGGCTACACGCGTGTCCTAGGGAATCAAGCTGGATTTATTTGTTAGTCTTTGCAGGCAAGTGCCTTAACTGCTGAACCATCTCTCCAGCCCATGGTTGTCTGTGGGGCAGGATTCAATGCCTGTGGTGGTCTCAGGAGATGGCTAAGGTTCCCAGAATGGAAAATTGTCATATGGAGGAGAAAGGACTGACTCGTCATCCAGATTCCTGCTGCTTGGTAGGCGTCCCTAACCCCTTGGCATCTATATTTTTGGGTTCCCAGTGTTCCCAGCTCAGCTCTTTGGGGGCAATGGTGGAGGTGAAAGACATGTTCCCACCTGGAGCCCAGACAGCTCAGTGGTGGAGTTCTCACCCAAGAGTGTCCACAGGGTCAGGCAGGGTCAGCCTGAGCTGCACTCTTGATGGATGCTGGACTTGCCCTTGTTGTAACACCTCCCTTCTCCCTTTCCCATGTCTCCTGGCACCATCCATCACTAAATCCCTCACACACCACTCTTGTTTGAGGCTTTGTACTTCTAGACCAGACCCTAAGATGGCCCAGGAGGTGGCACTGCCAGGAAGCATTCCTTAATCTGTCATTGTATTCTTAGAGACACCCAGGAACAGTCCAGAGAACCACATACATGGACATCTATGGCATGCATCAGGACCTCAGGGTCTAAGGGCTCCCTGGGCTTGCCTCTTTAAAAAAAATTGTTTATTTAATTATTTTGAGAGAGGTGGAAAAGGAGAGAGAGAGAGAGGCAGATAGAATGGGTGCACCAGGGCCTCTAGCCACTACAAATGAACTCCAGATGCATGCACCACCATGTGCATCTGGCTTGTGTGGGTTCTGGGGAGTGGAACCTGGGTCCTTAGCCTCTAAGCCATCTATCTCTCCAGCTGGCTTTTTTATTTTCAAGGCAGGGTCTCACTCTAGCTTAGGCTGGCCAGGTATTCACTCTGTAGTCTCAGAGTGGCCTCAAACTCATGGTGATCCTCCCACCTCTGCCTCCAAGTGCTGAGATTAAAGGAGTGTGCCACCATGCTGTGCTTGGTCTTGCCTTCCTACCTCCAGGAATGCTCCCCTAAAAATAGTTACCACCCACTCCACACTGACAGGCTGGGCCTCTTCCTTGGATTTGTACTTCCTTGGATTTGTACTTCGGCACAGTAATAGCACATGAATCATAAAACAAGAAGCCAGAACTCACTTCCTTCTCATCTCCATGGTGATGGCTGAGGTGCTTTAGTGATTCCTCCCCTGTCCACCAAGCCACAGTTTCTCCCTCTGCCAGTGGGAACACAGCACCTCTCCCGAGGATGTAGTGCAAAGTGGCGGGTAACATGCACAGCCATGCATAGAGAAGGTGCCCAGACATGTCCCAAGCCACACTCGGATCTGAACCAGAGGAGTCAAGGCACAACGCTTGTCAGAAGGGAAGCACTATTTGTAAACAATTTTCACAAGAGTGTTGTTATTACACAATGTACATCTTTTTGTAAAAAAATTTTTCATTTATTTATTTATTTCCAAGGGGCAGGGAAATGTATTAGCATGCCAAGTCGTATAGCTACTGCAAACTACAGATGCATGTGCCAATTTGTACATTTGTTGACACAGGTACTGGGGAATCAAACCCAGGTCACTGGGCTTTGCAGGCAAGTGCCTTAACCCCTGAGCCATCTCTCCAGCCTACACAATGTATTTCTTTTTAAAAAATAAATTTTAAATATTTTGTTTATTTATGTACTTGTTTGAGAAAATGAGAGGGAGGGAGGGAGAGAGGGTGGAAAGGAGAGAGAGAATGGGCCCAAATGTTTTATTTGAGAGAGAGAATTGGCATGCCAGGGCCTTTAGCCATTGCAAACAAACTCGAGACATGTATGCCACCATGTGCATGTGGCTTCACATAGGTCCTGGGTCCTTTGGCTTTGCCAGTCAGCACCTTAACTACTAAGCCATCTCTCTAGATCTGTATATAATGTATTTCTTTATATCTTTATAGAGAATGGGCGTGCCAGGCTCTCCAGCCACTGCAAAGGAACTCCAGACTTATATGCCACCTAGTGCATCTGGCTTACATTGGTCCTAGGGAATTGAACCTAGGTCCTCAGGCTTTGCAGACAAGCACCTTAGCCACTGAGCCATCCCCACAGCCCACACAATGTATTTCTGTTATACGTTTGTGTGCTCTGGACATGCAAGTCACAGTAAAGCTGAGGCCTTTCCTGATGGTCCCTGGAGATGATCATTGTAATTACCTCACTATTCACTCATTCAATGCCATTTTATAGTGTCTATAAATACATTGAAGGATATTATCTGTGTAAGTACACTAGATTATCTCAAGACATATGATTAAAAGGATGCATGAAGAATATTTGCTGTCGGTAGTTGACACACGTCAGCCTCCATCAAGATGGCTTGGTGTGCAGGCTGGCTGGCTAGCTCGTTCCTGTGTAGTTAGTCCATCCTCAGTGGACACTTAGGAAATGAGGCTACTCCACAGTTCGGTGTAAGTCATGTTGTGCACATGTCTTTAGGCTCACAGATCTTCACACACTTGCCATGGCAGTCCTCTCACTTGGCATCCATGAAGAGTGGTTCCTGGGCCCCCTGGGATGCGTGAGTGCTGTGTGCAAAGTGGTGTATCCAGCATTTGCAAATAAGCTATGCACTTGTTTTTACAGTACCGGGGATTGAATTTAGGACCTCATACATGTTAGGCATAAGTTCTACCACCAGGTCCTCCCTTTTCCATTGTTTTTTTTGTTTGCTTGTTTGTTTGTTTTTTCCTTTGAGGTAGGGTCTCATCCTAGCCCAGGCTGACCTAGAATTCACTATGTAGTCTCATGTTGACCTCCAACTCATGACGATCCTACCTCTGTGTCCGGAGTGCTGGGATTAAAGGCATGTGCCATCATGCCTGGCTCATTGAGTTAAAAAAAAAAATTATCATTTATTTGAGGGAGGTAGAGAGAGAGAAAAAAAGGAAGAGAATGGAGAAGACTTCTGGTTAAGATGGCGGCGTAGGTACCACGCACGCCAAAGCAGCGTGGGGGAAAAAAAGACCAAAAAACCTCAGCAAAATACACACTTTTACAAAAAAGTGAGGAGTATAGGAAACTGAAGCGGCAGCGGAGAAGTAGGAGAGATCCAGAGCATCCAGAGCCCACACAGGCCGGCAAAAGCGGCCCCAGCAGCCCCGCCAACCGCCGCAGTGGCGGGTCGCACCAGAAAGCCGCCAGACTCGGCTCCATGCTCAGGAAAAGCCAGGTGCGGGAGCTTCCCCTCACACCGCGCTCTCCGCAACTCAGGACACGTGAAGGGAGAGCGGCAGTGAGCAGCGGAGGAGCAGACCGCAAGGTAGAAGATCACGTGGAACAGCGAGAGAACCAGAGCAGCTGCGGCTCCCTCCCCTCCCCCACCACCTGAGCCCAGCTCCAGCGAACAGAGCAGCGTCCCGGGTCCCACCCACATCAACTTGAGCCGACAGTGGGACCCAAGCAGGAGCAGAGTTCGGCAGCAACATCGGCAGCTCCAGAACCGATACCAGCAGCCCCAGCAGCAGCAGACCCAGGAGCGGCAGCAGCGGCAGACCCAGGAGTGGTAACAACAGCAGACCCAGAAGCAGCAGCAGTTCCAGCACCGGGGGTGCTGATCTGCAGGGCCACAGTTGCCAGGCTTGGTTTGCCCGCAGGAAAAGCCAGTGCCCAGCTCCAGAAATCAGAACGGCAGCCCGACGACCCAGGCAGCAACTTGACTGAGACCAAAATCATCCAAGGTAACTGGGTTTGCACCAGGGAAGGGTTTCACTTGGTCACAAGCTGACTTGGATCCCTCAACAGACCAGAAATCTTAACCTCTGTGTTGATAGAGGATCTGGTTGTTATAATAACTACTATGACATACATACTCAGGGCTGTTTTTGACTGAATGGGTACAGTGTTTAGTTAACTTTTAGAATCTACCTGTGCTTAATTCCACTCAGCCTATTTGAATACTCCCATAGCAGGGAAACTCAACCCCTAGGAGCACCTTTGTAGATACTCTCAGAGTCTTAAGAGCCATATCTAACACCTTAAGCTCCTACCCTGAAAATATATAACATCAAATCAATTGATACAACTAAGAATACCCATCTAGCTAGAAAATCCAAGCATTAACTTAATCCAAGATGCAAAAATATATACATTATAACACAAGAAACGCTAAAAAGCAAGACGATATAAATCTCCCTAAAAATATTAATGCATCAGAAATGACCTCCAGTGAGAACGAGTTAGAGGAAATGCCTGAAAAAGATTTCAAAAGAATGATTGTAAATACGTTCAAAGAAGTCAGAGAACAAATCAAAGGAGTCAAAGAGGAACTTAAACAGTAAATCAAAGGAATCAAAGAAGATGCAGGACACCAATTTCATGAAATAAAGAAGGCAATAAAAGACATAAATAAGGAAATAGAAATAATAAAGAAAAACCAGTCAGAATTACTAGCAATGAAGAACACAGTTATTGAAATAAAAAACTCTGTAGAAAATCTCACCAGTAGAATGGATGAAGGAGAGGACATGATATCTAAGCTAGAAGACCAGGTGGCAGATCTAATACAGGCCAACAAAGAGAAAGACAAACTTATAGAAAAGTATGAGTGGGAATTACAAGATATTCGGGACACTATGAAAAGATCAAATATTAGAATTCAGGGCATAGTAGAAGGACAAGAATTTCACTCAAAAGGCATAGTAGGTGTCTTCAACAAAATCATAGAAGAAAATTTCCCCCAAATTGGGAAAGAGGTGCCAATACAGATACAGGAAGCCTTTAGAACCCCAGCCAGACAAAACCCAGAAAGAACCTCTCCTCGCCATATTATAATCAAACTTCCAAAAACACACACCAAATAAAAAATATTGAAAGCAGTTAGAGAGAAAAATCAAGTTACCTACAAAAGCAAGCCCATCAGGATTACAGCAGATTATTCAACACAAACTTTTAAAGCCAGAAGGGCTTGGGGTGATATATTCCAAGTTCTGAAAGATAACAACTGTCAACCAAGGTTACTTTATCCTGCAAAGTTATCCATTCAAATAGAGAAATAAGGACATTCCATGACAAAAGTAGGTTAAAGGAGTATTTGAAGACAAAACCAGCTCTACAGAAAATACTTGATAGAATCCTCCATGCTGAACAAAAGGAAAAGCACACATATAAGGAACCTAGAAAAAACAAGCAATACTCAAATACTAGTTAACACAAGAGAGCACAGGTAGAACCAGAACCACAAAAAAAAAACAAATAAGGAAAACATAAATACACATCTTTCAATAATATCTCTTTTTTGTTTTTGTTTTTCAAGGTAGGGTCTCACTCTAGCCCAGGATGACCTGGAATTCACTATGGAGTCTCAGGGTGGCCTCGAACTCATGGCAATCCTCCTACCTCTGCCTCCCGAGTGCTGGCATTAAAGGCGTGCGCCACCACGCCTGGCTCAATAATATCTCTTAATATCAATGGCCTCAATGCCCCAAAGAAAAGACATAGGTTTGCAGACTGGGTTAAAAAGCAGGATCCTAAAATTTGTTGTCTCCAAGAAACTCACCTTTCTATAAAGGATAGACATTATCTTAGGGTGAAAGGTTGGAAGATGGTGTTTCAAGCAAATGGGCCTAGAAAACAAGCAGGGGTTGCTATCCTAATATCTGACAAGGTAGACTTTAATCCAACGTTAGTCAAGAAAGACAAGGAAGGTCACTTTATATTGATTAAGGGCACACTCCAACAGGAGGACATTACAATCCTAAACATATATGCACCTAACATGGGGGCTCCCAAATTCATCAAACAAACACTATTTGAACTAAGGTCACAGATAACACCAAACACAGTGGTGGTGGGTGACTTTAACACCCCACTCTCATCAATTGACAGGTCATCCTGGGAAAAAATAAACAGAGAGGCATCTGGACTAAATGAAGTCATAGAAGGAATGGACCTAACAGATATATACAGGACATTTCATCCAAAGGCTGCAGAATATACATTCTTTTCAGCAGCACATGGAACATTCTCTAAAATAGACCATATATTAGGACACAAAGCAAATCTTAACAAATTCAGGAAAATTGAAATAATTCCTTTCATTCTATCTGACCACAATGGAATTAAACTACAAATCAGTAGCAAGAAAGGCTATAGAGCATACACAAAATCATGGAAACTAAACAATACACTACTAAATGATGAATGGGTCAATGAAATCAAGAAGGAAATCAAAAAATTTATAGAGTCAAACGATAATAAGAACACAACATATCATAATCTCTGGGACACAATGAAGGCAGTTCTAAGAGGTAAATTTATAGCCTTAAGTGCCTATATTAAGAAATTAGGACTTCCGGTTAAGATGGCGGCGTAGGTACCACGCCAAAGCAGCCGAGGGGGGAAAAGACCAAAAAAACTCAGCAAAATACACACTTTTACTAAAAAGTGAGGTGTATAGGAAATTGAAGCGGCAGCAGAGAAGTAGAAGAGTTATAGAGCATCCAGAGCCCGCACAGGCAGGAAAAGCGGCTCCAGCAGCTTGGACAACTGCCGCGGCCGCGGCGCAGCAGAAAGCCGCCAGACTCGGCTCGAGCTGCAGGAAAAGCCAGGTGCAGGATTTTCCCCTCACACCGCGCTCTCCGCATCTGGGAAATGTGAGGGGAGAGCGGCAGCGAGCAACAGAGGAGCAGACCGCGAGGTAGAACACGTGGAACAGCGAGAGAACCAGAGCAGCTGCGGCTCCCTCCCCTCCCCCACCGCCTGAGCCCAGCTCCGGCGAACAGAGCAGCGGCCCAGGACCCGGCCACGCCAACTTGGGCTGACAACGGGACCCAAGCAGGAGCAGAGTTCGGCAGCAACATCAGCGGCTCCAGCACCGGTAACAGCGGCCCCAGCAGCAGCTGACCCAGGAGTGGCAGCAGCGGCAGACTCGGCAGCAGCAGCTTCAGGGGGAGCAGCGGCAGTGGACACAGCAGCAGCAGCTTCAGCAGCAGTGGTGGCTCCAGCAGTGGCAGCTACAGCAGCAGCAGAGGCAGCAGCAGCGGCTCAGTTTGCCCCGTAGGAAAAGCAAGTGCCCAGCTCCAGAAATCAGAACAGCAGCCCAACAACCCAGGCAGCAACTTGACTGAGACCAAAATCATCCAAGGTAACTGGGATTGCACCCGGGAAGGGTCTCACTTGGTCACAAGCTGACTTGGATCCCTCAACAGACCAGAAATCTAAACCTCTTTGTTGATAGAGGATCTGGTCATTATAATAACTACTCTTGCATACATACTCGGGGCTGTTTTTGATTGAATGTGTACAGTGTTTAGTTAAATTTTAGAATCTACCTGTATTTTATTCCACTCAGCCTGCTTGAATACTCCTATAGCAGGGAAACTCAACCCCTAAGAACATCTTTGTAGATTCTCTGAGAGTCTTAAGAGCCACACCTAACACCTTAAGGTCCTACCCTGAAAATATATTACATCAAATCAATTGATACAGCTAAGAATACACAGCTAGCTAGAAAATCCAAGCATTAACTTAATCCAAGATGCAAAAATGTATACATTATAACACAAGAAACACTAAAAAGCAAGACGATATAAATCCACCTAAAAGTATTAATGCATCAGAAATGTCCTCCAGTGAGAAAGAGTTAGAGGAAATGCCTGAGAAAGAGTTCAAAAGAATAATTATAAATATGTTCAAAGAGGTCAAAGAACACATGAAAACAATCAAAGAAGAAATCAAAGAGGAAATCAAAGGAATCAAAGAAGAGGCAGGACACCAATTTAATGAAATAAAGAAGGCAATACAAGACATAAATAGGGAAATAGAAATAATAAAGAAAAACCAGTCAGAATTACTAGCAATGAAGAACACAGTTAATGCAATAAAAAACTCTGTAGAAAATCTCACCAGTAGGATGGATGAGGGAGAGGACAGAATATCTAAGCTAGAAGACCAGGTGGCAGACCTAATGCAGTCCAACAAAGAGAAAGACAAACTTACAGAAAAGTATGAGTGGGAATTTCAAGATATTCGGGACACTATGAAAAGATCCAATATAAGAATTCAGGGCATAGTAGAAGGAGAAGAACTCCACTCCAGAGGCATAGTAGGCATCTTCAACAAAATCATAGAGGAAAATTTCCCCCAAATTGGGAAAGAGGTGCCAATACAGATACAGGAAGCCTTTAGAACCCCAGCCAGACAAAACCCAGAAAGAACCTCTCCTCGCCATATTATAATAAAACTTCCAAACACACACACCAAAGAAAAAATATTGAAAGCAGTTAGGGAGAAAAATCAAGTTACCTACAAAAGCAAGCCCATCAGGATTACAGCAGATTATTCAGCACAAACTTTTAAAGCCAGAAGGGCTTGGAGTGATATATTCCAAGTTCTGAAAGATAACAACTGTCAACCCAGGTTACTTTATCCTGCAAAGTTATCCATTCAAATAGATGGAGAAATGAAGACATTCCATGACAAAAGCAGGTTAAAGGAGTATTTGAAGACAAAACCAGCTCTACAGAAAATACTTGATAGAATCCTCCATGCTGAACAAAAGGAAAAGCACACATATAAGGAACCTAGAAAAAACAAGCTATACTCAAATACCAGTTAACAGAAGAGAGCACAGGTAGAACCAGAAACACACACACACACAAAAATGGCAAACATAAATACACACCTTTCAATAATATCTCTTAATATCAACGGTCTCAATGCCCCAACGAAAAGACATAGATTTGCAGACTGGGTTAAAAAGCAGGATCCTACAATTTGTTGTCTCCAAGAAACTCACCTTTCTATAAAGGATAGACATTATCTTAGGGTGAAAGGTTGGAAGATGGTGTTTCAAGCAAATGGGCCTAGAAAACAAGCAGGGGTTGCTATCCTAATATCAGACAGGGTAGACCTTAGTCCGACGTTAGTCAAGAAAGATAAGGAAGGTCACTTTATATTGATTAAGGGCACACTCCAACAGGAGGACATTACAATCCTAAACATATATGCACCTAACATGGGGGCTCCCAAATTCATCAAACAAACACTATTAGAACTAAAGTCACAGATAACACCAAACACAGTGGTGGTGGGTGACTTTAACACCCCACTCTCATCAATTGATAGGTCATCCAGGGAAAGAATAAACAGAGAGGCATCTGGACTAAATGAGGTCATAGAAGGAATGGACCTAACAGATATATACAGGACATTTCATCCAAAGGCTGCAGAATATACATTCTTTTCAGCAGCACATGGAACATTCTCTAAAATAGACCATATATTAGGACACAAAGCAAATCTTAACAAATTCAGGAAAATTGAAATAATTCCTTGCATTCTATCTGACCACAATGGAATTAAACTACAAATCAGTAGCAAGAAAGGCTATAGAGCATACACAAAATCATGGAAACTAAACAGTACACTACTAAATGATGAATGGGTCAGTGAAGAAATCAAAAAGGAAATCAAAAAATTTATAGAGTCAAATGATAATGAGAACACAGCATACCAAAATCTCTGGGACACAATGAAGGCAGTTCTAAGAGGTAAATTTATAGCCTTAAGTGCCTATATTAAGAAATTAGAAAGTTTGCAAGTAAACAACCTAATGCTTTGCCTTAAAGCCTTGGAAAAAGAAGAACAAGGCAAACCAAAAATCAGTAGACGGGAAGAAATAGTAAAGATTAGGGCAGAAATTAATGAAATAGAAACAAAAAGAACAATCCAAAGAATTAATGAAACAAAGAGTTGGTTCTTTGAAAGGATAAACAAGATTGATAAACCCTTAGCAAATCTGACCAAAAGAAAGAGAGAAGAGACACAAATTAATAAAATCAGAGATGAACAAGGTAACATCACAACAGATTCCAGAGAAATTCAAAAAATCATAGGGACATACTATAAAAGCATATACTCCACAAAGTATGAAAATCTGAAAGAAATGGATGATTTCCTTGATCTATATGACCTACCTAAATTAAATCAAAATGAGATTAATCACTTAAATAGACCTATAACAAACATGGAGATCCGAACAGTTATCAATAATCTCCCAACTAAAAAAAGCCCAGGCCCGGATGGATTCACTGCTGAATTTTACCAGACTTTTAAGGAAGAGCTAACACCATTGCTTCATAAGCTTTTCCAGGAAATAGGAAAAGAAGGAATTCTACCAAACTCCTTGGATGATTTTGGTCTCAGTCAAGTTGCTGCCTGGTCGTCAGGCTGCTGTTCTGATTTCTGGAGCTAAGCACTGGCTTTTCCTGTGGGGCAAACTGAGCCTGGCAACTGTGGCCCTGCAGATCAGCACCCCCACTGCTGACACTGCTGCAGCTAAAGCTGCCACTGGTGGGTCTGTCAGCAGCTGAAGCTGCTGCTGCTGGGCCCACCTCTACTGCTCCCTCTGCTGCTGCTGCTGTAGCTGCCACTTCTGGAGCCACTGCTGCTGCTGAAGCTGCTGCTGCTTCCACTGAAGCTGCTGCTGCTGGGTCTGCCGCTGCTGCCATTACTGGATCTGCTGCTGTTGGGGCCGCTGTTACCAGTGCCAGAGCCGCTGATGTTGCTGCCGAACTCTGATCCTGCTTGGGTCCCACTGTCGCTCCAAGTTGGCATGGCCAGGTCCCGGGATGGACCACTGCTCTGTTCCCTGGAGCTGGGCTCAGGCTGTGGTGGAGGGGAGGGAGCCGCAGCTGCTTTGGATCTTTCGCTGTTCCATGTGTTCTTCTCCCTCTTGGTCTGCTCCTCCGTTGCTCACTGCTGCTCTCCCTTCATGTTTCTGTAGTTGCGGAGAGCGCCAGTGTGAGGGGAAGCTCCCGCACCTGGCTTTTCCTGTGGCTCGAGCCAAGCTTGGCCGCTTTCTGGTGCACTGCCACGGCCGCTGCAGTTGGCAGAGCTGCTGGGGCCACTTTTGCCGGCCTGTGCGGGCTCTGGATGCTCTGGATCTCTTCTACTTCTCCGCTGCTGCTTCAATTTCCTATACACCTCACTTTTTAGTAAATGTGTGTATTTTGCTGAGTTTTTTTTAGTCTTTTTCCCCCCAGGCTGCTTTGGCGTGGTACCTACACTGCCATCTTAACCGGAAGTCGAAATTTGGTTTTCTTATGCCTTTAAGCTTTTCTGTACAGCAAGAGGATCTACTGTGGGATAAACCATGATATTCCAATGTCACAGTGTGGATGATTCAAGTTATCACCACAGCCATGACATAGAGTTTAAAAACAAAGAAAACAAGCTTTGAACAAAAATATTTATTTATTTGAGAAGGAAGAGAGAGAGACAAAATGGGTGCACCAAGTCCTCCTGCCACTGAAAATGAGCTCCAAATACATGTGCCATTTTGTGCATATGGCTCTATGTGAGCACTGGGGAATTGAAACTGGGCAGTCAGGCTTTGCAAGAAAGCACTTTTAAGGTTCTGAAGAGTTGGCTCAGAGGTTAAGTTGCTTGCCTGCAAAGCCTAAGGACTCCAGTTCCATTCCCCAGGACCCGCATAAAGCCAGATGCACAAAGTGGTACATGCATCCAGAGTTCATTGGCAGTGGCAAGAGGCCCTGGCATACCCATTCACTCTTTCTCTCTTGGTCTTTCTCCTTTCTGTCTCTCTCTCTCTCTGCTTATAAATAAAAAAAGCAGTTTTAACAGCTGAGCCATCTCTCCAGCCAAGAAAACAAGTTTTAAAAATTGCTTTCATGTGTATGTTTATATATGTGGTGTGTATACAGATGTTCATATGTGCATGGGCTGACATATGTGTGAGTGCACCAATGCATGCACATGTGTGCATGTATGTGCAGAAGCCAGAGGTCAGAAAGTACCATCTGTAGCTTCTCCATCTCACTTTTTGAGACAGGGTCTCACTTTCTGGGCTCCTCCCCAGCAGGTAGGTAGTGCTAAGGAGGGACCAGGCCCACTGGTTCCTCCCAAGGAGTTGAGGAGAAGGGTGGATGTCAGATGACTCAGAACCTCTCCTAGTCACCAGAGAAAAACCACACTGAGTTGGGAGTCTTGTCGAAGCAGGAACTCACTTTATTGTTACAAGCAGTTGCCTATATAATGTTGAGAACGAAGGCAGGGTTTTTAGGATGGGGGAGAGGTTAAGGCCAATAGTAAACCATGACCTTTGAGATTATTGGTCCCAAGCACTTGTGGGAATTCCAACTCCTGTGTGGAAGTAGCAGGCCAGAAGCCATTAGGTATAGCTGGCCCAAGGTTTAGCTAGGCTCAGGAAGTTCCACTAGGCCTCACGCCCAGGCCTCTCAAGGCCCAACATCTCCCCCTTTTGTTTTTGTAAGAGCATTAGTCACCATGGCCCCTGTCTTAGGTTGTCCCCCTCTGGGGATCTTACCCATCACTGGGTACCATGTGTTTAGCTCACTGAGAACCCACTCCATGGCCTGTCTTAGGTTGTCTCAGTCAGTCTGAGATCTTAACCCTGTCATTGTTCACATGGAGGGCAGAGAAGGTGGCAGTGGGTCATCTGAGGAACTTAATTCCTGAGTTGCCAGCCTGTGGTAATGTATCTCAACCTGATGGAATTTTATTGCCTCTAGCCACTGGTGAATGAATTGTGTAATTTTGTTAATTACACAAGTCCCAACACTGAGGATAAGGAGGAGGGGAAGGAGGGGCCTAAGTAGAAGGAGGAGGTAGAGTAAGAAGCCACGTAAGCCCATCTACAGTGGGTTGTCCTGGAGGACCTGCTGCCTCCTCTCCAAGTCTTCCTGGAGCTTCTTAATCTTGTCCTGGGCGATTTCTGGTTTAATGGCATAAAAGCAGCATTTTTCCTGTAAAAACAAGCATATGGGGCTGGAGAGATGGCTTAGCGGTTAAGCGCTTGCCTGTGAAGCCTAAGGACCCCAGTTCGAGGCTCGGTTCCCCAGGTCCCACGTTAGCCAGATGCACGAGGAGGCGCACGCATCTGGAGTTCGTTTGCAGAGGCTGGAAGCCCTGGCGCGCCCATTCTCTCTCTCTCCCTCTATCTGTCTTTCTCTCTGTGTCTGTCGCTCTCAAATAAATAAATAAATAAAATTTAAAAAAAAAAAAAAAGCATATGCCTCTCTTTTCAGCCTTTAGTAGGTCTAGTCCCTTCCTGTTTTGTAGCACTAGCTCAGCCAGGGAATCCAGCTTCCAGGAATGATATCTACATATGGGATTAAGGTGGCTGGGGCACAAAGGCCCATCCAATTGGTGAGTAGAAAGTCATAGGCCATCCTACTTCCACAAACATAAACCATTCCAGAAGGTGGCCAGCATTGAGCACTGGGCTCAGTTGTGTTAAAAGTACATAAGGAAGGATGAATATATCCCACATTAATACTGGAATTATTAGGGGAAGGCGGGGCCCAAATGCAAGTTCCAGAGGAAACATTGGGAAAAGCTGGACTGGGATGGAGAAGGTGGCTGAGAAATTTTTTAAGGTCATATGGGCAACTGTACTGCAAGCAGCCAGGGAGGCCCAGATCAGAGGCAAAGGCAGCTCCAGGCCCCAGTCAATGGGTCCCTCCATCTTACTCAGATAGAACTGTAAGTAATGGATGAGGTCCAATGTTTTTGAAAAGGGGATAATTGTTTATTTTCTTTAGAAAAATTTAAAATAGGGTAAATAATGCCTTTTTTAGTTGGTTGTATGGGGGTAAGGATTCCCCCTTTTGTTTTTGTAATTGAGACTTGAGAGTCTGATTATCCTATATTTAAAATTTTAGAAGTACTATGGTAGCATAAGTCTTATATATGAGGTACAGAAAGTAGACATCTCATATTTTATATATCTAATACTTATAAATATCTCATATTTTAAATATTTAACATTTATAAACACAGGCAGAACCTGTCACCAGTCTTAAAAACAGTACCAATTGATTTATAGACTAACTCATTTAACCTAGAAATTCTTAGCACCTGTGTTTGAAAACATCTCTGACTAGTTTAGATACCTGTGTTGGTACAAATTACCCAGAGAACATTGGAAACAGAACCATAGAGTTTAATAATTTTTTTTAAACTAAAATAGCTAGCTAAATTTTAATATAACCCTTGGTAAATCTTTTTGAAAGAAAAAACATTATTTGACAACCCATGATTTTGGCTTAGGCTTGATAGTTATTGATTTTATGTACCACAGAAACTTTTATTAACATAAAACAATTTTATGTTTTACCCATGACTTTAATTTGATAAAGCTTAAGTAAGCTATCCTAACATATCCCAGGAAGATGAAAGTTATCATTATTGAAATTAAATCATTTAAACCTAAGTGATTAAACCGAGTTATGACCATTCAATAGAATTAGCATAAATAAGACAGAAGCTATCTTTAAAGTTACCATGTCTTTAGGTATGAGTACTTCATCTTTGGGAAATAACCACTTTTATGTGAGCCTTTATCTTAAGAATAGTTAAAACCTTGATGAAAAGAGGAACCTAATTTACTTTACTGAGAGAGTCTTAAAGCCAGTTTTATAACTCTTAAATCATAACAAATTAGCATCAGTGACCTGTTAATGAGTGAGGTCTTATAAGATTAAAACCTTGGCATCAGGTAAACATTAGATTTAATCCAATTAAATGTTTTAATGAAGGGGCCCTTTCCCTGATATACACATTAGGTAAGTCTGATGTTTATCTTACATAAGGAGTTTGTAACCTGGTCAAATACCTTGACTCAGTTTACCTATTTAACATTTTGTCTAGTGAGAAACGTTATCTAACAGATGTGACTTTAGGTGTTGCAGCTGACAGCTTCAGGTTCACTGAGATGAACTTCCAGACCAAGCACAGTTGTGGAGGAAGGGATTTATTGAAGCTTACAGATCCAGGAAAGGTTCCATAAATGGCAGAAGAAGCTGGTCTGCCTTCACAGGCCCACACAGACAGCACCAAAAGACAGAGCACACTTCAGGAACTCCTGCTAGGCACACTTTGCATATCTTTAGATTGAAATCTGAAACCCACCACCACACCTTAAGAGCCACCCAGTGACATTGCCTCCAGTCAAGTGGCTGCATATGCAAACTACAAACAATAAACAACTGAATATATTGGTGGCCATCTATTTGACTCAAACCACCACAGGTGTTCAAAAGAGAACTAAAGAGAACCACAGTTATATGCTGTACTCTTTTTGTTTTTGTCAGAGACAATTGGCCATTTTGTCTCTAGTCAGTCTGGGGGACACATGGATTAAACTTGTATGGGGTTTGAGAAAAAGGGGGTTTTATCCATTTTTTAAGAGTCCAGCTTTCCATGAATTTAAGTAGCATATGTTAGAAAGCAAGAGCAAAATGAAATTACAGAGCAGAGAGATAAGCATCCTGATATTTCTTATCCTATTCTGAAGTTGTTTATATGTAGCAAATTTACCCATTTGTAAAACACAAGGTGATAGACACTTGTCTATGTTTAACCTGGTTAAACCTCCAATTACATCTGTACTTATGACTTTGTGACCCACCTAGCATAGGCATCACCTGTGTCTAATGTAAGATGAATTTAGATTAAGACTATGTCCCTATATAAGACTTTTAGAGTATCCTTAAGAGTCTGTAAATAGTTGAAAAATCTCTAACTTTAGTCATGGCATTTAGGTTTAGCCTGAAAATTTTTTCCTACATATGCACATCAGTCCATTATAAATTTAACCTTGATCAAACTCTCTGGGCCTGGGCAGCAGGATGCAGCCAGCCCTTATGCCAGTAGCCCAGTTCCAACAAAGTCCTCTGTAGTCTTTCCTTTTCCTTAGAAAGCTCATAAGCCAAGCCTTGAAGTTCAATGTTGTCTGCACTTAGCATTCTTAGATTCTCATCAGAATAGTCCATAAAATTTGGCTTATCACTCCAGAAGACACCTTCAGTTGCAAGCACCAAGTCCATGCCTATTCCTCCAAAACAAAGCTTCCAAAAGATTAACATCCACATGGTCAGTTCATCTCAGTCCACTCCTTGCTACCAAGTTCTGTTTGAGACAGCTTCAGGTTTACTGAGATGAACTTCCAGACCAGGTACAGTTATGGAGGAAGGGATATTAATTGAAGCTTACAGATCCAGGGGAAGTTCCATAATGGCAGAAAAAGTTGGCCTGCCTTCACAGGCCCAAGGGGGGGGGGGTGGAGAGAGAAGCACAGGTCTAAAGGTCAAAAGCCACACAGTGTGTCCACTAGGGACATATGATCCATTCAGAAATACAAAAGCCGCAGATGCTGCTTGCCAGGGAACCAAAAGTGAAAGGAAAGAGAAAGATAACGAAAAGATGTTGACAAGCAAGTACAGGTTCTAGAAGCAAAATTTAGCGCATTAAATATGAAGACTGCCTCATAATTTATGAGGGTACGCTCACCTGCACATGTACACCGATTGACCTCCTCAACAAGAATGCTTCACATGTGGCACTAGTCTGCCAGGTTCCCAGAGCCCCATGGCTCCTCCCCAGCAAGTAGGTAGTGCTGAGGAGGGACCAGTCCCACTGGTTCCTCCCAAGGGGTTGAGGAAGAAGGAATGAATGTCAGACAACTCAGAACCCCTCCTAGTCACCAGAGAAAAAACACACTGAGTTGGGAGTCTTGTCAAAGCAGGAACTTGCTTTATTGTTAGAAGCAGTTGCCTATATCATGTTGAGAACAAAGGCGGGGATTCTAGGTTGGGGGAGAGGTAAGGGCCAATAGTAAACCATGACTTTTGAGATGATTGGTCCCAAGCGCGTTCACAGGAACTCCATCTCCTACATGGAAGTAGCAGGCCAGAAGCCATTAGGTGGAGCTGGCCCAAGGCAGATCACCAAACTTTAGCTAGGCTCAGGAAGTTCCACTAGGCCTCACGCCCAGGCCTCTCAAGGCCCAACATCACTGACCCTGGAACTCAATGATTCAGCTGGATTAGCCAGCCAGCAAGCCTGGAGGGGCGTCCTGTCTCCACCTTCCCAGCCCTGGGGACACATACTGTCACTCATGGCTTTTTTTTTTTTAATGTGGGTGCTGGAAATATGAACTCAGGTCCTCATGCTGCCTGGCAAGCGCTTTACCCACCCAACCATTACCCCTAGCACCTAAAATTAAAAAAAAAAAAAAAACCTTATTGTTTTGGTTTGGTTTGGGGGTTCTTTTGCCAAGTATTGAACCCAGGGCATCTCACATGCCACATATATGCTCTGTCACAGAGCTACACACCCAGCCCTAAAATCACTTCTGGAAAATTACCTTTCCATATTATCTATAGGGAGTAAATTTAGTAAGAAGAGGGTCTAAATGATTACCCCACTATCACAGAAAACATGTAAAAGGGGGTAGAATTGGAAAATCTGGTGCATGTCCCTCCAAGAGCCACCTCTGTGACAATGTGACATACCCATCAGGATTTGGGGGTCAGTCACCACATCCTGGTGACTTTGTGATTATAACTCCATTGGGAAGATTCTCTTCTCTCTTTCCACTCCCCCTCCACTTTGTTTAGGACACCTACATTTCCTAACAGTTCTATTTTTCTTGTTGAGAAAGGAAATCAACTTCTCCAAGATCACCTGGTTAATGAGCATCAAGTTCATCCCCTCTCTTCCCTCTGTCCATCCTTCCCTCCCTTTCTTGGCTCCATCTCTTCCTTCTCCTTCATTTTTAGTTAACTTTGTGGAAGTATTGTCTCAGGAAAGTTTTCTCCTGGGGACACACAAGCACAGGTCTTCACCCCAAATCAGGTTCAGTCCAAAGTACAATTGCACCAATACCAGCTTGGTGAACCAATGAGTTTATTGAGGTTACTTACAGAGCAAGATTAGGGGTTATTTACAGGAACATGAACCTCTCAAAGCAGCCACCCCCCTAAGAAGTCTCATCTCATCCCCGATGACAACCTCTATAGCTGTGAGGTGGAGCTTCCTGTGTCAGGACTGCCCCAAGCATGCTCTTTCCTCAGCCTTGGGGTGAGGGTTTACTTACAGAGCATGGACACCCCCAAAGCAGCACTTCACTGGAGTTCATTGTCTCCTGATCTTTTACCTTCTGTATACTCCATCTCCCCTGAGGAGACAGCTGGCATAGGGGCCACCTGAGATCTCAGGTGGGGGCCTGGTGATCCTCCCCATGCCCTTCTCTCTTGAATTGTCCCAGCTGCTTTTGATAAAGCTGCAAAGGTGTTTATGGCTTTTCATTCAGGGAAATTTCACCATACTGCAATTGTATTGCTCATTTCCAAGGGAGAAATTAAAGCTTTCCCTCTTTTCCTGGTCTCCATCTGCTAAGTTCCCACATCCGCACTCTCATCACCTCCTTCCTGGTCTTTACATGTCTGATTAAGCTTTCCTTATATATGTGCATGTGAATATGTGGATACATTCTCATTCCCTTTCATATACAAGGAGTATATTTTTTAAATTACTTATTAATTTGCAAGAAGAGAGAGAGAGAATGGGCACACCAGGGCCTCTAGCCATTACAAACAAACTCCAGATACATGGGCCCCTTTTTGTGCATCCGGCTTTACCTGGGTACTGGGGTCATTAGGTTTTGCAGGCAAGTGCCTTAATTGCTGAGCCATCTCTCCAGCCCATGAGTTGTACATACTGTGCATTCTTCTGCATACTGCCCTTTCCACTTAACTTATCCTGGACATCTTGCCCTGTCAGTGCAGAAAGAACGTCCTAGAGGCGTCTCACAGGAGCAGAGTATTCCCTTTATGGGTGTGGCCACCACTCTGTGCTGGACATTTGGATTCGTTCTCCAGCCACACATGGTTTCAGGTGTCTAGAAGCAGAACCCATGGGAGAATTTTCTGATGGCACAATTTAGAGATCCAAGAGACTGCATTAGAAATTTTGGTGCATATACCCAAATGGCCATCGGAAGTGTGAGTGATGCAAGCCTGCGGGGTCTAGGATACCTCCTGTGACACAGTGAGATGGTATAAGGCCATGAATGAGGAAAGGGGGTGAACCAGAAACAGGAAGTGGAAAAGGGCAGGAGTGAGGTTGGCTCCAATGATACACCTTGGAGGGTCTGAGCATCTTCCTGTACCACACAAAAAGGGCACAATAAAAATGGTGACATGGTTACTGGCGCTCAAGGGAAGCATAGTTCTCACAGGTGTCTAGCACAGAGAGAAATGTCCCCTACTGAAATGTGGCGTCTTGCTGGACAGTCTCAGAAGTGATGAGCCAGGACTATGGATACTGGGGAATTGAACCCAGGTCCTTGGGCTTCACAGGCAAGTACCTTAACCACTAAGCCATTTCTCCAATCCCCCTTTTTGTTGTTTTGTTTTCAAGGTAGGGTCACACTCTAGCCCAGGCTGACATGGAATTCACTGTGTAGTTTCAGGGTGGCCTTAAATTCACAGTGATCTTCCTACCTCTGCCTCCCGAGGGCTTAAAGATGTGTGCCACCATGCCCAGCTTCCATTATTTTCTATGTGGGTGGCAGGTATCACCATCATCCCTGTTTTACAGAGAAGGAAACCAAGGCCCAGCGGGGCTTGACAATGTGTCTAAGAGTTGATGAGATTGTCCTCCCTCGTTTGTGAGATATGGAAACCATGACTACCTAGCACCCCTATTCTAACTCCATGCTCCCGTATCAGTTGCTTTCATGTCACAGTCAACACAGTACCTGACAGAAGCAACTTAAAGGAGGAAGGATATATTTTGGCTCCCAGTTTCAGAGTCCAGCAGGAGCATGTGGCAGAGCCTCCTCCATTATGGCAGGTCTAGAAGCAGAAAGCTAGACCAGAACCAGCAGTGAGTAGAAACTACAAACACCTGTCCCTAATGACATACTGTTGCCATTGGGGGCCACCTCCTAAAGGTCCCACAGCCTCCCAAAATAGGGCCACCAGCTGGGGACAAGTTGGTTCAGAACATGAGCCTGTGTGAGGCACTTTGGAGTCCAAGCATAATACCCCTTCCTGCTGGCCTACTCAGTGTGATCAGCTTCTCCTCGTTCTACTGGGACACTTGCCTAGACCTCCCAGGAGGAGGGCTTATGAAGTAGAAGGGTATGACCAACTCCTTAGGCAAGGCAAGGTTTGGGGAGGAAGCAGGAATCTTGAAAGTTTGGGAAAGCTGAGCACTACCAAGCGTGCTGCGTCCACGGCGACCTCGCCTGTGTAGCAAGCAGAGATGCTTCTGCACTGGAAGAGAGCTGATGACAGAGGGCCAGCACTCCTCAGAGGGATGCCCCCGGTGACCCCTTGGCAGTCAGTTACTGTAATGGTTCCTGCTGCCCATGAAGTCACGACGACCTGATTACTGGTGCCAATGAGCTGTTTTCTGCGTTCTGTTTCTTTCCTGCTTCCTTCTAGTTGTTTGTAAGAACAGCTAGTTTCTACGCTACCCTTACTATTAATCATGCACACAATCAAAGTACAAGAACAATTTGAGTATTGAATGTGCCCCTCCTATGATTAGGGCAATGGAGGAAATGTATAACTCTACTAGGAATAAAAAATTAACTCTAGAACAGTTTTTAGATGGTGTAGAGTAAAAACAGCTTATGATGTTTTAGAACAATACTGATCCTGAGAAAGTGAAAGTAGAAATGTTGATCAGTAATGTTCATAAGAAGCATGACAGTTCTACAAAAAAGGAGTTACAAAACTTAGGCATTCCCACCAGGAAACTTCCTGGGGGATATGTTCAGTACTTGATCAAGGGCAAATGGTGGACTCCTAGAGCTGGAATCTACTTAGATCCACTCCCCTATGAGGGAGGATATGATGAATTCGGTAATAGATGAATGAATTATAAAGAAAAAAGGAGACTATGGCATTCTCTTCCATTTATAAAATGCTTAGCAAGGACACGTAAGCCTTGGTGCTTATACTCTAGACAAGAAAGAAAAGAATTCCTGGAAAACATTAAACCAGCCTTAAAATATTGGTGGTCTTTTGGATAGAAACACTTTTATAATGAATATGAGGATTATATAAATAATCTAATAAGTGGAAAGAGATGGCTCTCTGCTCGGTTTATAAAAAATAAATAACCTATTGCTCACCTTACATCCCTTACCCCAAGCTTCTATTCATGTAAAGCTGTGGTCAATGGGGCAAGACGTCCTTCTTAAAAAAAAGGGAACATTCCTGCCTGATAAATATTACATGTATACTTACAATAGAACAATACTTAAGATTGTTTAGATTAATGATTTCTGAGATCACTTGTTGGCTTGCTAAGTTTCCCTGTTCAATCTGTATAAAACCTTCATAAAACCTTCAGTAAATTGCAGCAGCATATTCAACTTAGAGTGTGTCTGTCTGTCATTTCCTCGCCGAATCCCGAGTTCTCCTTGAGCCTTCGCCCTTGTTCTCCCTCGGTCCTGATCTCCCCGAGAGTCAGTCCGCGGCACAAGGGGATCCCATTAGACGCAGGATTAGTTAAGTGGATTCTAGGACTGTAGCAGGAACCTGGAGGGACAGGAGTAGTTCTCCACACTGAAGTGATGGCTGGGTCATAGAGTCCCATGCTGAAGCTGCAGGCTGTACTCTGCTCCTGGGATTGACGTCCATGTGAACAATTATATACCTTGGAGCTTAGACATTCTCTCATCCTTAAAAATGGAATTTAGGGGGCTGGAGAGATGGCTCAGCAGTTAAAACACCTGCTTGCAAAGTCTGACAGCCTGAGTTCGATTCCCTAGGAACCACGTGAACCAGATGCACAAGGTGGCACATGCTTCTGGAGTTTGTTTGTAGTGGCTAGAGGCCCTGAAGCACCCATTCTCTCTCTCTCTTTCAAATAAATAACTAAATAAAATATCAAAAAAGGAATTTAAAGCCAGATGTGGTGGTGCACACCTTTAATCCCAGCACTCAGGAGGTAGAGGGTAGGAGGATCTCCATGAGTTCAAGACCACCCTGAGACTACATAGTGAATTCCAGGTCAGCATGGGCCAGAGCAAGACCCTACCTCTTAAAACCAAAAAAAAAAAAAAAAAAAAAGGAATTTATTCAGCCAGAGAGATGGCTCAGTAGTTCAAACACTTGCTTGTGAAGCCTGACCATCTGGGTTTGATTCACTCTCAAGTATATACTTAAAGTCAGATGTGCAAAGTGGCACATGCATCTGGAGTTTATTTGCAGTGGCAAGAAGCCTTGGTGTGCCCATTCTCTTTCTTCCTTTCTCTGTCTCTCTTAAATAAATAAATAAAAGTTTTTTAAAAAAAGATCTATCATGTGACCCAGCTAAAAATGGAACTCAGACTGAGGAAATGGCTTAGCACTCAAGGCATTTGCCTGCAAAGCCTAAGAACCCTGGTCCAATTCTCCAGGACTCAGGTAAGCCAGATGTACTGATGGGCTGTAGAGATGGCTTAGCAGTTAAGGTGCTTGCCTGAGAAACCTAAGGACCCAGGTCCGACTCTCCAGATCCCACATTAGCCAGATACAAAGGTGAGGAAAACTCAAGGTCACACAAACCCTGCCATGTGGCACAAGCATCTGGAATTTTATGTAATGGCTGAGGCTCTGGAGTGCCAATTCCCTCTCTCTCTCTCTCTCTCTGTCTCTCTTTCTCACACACACACACACACACACACACACACTCACTTTCTCTAAAATAATCATAATCATAATAAACTTAAGAAGATATTACAACACAGGCTGAAAAAAAACTTACCAACACATCATAGAATGAGTCACAGGTACAAATGTTCCCAACACTCTTACCAACCAAGTTTGGGGCCAAACATCTATATTTGCAAGTAAAGTTTAATTGAAGCACAGACACATTGGTGTGTGTAATGTCCACAGCTGCTAGGGCAGTACAGTGGCAGGGCCATAGCACGGCAGTGGAGACTGTACCCTAAAAGACTGCACACCTGGCCATTTGCAGAATGGGGTTCTGTAGCCCTGGGCTAAGTCCTTGACGCTCAGGGAGAGTGACTTATAGTCTCTCTATTTATTGCCACATTTGGTTTATAACTTTTCTCCCATCCTCCTTAAGCATGGTGGGCTATGACGATATTTCCACTGGTGGGGAGGGGATGGTAAGGTCTTTTCTGTGAATCAGTTGCTGTACATTGTGAGTTGTGTGTGGATTCAGTGTCCCCCAGTGAATATCAGAGGACTCAAGAGGGTATGGCAGGGAGAAAGTCCTGGGGAACAGGTTAGTTTCTATAAAATGAGAATCTCTAAGTGACAGATTGTTTGAATTCTCTCTGCTGCTCTGATTACATGATGAAAACCCCAGCCCTTCTCTTTTATCAGGCATGGAGCTAAATAGCTTTTTGATTTTTCTTTTTTGGTTTTTCGAGGTAGGGTCTCACTCTAGCCAAGGCTGACCTGGAATTCACTATGTAGTCTCACAGTGGCCTCGAACTCATGGGGATCCTCCTACCTCTGCTTCCCGAGTGCTGGGATTAAAGGCGTGCACCACCATGCCTGGCTTGCTGAATAGCTTTTGTAAAATATAAGGAAATAACTCTCTTCTCTCTGGGATGCTGAAGTAAGTGACATTTGGAGGCCTGTGAGCTTGACTTCTTGACTGCACTGGGACCACAGCCAGGCCCTCACTCAAGCCAGGTGGGCTCTCCACTGCTGATCAGTGCACCTCCAGCCCTTCGGAGGGACATGAACCTCAGGAAGATGGCCAAGATCTGCCTTTAGAGTAGGAAACCTCAAAGTTCAAGTATTTTTTTTAATTATTTATTTATTTATTTGAGAGTGACAGATACAGAGAGAAAGACAGATAGAGGGGGAGAGAGAGACTGGGCGCGCCAGGGCTTCCAGCCTCTGCAAACGAACTCCAGACGCATGCGCCCCCTTGTGCATCTGGCTAACATGGGACCTGGGGAACCAAGCCTCAAACTGGGGTCCTTAGGCTTCACAGGCAAGCGCTTAACCGCTAAGCCATCTCTCCAGCCCAAGTTCAAGTATTTTTAAGGCCACCTTCTGGCTCTATGTGCTTGATTAAATGATTTCACTTTACTCCCAGAACTCAGGAGTCAGAGGTAGGAGGATCACCATGAGTTCGAGGCCAGCCTGGGACCACAGAGTAAGTTCCAGGTTAGCCTGGGCTAGAGTGAGACCTCAATAAATAAATACATAAATAAAAGAAGGGCTGGAAGCATCTACCTCAGAAAGTGATATGAGAGTTCAATGGCATTCTTAGCACAGTGCCTGCCACTTCATAAGAACTTGAGGAGCTGGAGAGAAGCTCAGTGGTTAGAGGTTCTTGCTTGCAATACCTGAAGCCCTAAATTCAATTCCCCAGCACCCATGGAAAGCCAAATGTGTTCAACAAGAGACCCTGGCACACCCTTCCACACACATACAAATTAATTAAATTACAAAAAGAAATTCAGAAGCTGGGTGTGCTGGTGCATGCCTTTAATCCCAGCACTTGGGAGGCAGATGTAGGAGGATCACCATGAGTTTGAGGCCACCCTGAGACCACAGAGTGAATTCCAGGTTAGCCTGAGCTACAGTGCGACCTTACCTAAAATAAATAAATAAAAAGAATTCAGGAGGGCTGGAGAGATGGCTTAGCAGTTAAGCACTTGCCTCTGAAGCCTAAGGACCCCAGTTCAAGGCTTGACTCCCCAGGACCCACGTTACCCAGATGCACAAGGGGGCACATGCATCTGGAGTTCGTTTGCAGTGGCTGAAGGCCCTGGCGTGCCCATTCTCTCCCTCTCCCTCTCTCTCTCTCTCTCTCTCTCTCTCTCTCTCTTTCCCTCTGTCGCTCTCAAATAAATAAATAAAAATATTTTAAAAATAATAAAAAAAGAATTCAGGAATACCTACAGTATTTACTGATGTCTTATTACTGTTTTTACAGACTGACTATTTCTTATCTGAAATGTTTAAAACCAGACCTTAGTGATCTTAACTTTTAGAATATTTATAGGAATTTTTTTCACTTTTTAAATTATTATTTGTAAGGAGAGAGAAAGAGAGAGAGAATAGACATGTCAGAGCCTCCTGCCACTGCAAATGAACTCCAGACCCATGTGTCACTTTGTGCATCTGACTCTGTGTCAGCACTGGGGACTCAAACTCAGGACATCAGGCTTTGCACATAAGCACCTTTCACTACTGAGCAATACCTCCAGTCCAGGAACTTTTTCAAACCGAGTCAGACAGTGGAGGCTCTGGGCCTCTCTGAATGAGCTGTTTCCTATGCCTCATGCAGCTTTGGGTCTTAGATTTCTGTGCCCAGAATCTGACATAATGCAAGGTCCATAGAAAACCACCAGGAAGGCTTGTTGGCCTGAGCACAGTGTTGAGACCTCTGTGTTGAGACTCAATCTGATCCCCCACCTGGGGCTCCAAGACCATTCAGATGAGCAGTACAGGATCCCACAGGGACTGGAAACAGGGCTCCATCCAAGGCCCTGCCCTGCTTTTCTGGAGGTCCCTAGCTTCTCCTCAGGAGGCCCCCAGAGCCATTGCAAATGGAGGCTCCCCCGGTGCCCCCAGCTGCTTCGCACCAGCTCTTGCCCCTGGCCACCTCTACTCACAGGACATCTGCCTTGTCCCCCCTAGGAGCTTGAGAGCTGGGGGCAATATTGATTTCAGGTCTACAGTGAACCAGCCCTCTCCCCCTCAAGCTCCTTCCTCTGTCATCTCCCTATCATAGTGTGCCAAACACTTTCTAGAAGGTTCTGAGGAACACTTTTAATTTGGACAGGAATGGAGGTCCAGGGTGTGTGTAGCTGTGAGGAGATGGGAACAAATGAATCCCCTTGCAGGGAGCAATCAGAGGGTGACAGTCCCAAACAATGAGCAGACCATCCCTGTGGTAATGATGACAGCCGCTTCGAACTTATCACACCCGACACTATATTAAGGCCCTGAGATTAGAGCGAGGCTTATTAGAGGAAGGAACATCTGCTAGAAATTGGTGTGGAGAAGCCAGATATGACTGCTAAGAACTCAGGCTGGGGGTGCAGCAGAGGGAGGCCACGTCCCTGCAGGGGAAAGGTCAGGAGACACCATTCCTGATGTTTCCAGTTGGTGTGCATCTCCCATCTACTCGCTTAAAAGCAAAGACCTTAATTTAAGCAGGGTGAGAGTCAGCTGTGAGGAAGTGAGTGGCCTTTGCAAGCCCCGGGGTGAACAGAAGTAAAGGTGGAAGCAGTGTGGAGGCGGGTCTTCAACGCATCAGGTCTCACTGAGCCCTCACAGCACACCTACAGGGCAGGCAGTATTGCGGTCCCCACTTCCAGCTGAGGAAACTGAGGCTCAGAGAAGTTGAGCATCTAGGCATAGTGGATATGGTGGACCACTGTCCTGTCTTACCCAAACAGAGGGCTTTCCTGGGATGCAAGACTTTCAGAACTCATGTCTCCACCATGCCTGCCCTCCCTCTGGGGAAACTGGGATGAGGCTAAACTGAACATAGAACTTCTGTTGTCACAGCCGACCTGCTTAGCCACTCAGCCACCATGCTCTTCATCCCGCATGCATTCACTCAGTCATGTGGCCACTGTCGTCTGTCAGGACGGTGCATTTCAGAGCGACTACTGTGGGGAACCAGACACAAGTCCACCAGCCTCTACTCATGACGATGACTGCATCCAGGTAGACTTTAGGCTTTCCTGAGACAATTACATTCAATGATTGCTAATGGGATCAGGTGGCCTCCCTGGGTTCCTGTCCTGCATGTTTCTAGAAAGGACCCACAGCGACTTCCAGAAGGGTGCACATGCCGGAAGGGCTCCTGGGCCCTGTGTCCTCCCCTCTTCAGTCTAAAAATAGGACATCCAAAGAGGCATTGCTGTTGAAGTGTACGCAGTGAGGAGAGTTATAAATAGAGGAACTTGGGCTTGGGAGTCGCCCTTGCAACCCCACTGTACATAGATGGAATGCGTGCTCGATGGCACAGGAGGAGGAGTGGTAGTGGGGAAGAAATACCTCTGGAACCTGCTGGACCCAAGTTCAAGGCCAAGCCTGCTCTCTTGTTGCATGTATCCTCACCTTTGTGTGAGTCTATTTTGTTATGACTCTAGCATTTTCCTGAGCCAGCCCACAGAAAGCATTTAAATACCAGGTCTCTTTTCCCTCCTCATTCTCCCCTCACCACTTTTGTTTTGTGGCAGGGTCTTGCTATAGAGCTCAGCTCAGTCTTGAACTCAAGACCTTCCAGTCTCAATCTCCCAAAGCCTGGGATTACAGACATGCACTCCCATCCCCACTCCCATGCCCAGCTGTCCTGACATTTAAGATAAAATTGTTTTTATTTGTTTGCAAGGAGAAAGAGATTAAGATGAGTGGAAAGTATGGGCGGTGTCAGGAAGCATTAAACAGGGACAGTGGGCATGATGGGAATTTAGGGCCACAGCACTTAGAAACAACACCTGGAGGAAGGCAGGCCACGTGAAAGTCATCAGCAGCAGCCAATGGGAAGAGAGGGCAGCACCAAGGGGAGGGTTAAAAGGACGGGTCTGGCCTCCTTTACCATTTCTGTTCTGAGGAGTCTGTCTTTTTTCTTCCTTTCTCCTAAGCCAGCTCTTTAGGGGAGGGGGATGTGTTCGCATTTCTTTCTGTCTCTCCAGCTACTCTAGCATGTAGGCAAATCTGCAAGGGTCTCAAAGCTTTCTGCAAAGAAGTGATGTTAAACTTGCTTATGTTCAAGGTGGGAAGTGTCTGAAATTCAGGTGGAAGCAGCTCTTTAGGAGCTAGGAGGGAAAGCTCTATCTTCCTGACAAAAGCTTCCTGTGTTCTGGCACCAAGGGGGAGAGAGCCACGGGGGAGGAAGAGGAGGGAGAGGAGGCTGAGCCTTCTCTAGAACCTGGATGGCCAGTGCATGCGTGGGCTTCCTTTTCCTTGAAGCCCTCCAAGGTTTTAACCCATGGGTGATCTCCATAGCCTCACACACTTGCAGGCTCCTTGTGGGACATGTGAACCCTAACAGGGATAGGGCAAGGGTGCCGGCACAGGGTCTCAGTTGGGCTGTCTGGCAGAAGGTGATAGCTCTGACCTCACAAATGCTCCCTGGTCTGTGGTGTATCCCTTTTTTCCAGTCCTGGCTTCCTTGTGGGGTGCAGGTCACCTCCCTCCAACTCTGTGCAAAGACTTCTGTTGGCCTTGCTTGAGGCGTAAGGTTCTGGAGATTCCCCAGGCAGATAGAGAGAAACGGCAAGAAAGCTCATTACAGGACTGGGGATGTGACTCCGTGGTAGGGTGCTTGCCTGGGTCTCATCCCCAGTGCCATTAAAAACCAGGCACCTCCGATATCTACAGCTACGAGCAGATCCTAAGATGTGATGGGAGCCTATTTGTTGGGCCAGTTTCATGCTGGGTGGAACTTGTGACTGTATTTCCTAAGTATTTTTCAATTTCTGCCAAACCAGGGTGCCTATGACAGTAACCAACCCAGGAAGCGATGGAGAGGCACGTCAGGAGTGGCCTAAACTGCCAAACTAAACTGAAACAAGAGGGGTTCAGTGCCGAGGCTGAGGGGTTTCCTAAGCACTTGCGAAAACTAAGTTCCCACTGCCCGTTGCTAAGATGGGGGCCAAAACGCAGTTTTGGAATGACCATCTAATGAGAAAATGTGGATTTAATAAAATTCGTGCAAAGGGTAAACTTGAACTTTCTCAAGGGTCATCTAGGCCCTCCTGAATCTACATAATGAACAGACCTCAACAATGTTAGCTCTGGGTAGGTGGGCTGGACCTGGGTCCCAAATACCCCATGGCACTCTTTTTGCATCTGAACCTGTTTCTTCTCTACCTCGATCAGCCCCTTACATGACAAAGTGAGTTGAGAGATGAGTGCCCAAGACTTCATGTTCTCTGATGCCTCCTGAAAACCTCAGGGCTGCTTGCTTACAAAAGTGTCAGCCTCTTTGTGGTAAGAACTTGTCTGAAGCACCCCTGATGGGGGGGGGGCAGCCTCCCTATCTCATGAGTGGCCCCTCACCCCCAGCCTTGTTGTGTCCCTGAGCTGTGAATAGCTAAGTCCGGGCACACCTACTACTGTCAGGTGTCGGCTATAATCCTGTTCTGAAGCTTCCAGTACTGTGTGAGGAACTTAGTTGCACGCTCACTTGAACTAGCCGCAGGTGTGTAGACAGTCCCTCAGATGGAGCTAATCCTGCTGAAGCGTGTGGGTCTCTGGGAGCGCCTCTTCTGCCCTGATCGTCCCTAAGGCTGTGCCACGACGCGCACGCGCTGGAAAGGACACTTCGCTGCCACGTAACTGTCTGTTAAGTGCTTCCCTAGCCAAGGTAACAGCTTCCCTGTTACCACACTGACGTAACCTTGACGCATCTACGAGAGCTTCCTGAGTTGCCATAATGACGAAGAAGCCCAGCTGCCCTTGGAAGCTCCGAGTTCTGGCCTCTGGCCTACCCAAGTCCCTCACGGGCTGGGCTTCCTCTGAGGTGATGCCCTTTGATGCTCGCTTGGGTATCTCCAGTACATCCAGGTCACCTGTAGCCTCCCACACTTCGAAAGTATCCTAGGCTGTTATCTTCCACGCTCAATGCAGCTGTGGCTCTTGTCGCCTTACATGTATTCCCATTGGCCCATGATCTTTGACTTGAGCGGCCTTGAGAGTCCGAGGCAAGGCTGTAGGAGACGGGCTGCTTATCAGAAGGGAGTGATTTCTTTTGCTCCAGCCTCTCTCAAAAATAAACTGGACTACTTCACACCACCAGTGTTCTTGCTTCCCGGGCTGCGTGGACAAGCACAAATACCTTAGAGTTGTGTGCACAAGGTGTGGAAGGTGGGACTGCTCAGGAAACTTCTGTCACTGCAACATGTTCACAGGGCGTACTTGTCAGCCTCAGATACAGTCCGTTACCTGCTCCGGGCTTCATTCCTGAGCCACTGAACTCCGGGAAGGCCTGGGCCTGGTGCCCCCGGGACTTCCTCCAGCCTGACACGGTCTAGTGAGCTGGGCCTGAGCAAGGACCTCCATGCAGTATTTCCTGTGCCCTTCTGAAGTCTGAAGGTCTGGCAGTGTCCCACAAAGATGCCTGGGCAGCCTCCAGGGTCTTGAGCCTGTTCTCACTAAGTGTTGAGTCGTCACCCTGTGTGCCAACAAGACCTATAGCCTGTCAAGTGATCCTGACACAAAACTAAGCAAGACACGTACAGACAAGGTCAAGGGCCTTTCTAGGCCTTGAGGACTTCCTGCTCGCCCCTCCCAAACCTTACAAACATGAACCTCTTGCAAGAGATTGACCCTTACCAAGGCAGAAAAGTTCACAGGCTGTGCCATGGCAAAGGTGACGGTTGCCTCTGGGCATGTGAGTCAGTTTTATTGTGAACAAAATGGCTTTTCCAAAACTCCACCTCTGAAGGTGCCCGAGCTAGTTAACACTAATGAGTTTCCACAGCTCTGGCCACTGAAACACCTTGAGTCCCACTGTCTGTAGCTAAGTGCTGGGAAGGGTCCATGAGTCCTCGAGCCTGATAGCTCCTTTGTACGCACAGGGGATACTGAGGCCCACCTAAAATACTCTCCTGACAGATTAGGACATCCTGACTTGAATCAACCTATAGTTGCCTCTACCCTCCTAAGTCATCTCTTAGCAGGTGTCTCAAAGATGGGGCGTTAACATTGATTCATTGTCTTGGGTAATTCAACTCCCATCAGGGATGAAAACTGCATGTGCTCAATGGCCACTTCTAACGGGCATCAATTGTGACCTGTGGTGTGGATAGACGGCTGTCTGTATAACTAATCCAGGAACTGGCTTGGCTTCCAAGCGGATAAGACAACAGTATAGCAGTTGGCCTTCAGCAGTCCAGTGTAGCTTCCTCAGGGAGCTCAACTTGTAGCCACCTCTGGCTAAGCATCCCTGTGCAGGGGCCAAACCTCTGCCTTCTCACCTTCCAGAACCTGCACATACCACGTCAGCTACAGGACATCCTAGTCTCATGACCTAGGCCTCTGTAGATGGGTGACAGCCTACTTCTCTATTCCCTTTCAGGTGACAGTGGACCCCTACTTCATGTGATACATCTTTCAAAAGCACCTCCTGTGGGCTCCCCAGTCCCCACCATCCCTCAGCCAAAGACATGCTCCATGAGTCTTGGGGCTTTCCGAGCCATACTTCCTGTATGTGTGGCACTTGGGGAGCAGAACCTGGGGCCAAGGAGAGCAAATGCTGCCTCACCATTCGAGTGTGCTGGAAGCTAAGTTGTGAGTTGATGGTCATGGTCTGATCTCACTGGGCTCTGGCATATAGACAGCCTCCATTTCTGAAATAGATGAGACTTCAAGTTCACATGCTGCGGTTATCTCCATGTAGGCTGGACACAGGTGGCCTTCTGGCATGTCTTCCCAGCACTTAGTAGGAACACATGGTGGCAGCGTGGGCCTGGAGTCTTAGCACAGGAGACGCTGGCGGCCAGGTTTCCAGATAAGGCAAGGGCAGGCCCCAGCCTCTCAATACAGAATGTAAGGGCTCTCACAATCCACCACCAAAGATGCTCCAGGGATGGCATAAGCCTTGAAGCATAGCTGAAGGTTTACGACAGTGCAAACACGGCCCTCAGCAGGGTCAGCTGGGGTTAGAACTCAGGCAGTCAGAAGCCAAGAGGTCTTGAGTTTGGGTTTAAGGTCTCCAGGAGTGAGGTATTGCTGTTTGAGAGGCCACTGCTACCCTTTGGAGAAGTTACCAATGTGAAACTTCCCAGAAACTACTCCCTTGTTAATGAGATTCCCCTTTTAAAAATTAAGTAAACCTGGTGTGGTAGTGCACACCTTTAGTCCCAGCCCTTGGGAGGCAGAGGTAGGAGGAGCTCAATGAATTGGAGACTGCAAATGAATTGAGACTACATATTCCAGGTCAGCCTAGGCTAGGGCAAGACCCTATGTCGAAAAGCCAAAAAAACTAAGCACATGTCTGCACAAGCATCTCAGGGTCTCCTCCCAGTGCAAGTGAACTCTAGACAGATATGCCACTTTGTATCCTGCTTTACGTAAGTAGGTGCTAGGGAATTAAACCCGGGCCTCCAGACAGTGGGATTCCCTTACTTTGACAGAACTCTTAGCTCTTGGCTGAATGTAGCCTTCTGATGCAGAGCCTTGAATTCAAGGCCATCTACCTAGTCTGAGAAAATGGCCCCTTCTCGGAGCTAGTGCTAACATGGGCTCAGGCTTAATGGCTGGGACTGTTAGCAGTGCAGGGGACATGGCTGAGCGGGTTTCTCCACTGACATAGTCCAAATGACTGAGTCTCAGATACTGCAGTGAAGACACTGGATGATCCCAGGCAGGCTTAGGTCCCCCTGCAGTGCGATAGTGCTTAGCAGTGTGTGCTGTGAGGCAGTGCGAACAGTGTGACTGCATGCATCACTCGCGTCCCCCTTGCTACACGACACACATGCTGAGCTGCTCACTGTGGCCGGGCTCCTCTGCTCAGGCACCCCAAAGCTGCCATCTGGCACTCTGAAGACTTGAAGGGATGCCAGGATTCAGGGCTGGTGATGGAGGACTGAAGGCTCTGAGGCCTATCAATGTCGCTCAAGCCCCTCCGCCTCCTTGCCACCCTTGCCACTCAGCCCAGTCCAAACCCAGCCCTCTGCATGTTAAATCCTTCCTGTGCTCGGAACTTGATTTCTTTTGTCGAAGTCTAGACTCAAAGTCATAGCGCTTACATGGTTAGTCAGCCACACTCAAGATTACCTTCTGTGTGGTGGAAGAACTTGTACAAGATTGTCTATGCTCTGGGGTTACATGAAGCACATATATGTTGGGTGGAAGTCTTGGAGGACGTGCAGTCTTACCCCTGTGGCTATGGAATCCCTTCATTCATCTGCCTCAGGATAGGTTGTAGGATCTTAGCTCCAGAGAAGCCAGGAGCTGTAACAGCCAGAGCTGCTCGGGAATGAAGTATGCTTGCATCAATTAATCATGCCTGCCCTGAGGAGCAGCCTTCAAGGCTGTGACCACAGCCCAGTGGCATGATGCCCACATCCTCTAAGAGGAGGCTGCCTTCTCAGGCTCAAGGAAGCCACAATTCCTGCTCTTATTACTGTTGTGTGGAAGTCTTGCTCAAGGCCAACTGTCATTGCCATTATCACTTGATGTCCAACTTGTCATCTATCTGCAGCAGTAGTCACATCGAGCAACTCTTGATGCCTCTTGCAAGAATACCCTTAATGCCTTTATTAAACTGAAGTTGTGGGTGTTGCCCCCTGTGGGTCAGGGTGGGTACTTGTGCCAGTCTGTATCCACCACAGACCAAAATCTTTCTCTACTGGTAGAGCCAAGCACCAGGACAAAATGTTAAATATTTGAGGAAACAGGTGTTTATTTTAGATTAAAAACTGGCGTTCCGTGAGCCTCAGCCACTGCAATCAAACTCCACACACTTGCACTACCTGGTGGGCATGTGTGACCTTGCACTTGCCTCACCTTGGTGTGTCTAACTTATGTGGGATCTGGAGAGTCAAACATGGGGCCTTACGCTTTGCAGCCAAGCACCTCAACCACTAAGCCATCTCTCCAGCTCCCCAGATGTTTATCACCCCATGATAATACCCTCAAATATCATTGGTACCCATAAAAATGACCAGGTTGTCTAAGGGTTGGGAGAGAAATGACTTCCAGGTTGTTGCCTACTCCTTAGATTGCCTGTTTCTTTTACCTGTCCATTGGGGATTTGCTTGGGTGCAGGGCTGTTTCAAAGCAGGAAAGCCAACCCTGACTTGAGTTAAGCCCCACTTTCCCCTACCTTGAAGAATGAATGGCAGCAGGATTGCTGTAGGCCTCCAGCTATTCTCCCTCATGCCTAGGTCAGCAGCGTCTGCCAACAGCCACTGGGCCATAGCATGGGCCTGACTTGTAGCACTCCTGGCAGCTGCCTAGCAACATGTGAGGCTGGTACTGGGCAACTTGCCCTGTGGCTCAGCAGGGTCACACTGGCTGCTCTGCGATCAATCTTCCTGCCTGGAAATGGCTCTCCAGCAGGAGTGAAAAGGCTATCTCGTCAGCCCTTGACACGTTTAGTGTGGATAAGCTTATTAGGTTGAACAGTTCCAATTTCTCCTTGAACCTGATGGGAGGCCCATGTCAGTGTGACTTTTAAGGAAACCTTGACCTTCAGGCATGTTATCCGAGCTTCGGGGTCTGCCAACAGTGGTAGTGTTTCAACCGCAATCAACTCTCCTAGTGGAAGGTGTGACTCCTGTGGGCTTCGCAGTTGTGTGGCGTATGATCCTGTGTAAAGACCTGAGGTGGGAGGACTTAATCCACTCACTAAGGTTGAACTTCGCTAATCTCTCCCTCTGGCTTAGCCCTTTCTGGAAACCTCTTACAAGTTTATGAGCCCCATGGAGAGAGATCCTGCTCTCTGGCCCCTATGCCCCACTTGGTGTTGACTCCCAATGGGTGACTAGCTGTTCTTGACACATCAAAGCCTGTTCTAGACTCATTCTAAGCCCCTAACCTTGGAAGTGACACTTGCAAGCTGGTCCTTTGGGTATTGCCTGCTGTCTAACTTCATAGACTGTGTCTAAAACTCTGAGGATATTGTTCTCTGGTCCATGTTTGCATCTCCATCTGAGATGACATAACTATCAGGGCAGGAAGCGGCTGATAACAAATCTCCCATTCAGGCTTTCTCTGAGCCTTCCCAGTAGACCATTTTAGAAACTCGCTGAACAATACCAAAATATGCCTCCAATACGTTGGGAGTTGGTAAATGTTTGTCAAACCTATCTTAGTGTTTGTAAGTCTGAAGACTGGTAGATGTCCCTTGCTAGAAGGGAACAAATGAAACATTGGGGAGTGTAGTGAGCCTTGTAAGGGAAAACAAAACAGGCCTCATGCATAGAGAAAAATCTTAAACTCAATGTCTGACCTGGCTCTCAAGTTAAGGGTGTTGGGCCATCCATGACCTGTGCCCATCCCCCATCGGACCTGTGACATCACTATTTTGGACATACGCATACATTTCCATCCTTGGAATTTTACTGGGTGTTCTTAGGAGGTGGAGAAACTGAAGGTTGAGGGAATGAGGTAACCAGACTTAAAAGTGGATGCCTGAGACTGGTGTCCATTATAACGGGGAAGAGAATGGACTGTCCTGGACACGGGTGGCGGGGGGTGACAAATGACCTGCTTCTGCTTTGGGTCAAAGTCTGTCCTGCTGGGCTTCTCTTGCCAAATGTTCATGGTTGTCCTTAAATTTTGGTACTCTCTAGATGCCCACAAGCCTCAGGACAGGGAGTTCATCAGGCCCCAAATCTTGATGGTTGAACTTATTTTTTTTAATTATTTGAAAGAATAGAGGCAGATATAGAGAGAGTGGCATGCCAGAGCCTCAAGGCAATGCAAAGGAACTCCAGATGCTTGTGCCACCTTGTGCATCTAGCTTTATGTGGGCCCTGGGGAATTGAACCTGGGTCCTTTGGGTTTGCAGGCAAATGCCTTAACCACTAAACCATCTCCAAGCCCTTGAATAGATGTTTTGATTTCATCCTGGACTTGTTCTGTGGGGCGAGCCCCCTGTCCTGCAGGAGAAGAACGACCACCAGACGAAGATCCTTCTTGATCACACTTTATTGGAGACCCTCTTGGTTAACAGGAAAGCTGATGGCGAGGGGCGCAGGAGTGTAGCTGCTTTTATAGGGCAGAATACTACGGGGTGCCTGCTGATTGGCTGCCATAGGCTCACCCGCCCACAGGAGCCACGGGATAGGCTCGGGACAAGGTGCGTCAAGCGCATGCGCAACCTCAAGCGAGGTTGGCGCCAAGGCGCTGCCTAAATAAGGAATTGTTTACCTCAAGACTGGCAGGAAGCCAGCGCCATCTTGTAATGGCATCTGCATTAGCTCCCTACAGTTCTGTTTGAGGGGATAACTCACTTCACTACTGGAGCTACAGTAAGGATTGTAGTGTTCTTGGTCATAGGTCAGAGGTGATCAATTGGAACACAAAAGCATAGACTACTAAACAATGTGGAGTGTTGGATACTGTGTATATGTGGAAAAGATTAAAGAACCCTAGACCCCTACAAGGTAACAAGGATGGATGGTTGGCTTGGGATGGGACAATAAATGCAGACTTTCCCTGACCTGTCACCGGACTCCAGGTCAACCTGAGCCCCTTTCAGCAGCACCACCCACTCCCTCATGACCTCTCCACTTGAGCAACTGAAGAGGATAAGGAAGTGTGCTGAAGGAAGGTCACCTGGGAGTCTGGGACTGAGGTTTGGGAAAGTGGCATGGTAATAGATTGGCTAAAGGCACTTAAGCAAACTGTACAAACTGTGTCACTGGCTGTCCTCATGAAACCCAAATGTACTGATGGACGTGTCTAACCAGGTAGCTTCTGAGATCTCATCCATCAAGGGGCCAGGTATTCCAATAAGATCATCCGTGGAGGTGGAGGAGCATTTAAGAGACTACGGCTGGCTGGGCTGGTCAGCTGAACTCTTCTACCTGAAATCCAGATTGGGAGGCACTTATCTAGGCTGTGGAGGTTTGACTCAGGTGTCCACCATAAACTTAAGTGTTCTGAATGCTAGATCCCCAGCTGATGGCAACTTGGGAATCAAAGCCTCCTGGAGGCAATGTATTGTTGGGGGCAGGCTTTTAAGGATGTTATAGCCAGCTTCCTCTTGCCAGTGTTGGGCACACTCTCCTGTTGCTGTTTTCCATCTGATGTTGTCCAGGAAGTGATGTCCACCCTCTGCTCATGCTACCATTTCCCCTGCCATCATGGCACTTCCCCTTGAGGCTGTAAGCCAAAATAAACCTTTTTCCTCCACAAACTGCTCTTGACCAGGTGTCTTCTGCCAGCAATGTAAACCTGACTGCAACCCAGGCCAATGGTCCTGTGTCCATGACCACCAAGGTCCAAACACATTCTCAGTGGCTGGGGACTTGGGATCCCTGGAGAGTGCAACATTTGCTTCGGGGAAAACTGGAAAGAGCAGTGGCCACAAGGAAGCATTATGGAGTTCCCTGGTGCACACAGGGTTTCTCTCCATGTGACTCAGGTAGGCTTGGGTGTGTACAGTATCCAATGATCCCTTACCTCTCACCTATTAGGTGCTAGCCTTGACCTTTGATCTGACATACAATGATAGCTGGATGAGGCCAGGGCCACATGACCTTGTTCCCATTAATCCCATGTAAACTTCACAGCATTCCTTAAGACATGAACTTTTCATGTCCTTGACACTGGCAGAGCCTTTCTTGGCTCTTGATTGAGCTTAAACCCAGGACTAGGGTTACGTGATCATGCACAACTTATGAGTCAGTACCCTCCTTGTTTTGTGAATTTGACCACTGAAATCCAGACAATAGATGAAGTTCAGAAGATTTCTTAACAGGAGCTTAAGAGGATGAAAGAAGGCAGAGCTCCTATGCACACCCCCAGAAATGTGAGGGGGAAAAAAAACCCACATTAAAGAAAGCAGAGGGCTGGAGAGATGGCTTAGCGGTTAAGGTGCTTGCCTGCAAAGACTAAGGACCCATGTTCAACTCCCCCAATTCCACATAAGCCAGAGGCACAAAAGTGAGGCCAGCGCAAGGTCACACATGCCCACTAGGTGGCACAAGCAGCTGGCATTGGATTGCAGTGGCTGAGGCCCTGGCATACCAGTTCTGTCTCTAAACAAGAAAACAAAGATTCCAAGTTAGGAGGGGCTCTGAACAAGAAAACTCCCCTGGGACCTGACTCAGGTCTCCTGTGGGAATTTACTGGACAGGGGCTGAGGTGACCTGTTCTCATGCCAGGTGTTCAGGCATCTTGTCAGGTTTCTAGGGGACAGAGCAATCTTACATCTCTAGGAAAGGGCAACTTTTCTGATATTCCTGGCCTCCAGGAAGGTGGTGGCTGCAAGGACACCCTCGGAGGGAAAAGAGGGAAAACCCAGACTCCCCCTCACATGCTCAAAGACACTGCTCATTTCTAGCTGCTTTTAGTTTACTTTGGGGGGCCCTGCTAACCCTAAACTGCTTCACTTGGAATCATTTCAGCTCAAGTAGCCCAACCGTATGGTTTGTTTTCTCATGTTGGGAGCTCCTGGAGCCTCTCTCACCCATGGGGGAGCTGTCTTTCAACTCATTCCTCTGCTATGTGCAAGAGAAGCTTAGCACGTGATCAGTATTTCCAACCTTTTCCCATTATCTGCAGGGGTCTGCTGGACGAGCTCCTAGAATGGGCTGCATTCTACTGGCTCTGAACATGTCTCTCCTGAGACATGGAGTGGCCTTAGGCAGGCATAGGGTGTATCATGGATGTACATAAATGGGAGATTGGCTCAGAGACTGAAGGTCCCATTGCAGATTCATGTATGACAAGATTATGTCTGTGATCTCGAGACTCCTTGATTTATCTGCACACATTTTAAAACCACATCCTGTGCCTTGAGACATCCTTATCTTGGCTGTTTGTAGTGACCAACTGTTCCCACAAGCCCTTTGCTGAGTATAGTCTTTCCAAGAGTCTTTCAATTGTTTGCTTCTAAAACCAGACCTCAGAGGATGCTTCGACATAACAGAAAACTGGGAGGAAGTACACCAGACTATCACTGTTACAGAAGTTGGGAAATGAAGTGGGGGATGGCTTACTACTTCAAAACATTTTTGTTGTTGATGTTTGAATTAGAGGCACTTGCTTTGAAGCCATTCAAAGCCGAGAGTGTTCACAGGGAGGACAAAACACAAAATCCCGAAAGCGGACCCAAGTTTAGTTCACAAAGGGGACATGGAGTGAGCGTCCACAAAAGGGCAACAAACTCGGCTTCTTGGCTCCCCTGATGTCCTGAGCCTGACCTGACAAATGGGCTGTGCACCCAGACAGCTCAAAGCAGCAAGGTCCGGCTCCCATGAAGAGCTGCGAGCCACAGACCTTCCCCGTGGTAGTGATACTTCCTTCCTCGAGCCAGCCTGGTCTCATCTGTTAACCTGTAATGCAGGTAGTAGGTACCCCACGTCCATTTTACAGCCGAGGAAAGGACACTGAGTGTACATCCGTGTTCCTGGAAGTACGCTGAGGAGGGAGGGCTACCTCCCCCTCAATCCCAGCCGCCTCTCTGGGCCACCAGCCCCCGCTTCTGCCAGTGTTGCCTCCTGTCCTTGCAGGAACCGAACCATGTAAGCGCTGCTTGAGCCTAAGCGAGCAGCAGAGCCCACCATCTAGAAAACCGGGAGAGAGACTAATGCTCCAGCAGCGCCCGCAGTTTCCCCTCGCAGGCCCTCGAGAGGCAGAACGTGAGCCCCGGGCTTGTGGCTATCAAAGCGCAGGCTGGGGACGGGCTCCTTCCTCAGTGATCCTCGTTGATACAACAGAAATTCACGCTGTGGGAAGCCCGTCTTGGAGCGTTATTGGCACTTCTGAGATTGGGGGAGTGTTTTCTTCAGAGCTGTTCCAGGATAAGAGATATGGGGGTCCTACTATACCCCCTCACATGGTACACTGAAACAAACCAGTGAAAAGCAAACTCAGCCATAGGAATACTAAATTCCCATGTGCCCAACTAACTTAGTTCATGAGTGGTCGTCTATGTATTATGTGCAAGAAGGCACTGTACTGTCCTCTCAGAGCCATTAGAAATACAGACACATGAAGAGGCTCAAGTACAACATGAGAAAGTTGAACATGAGCCCACTCCTAGGAACTCTGGGAGTTGCTAGTAAGCTTGTCTGTTGCTTGGCAACAAGTCTCCCTCTCAAGAAACCCCTGGACTATGTAGGCCATGGAGCTGGACCAATCCCATGCAGTCTTGCTGATAGTGAAAGGAAGCAGCTGCCTCCAGTCAGGGGCCTTGAGCCTTTTCATGTGTCATGCTTAGGGAAGGAGGACTTTGCAGGCAGGTGACAGGTCTCAGTAGACCCTGACTGATGTGAGGTGCTCAGCAACAATGAACTGAGAAATACTGGAGGCTGAATGCTTAAATCTCTCCAGACACTAGAAAATACAACTAATGTCTTCACTTCTGCATGATGAGCAGCCATGAATGGTTAAGACCCCTGCAGGCATGTCACACACAGCTTTCTTCCTGTGGGTCAGAAACCTGCTGATGTTCTTTCAAAGGAAAGTTCTTTACCAACAAACTAGCTAAATCCTGCCATACCCAAGCAGGCAACATAAGGTTCCTTGTGGGCCACTCCATGGTAGTACCTGTGGTTGCTTTGATTTCCTCCAAGAAATCATCTGGCTTTTCAGGGACAAATTAATTTGTAGTCAGGTTTGGGGCTTTTTTTATTTTATTTTATTTATTTATTTATTTATTTGAGAGTGACAGACACAGAGAGAAGGACAGATAGAGGGAGAGAGAGAGAGAATGGGCGCGCCAGGGCTTCCAGCCTCTGCAAACGAACTCCAGACGCGTGCGCCCTCTTGTGCATCTGGCTAACGTGGGACCTGGGGAACTGAGCCTCGAACCAGGGTCCTTAGGCTTCACAGGCAAGCGTTTAACCGCTAAGCCATCTCTCCAGCCCAAGTTTGGGGCTTCTTAAATGTTGTCCTTATATTTTATGAAATATTAGATTATCTATGCTCAAGTTTCTCTAGAGGAACGTATGAGGGTTATCTTACAGGATTTGAGCTGGACAGTGCAAAACTGGTGGCAGGCTCGAGCAGCAGTAGCCACTGTCCATGAGGCTGGGTGCCTCAGCAGTCCCAGTCCAGCACTGAAGGCTTGAGAGACTCCTGGAGAGCTGCTGCTCTTCAGTCCATGTTGCAAGGCTGAGGAAACTTGGTTCTGCTGTTGAAGAATAACAAACAGGACATGTGCACATAGGAGGGGAACCAGATTAAAAGCACTCCCCAGGAGAAAGGCCCTGGGATCTCCTAGAGCTTTTTTACATATAGTCTACCCCTGGATGACTATGGAAGGACTTCCTCCCTCAATCCTTAATTCTTCCTGAAAACAAAGAGGCGTGTGTCTCTCAAACCAATTCTCTTTTTTTTTGAATTTTTTAATAACTTCCATGATCATAAAAAAATACCCCATGGTAATATTCTCCCTCCCTCCACTTACCCCTTTGAAACTCCACTCCATCATAACCCCTCCCCATCTCAGTCTTTTACTTTTTTTTTTTTTTTTTGGTTGTTGTTGTTGTTTTTATTTGATTATTTGAGAGTGACAGAGAGAAAGAGGCAGATAGAGAGTGAGAGAATGGGCACGCCAGGGCTTCCAGCCACTGCAAACGAACTCCAGACGCGAGTGCCCCCTTGTGCATCTGGCTAACGTGGGACCTGGGGAACCGAGCCTCGAACCGGGGTCCTTAGGCTTCACAGGCAAGCGCTTAACTGCTAAGCCATCTCTCCAGCCCATCAGTCTTTTACTTTTGATGTCTTGATCTTTTCCTCCTCTTATGATGGTCTTATGCAGGTAGTATCAGGCACTGTGAGCCATGGATATTCAGGCCATTTTGTGTCTGGAGGGAGCACGTTGTAAGGAGTCCTGCCCTTCCTTTGGCTTTTACATTCTTTCTGCCACCTCTTCCGCATTAGACCCTGAGCCTTGGAAGGTGTGATACAGATATTGCAGTACTGAGCACTGTGGTCATTTCTTTCCATCACCATGATACCTTCTGAGTTATCAATATAAGGGTATGGACATTAACAGAAGTGCTTACTGGGCAGTTTGATAAGTATAGTATATACATTTAGCCAGATAGCAACAGACGTTACACCCCTAGGGCTCATGACTACCCCTGTTTTAGGTTTTCAGTATCAGGGATGTATTCCCTTCCCATGGAGCAGGCCTCCAATCCAATTAGAGGGCAGTTGGTTTCCACTATGACAGACATTCCAATATTGCACCCGTTGGCTCATTTGGCCTGGCTGGCCAATTATAAGGCTTGCAGTGTCCACTGAAGAATATCTTCACTGGTGATTTCTCTCCCATTGAACTGCATGCAGAATGGCTTCAAGCTTTCTGGCAGCTGGTCTACATGGAGAAGGTTATCAGCTCAGTTCCAGCAAGATTTCTCAGTGGCCTTGCAGCCCAAGTATATGGAGTCTTCAGCAATAGGGTCTTAGCATCTATTCCTGGTGGGAAACCAAGGGCCTCGGCAATGGCCTATAATGTTTTGGGGGCATCAGGGATCTCCCTGTCCAACAACTCACTGGAAGATATCCCATGCCTGGTACTGAAAATTTTCTAGCAATAATCTACAGCTCCTGAGTGTTCCATTGTCCAAAAAAGTAGGATTACATGTTTTTATTTATGTCCTCTTAGATTTTGGTTAGCTGTTCCTCCACCTTTCCTTTACTCAATCTCTTCCCCAGATCTCATTTTGGGCCTTTTCACCCCCATTAATCTATTCTTCTACTTACAAATATACAATGCCATCCTATTAAGTACCCCCTCCCTTTCTTTCTCTTCACTTTATCTTTTCTAGATTACTGGCCTATGCTACTGAGTTTTCTTCCCTCTCACACAGAAGCCCAATCATCTGTAGCTAGGATCCACATATGAGAGAGAACATGTGGCGCTTGGCTTTCTGGGCCTGGGTTACCTCACTTAGTACAATCCTTTCCAGATCCATCCCTTTTCCTGCAAATTTCATAACTTCATTTTTCTTTACTACTGAGTAGAACTCCATTGTGTTAATGTGCCATATCTTCATTATTACTCATCAGTTGAGAGACATCTAGGCTGGTTTCATTTCCCAGCTTTTGTGAATTGAGTGGATGGACCAGCTTTCTGATAAATGAGTCACTTAAGAACAGGCCCAGGCAAAATGGAGGGGCTTTTGCTTTATGGCTCCCAACACTTGCCTTTGTAGGTAACTTGATTTTTCTCCAGTTGCTTTCAATATTTTTTCTTTGGATTGTGTGTTTGGTAGTTTGACTATAACATGGCGAAGAGAGGTTCTTTCCAGGTTTTGTCTGGCTGGGGTTCTAAAGGTTTCCTGTATCTGCATTGGCACCTCTTTCCCAATTTGGGGGAAGTTTTCTTCTATGATTTTGTTGAAGATGCCAATGCATTTGGAGTGAAATTCTCCTATGCCCTGAATTCTTATATTTGATCTTTCCATAGTGTCCTGAATATCTTGAAATTCCCATTCATACTTTTCTATTAGTTTGTCTTTCTCTTTGTTGGACTGTATTAGATCTGCCACCTGGTCTTCTAGTTTAGATATTCTGTCCTCTCCTTCATCCATTCTACTGGTGAGATTTTCTACAGAGTTTATTTCATTAACTGTGTTCTTTATTGCTAGTAATTCTGACTTTTTTTTTTATTTCTATTTCCTTATTCATGTCTTGTATTGACTTTTTCATTAAATTGGTGTCCTGTGTCTTGTTTGGCTCCCTCTTTGGCTCCCTTGAACATATTTACAATCATTCATTTGAAATCTTTCTCAGGCATTTCCTCTAGCTCGTTCTCACTGGAGGTCATTTATGATGCATTAATACATTTTTGGTGGATTTATGTTTTGATTTTTAGTGTTTCTTATGTTATAATGTACATATTTTTGCATGTTAGATTACTTTAATGCTTGGATTTTCTAATTAGCTGGGTACTATTAGATGTATCAATCTCATGTTACATATATTCAGGGTAGGATCTTAAGGTGTTAGGTGTGGCTCTTGAGACTGTGAGTATCTACAAAAGTGAGCCTAAGTGTTGGGTTTGCCTGCTATGAGAGTATTCAGGTATGCTGAGTGAAACAAAATACAGATTCTAAAATTTAACTGAACAATGTACACATTCAATGAAAACCAGCACAGTATTTATGCAAAAGTAGGTATTATGAAAACCAGATCCTCTATCAACAAGGAGGTTAAGATTTCTGGTCTGTTGAGGGTTCCAAGTCAGCTTGTGACCAAGTGTGACCCTTCCCTAATGTATAACAGAAGAGGAAACAAAACCACTATAAATCCAGAAGCAACAAATAACAAGCCCAAAATATAACTTATTTAAGAATGGCAAATCTGACCATCCATCAGATTTAATATATGATTTATCCTGATATGGATGATGCAATTACCACTTCTGGTTCAGGGCTATATAGCAGGCTTATTAGGTGGGTAATGACCTGGTGTAATCCCAGTTACCTTTTGGGATGATTTTGGTCTGTTATGCTGCGCTCCTGCTTGGGGTACCTCTTTGGTGCACTGTGGGTTCAAGTAGGCTGGCTGGGTTGCTGGACCGCTGCTCTGTTTGCCAGAGCTGGGCACTGGTGGGGCGGGGGAGGGGAGGCTGTTGATGGTGGCTCTAGTTCTCTTGCTGGTCCATGTGATCATCTACCTTGTGATCTGCTCCTCCGTTGTTCACTGCTGTTCTCCCTTCATGTTTCTTGAGTTTGTGGTGAGCTCTGGTGTGAGTGAAAAATCCCCTCACCTAGATTTTCCTGTGGTTCAAGCAAAGTCTGGCAGCTGTGGTCCAGCGGACCTGGCGCCACTGCTGCTGGAGCCACTTCTGCCTGCTGTGTGGGCTCTGGATGCTCTGAATCTCTCCTACTTCTGCTGCCATTTTAATTTCTTATACACCTCACTTTTTAGTAAATGTGTATTTTGCTGGGGTATGGGGGGGGGGCTTTTTCTCCCCTAGGCTGCTTTGGCGTGGTTCCTACGCCATCATCTTAACTGGAAGTCCATCCATCATCCTTTCCTAGCCTGGGTGCCCAGAGCTGCTACAAGACCTGGCTGCCTCTAAGCAGTTCCTGCTCTACGTCACTCCCTTCCCCTGTCTTCCCAACTGTATGCCATGCATTTGGAGTAGGAAGGTACTCAAGGTATTTCTGCCTTTTGGACCTACTTCCCCAACTCCCACCTGGTTCCTCGCCCCTTCAAGTTGTAGGTCCTTCTGAAGCTCTGCCTCAGCTCCCTTTGATGAAGGCTGTCCCCAAAGCAGGTTCACAGAAGTCAGAAGGTGGCATTTGTGTCTGTTTGGCCACCATGGAAGTCTCTCTTGTCTGTCAATATTTAGCAAGTGCTTAAGTACACGGGAACACGTGTTAGCCTTTGTGTTCAGGGCCACACTCCTTCCATAGTGTGGCTCTCACTGCTTGGATTCTGGGCAAGGGGTAGTGGGTCCCTGTTTTCTCCCTAGCTGGAGGGAGCAGCATTCTGCTTCTCTGGCTCCCTGAGCACCTGCTGGAAGCTGAGACATCTCACTGGTTAGAAAGCTCCTGCATCTGAGCAAGATGTTGCCTCCCATCTAGAAGATAAAGTAGGATAGACAGAAGCCCACCTTGAGCTTATGTGGATGCTGTGCATGGCATCGTGTTGCCCTTCTCATCACTCCACTAGGTCTTTGAGGACTCTTCCTGAGCAATCAAAGAATCTAGGGTTGTCCACCATGTGGAAGGAGCAGACATTCTGCATTTTAAGTCCTGGCCCCGCCTGTCCATTAGAATTCTGTGTGTTCCATGCTGAGTCATAGCAGTGGCTTGGGGAACTCTTTGCTTGCTCAGGGGGCCTCTCAGCTGCTTTAGCACAGAGACATTTGTCTACCCCTATTATTCACCTGTCCATCGCAGGTGACTACCAACTCCCTGTCTAGGGCCACTTGCTTGCTGTCATATGTCCTCTTGTAGCCAGGGTTTGGCTGAGTGATAGTGACCGTGGCAGCTGTTTCCCTGTCCAAGAGTCACTTCAGCTTCAGAGCCATTTTGAATCTCAATGGACCGGTCAGGGAGGGTGTGGCATTTCCAACATTGCTTCAGCAGACGTTCAGAAGTGTCCGCTTAGCATCTGATGGATTTGTAATTAAGGAGCAGTCATCTCTTACTGCCTTGTAGCACTATTGAAGACTTCCCAGGGTATAGTTTAGGAACACACACTGGGAGGACTGACCTGACAAAATCCTGTGCACAAGTCCTATGCAGAGTCAGGGCATCATGGTTACAGGTGGCATTGATTTAGCCAGAATGGACATATGGGTCTATATTGAACGGTAACTCGGTGGTGAATAGGCCTAGAAATGGTTCTGTACTTCAGGCTAGAATATAGAAGCCATGCTGAGAGAGGTTGCAGTGAATTAAAATGCAAGGCATGACACAGCTTCTGGACACAGAAGAGTACATAGGTGATGTGATCATATTTGTATTCTTCAAAAAACTTATTTTGGAATTCTTACATGCAAGATATTAGGAGCCTTTAGAAGGTAGTTATATTATGGGAGTGGATATTCTGCAAATTTTTATCCTGATAAAAAGGACTTCACAGAAACACTTTTTCCCTTTTACCATGTGAGTGCAGTGTACAAGACAGTTGTGCATGATAAGGAAGAGCCTCATGAGACATTCAGCACTTTGCTCAAGGGCCTAGTCTCCTAACACGAGTGATTTTATTTATAAGGGCCCGGTCTGATACTCTTGGTGCATCTGGATGATAACAGACAATCTGTGGCTTATGTCTGATCATTTGTGTGAATGGGATCAAGACATGCAAACTTCATTTGTAAATCAAGTACAGTTAATTTGAGCATATAAACAACATTTGTATAACAATGTTTCTGCATGGATGTACCTGATCTACAATTAACTGTTTATAAAAACATTTCCAGGCTGGGAAGATTGCTTAGCAGTTAAGGCACTTGCCTGTAAAGCCAAAGGACCATGGTTCAATTCCCCAGAACCCAACATAAGCCAGATGCACAAGGTGGTGCATGCATCTGGAGTTTGTTTGCAGTGGCTGGAGGCCCTGGCATGTCCATTCTTTCTCTCTCTCTCTCTCTCTCTCTCTCTCTCTCTCTCTCTCTCTCTCTCCCCCCCCACCTCTAAAAATAAAAATTAAAGAGAATTTCCCCACAGGGTGAAAAGAATACTGACATCTGCATAACAATAACGGATCACTTGCAGCTTTCATTATCTCACCACTGCTCAACAGTGAATCACAGAAGAACCATTGAATAAGCAAGAGTTATACTAAAATCTATTTCCTTGTCTAAATCAGCACATCTTGTCAATACAACATAAAGTTGCTCCACATAAAAAACATAAGACATTGATCTATAACTTCTAGTGTAGGGTTCGTGATTCAGTCACTGGTTGTGATCAGTCCACTGAGATGTGATTCTCTCATTATGGTTCAGTGGGGGCTAAATACTGAGGTTTTGAACAGTCTCTCCTTGAGGGCGCAGAGCAAGGCTATTATGGTGTTTATGTGCTGTAAATAACTCTGCTGAACAGGTGAATGTCTGCAGTGACCCAACTTTACTATGGGAAAAGGTGACCACTTGGTACTTCTCAGAATAGCTTATATGCTTTGAACTTCTGACTAGATTGTGGTACAGAAGTTTTTATCGGTGTGGGATAGCTGTCACTCCCTCTAGATTCATATCCTCTAGCAGGTAGTCCTATGAGGAGAGAACAACCGCCAATATGTCTCCCTAGGCTGCATGGCCCAACCAAGCTTCTACTATGTGCTCTGACATCTGGAGGTGGAGGTTCTCACTGGGAGCAGTCCCTGTTAGACCCTCCAGACAGACCTGATCACTCCCTCATCCCCCAGTGATGACAACTCTCCCAATGCCTCCCTCGGGCCCCAGTGCTGCTCAGTGATGGGAATGACTCTCCCATGGTCTCCCTCAGCCTTTGCTCACAGCTTCTGTGGACACAAGAAAGTCACTTGGACTGAGAGTTGAAAGGCCATGACATACCAACCATGAGCACTTTTGGACAAACAGGCATAAGAGCTTCAGTGAAGATGCTGAAAAGACTGGAACAGGCCGGGATAGGTGTCTGAGCCTGTCTTTGGGATCAACCCATGGGCCATCAGCATTTGCTAGAACCACAGGCAGGACTCAAATAATGGCATCTTGAGGCTTGAGCATGACTCTCAGGATCCCAATATTGAGAATGCAGTTGGTCCACGTGCTTCCCCCACAATGAAGTCACCACTTCTAAATGTGCCACCAACACTCCTAATTCCTAAGATTCCCAGCACATGTAAAAGACAAGGTTCCAGTTCTGCAGCCTGCACAATGGCCTTCAGCTCTCGATGTGCATGGGAAGCCTCAGCTTCTCCACACAACTGGCCAGGCTCTGTCCTTGTCCACTCACCCCTGCCACCAGGTCAACGAGAGCACTCACACTCGTGACCTTCAGCCTTCTTTTCCCCACATGGAAATGGAGCCAAATGCCTTGAGATTTTATTTGGAAGATTGGCTTTGCATCCAGCCATGGTGATGCTGAGGTCTATTTCCTGGACTGTGCACCAAGATGCAGATGGGACAGTGGATGTCCACATTAACCAGAGGAGGAAAAAATCTGGAAATGAGTAGGAAATTGTGTAACAGGAAGCTCTCAGACAGTTCGGAGCTTGTTTCCTGGTGTCTCAAGCATTGGCACAAAAATTAGTAAAGCGTTCAGCCACTGGTGTCTGGTGAACTGATTCTTGGTATCTTGTCACATGAGCTGGCAACACGGGAGACTATAACATAGGAAAGGCCTGATGAAAGCAGAGGTTGTGGTGGTTTGAATCAGATGTCTCCCATAAATTCAAGTTAATGCTTGATTTCAAGCTAGTGGCAATTTATTGGAGGAGGGGTAGAGCCTTGCTCTGGAGGAGGTGCCTTGTTTGGGGTGGGCTTTGGGGGTTAATTAAATCCTCAGATTCTCCCTGGTCAGAGATCAGCTCCCCCTCTTACTGCTTTGTCAGGTACTGTGATAAGGCATAATGTTCAGCCTGTGTTCTACCATCATGAAATACCCCCTCCAGACCTTAAGCCAAAATTGTCTTCTCATCGTCTGCTTTTGGTCAGGTTTTCTGTGCAGGAAATGTGAAGGTAACTACAACAGATACATAAGTAACCTGGGGGGTGGGGTGATTTCTTAAGTGTTCAGTGGTTTTTTTCCAAGACCTTAATGAGTTGCTGCATTAAGGTATTTCTGACCTCTCTATTTAATATAGACACCTAAAGTTGTAAATTTCCCTCTTGAACTGCCTTCATTACATCATAGGTTTGGGTATGTTGTACCTTCATGATCATTTTACTCTGGACATCTTATTTCCTTCTTGATTTCTTCAATGACCCATTCATCATTCAACAGTGTATTGTTGAATTTCCATGAGTTCATGTATACTCTATAGTTATTCTTGCTGATTTGTAATTTTTATCCTATCATGTTCAGGTAGAGTCCAAGGCATTATTTCAACTGTCCTATGAAGATTTTCTTGCTGGGCTGGAGAGAGTGGCTTAGCACTTAAGGCACTTGCCTACAAAACCAAAGGACTGAGGTCCAATTCCCTAGGACCCATGTAAGCCAGATGCATAATGTAGTGCATGTGTCTGGAGTTTGTTTGCAGTGGCTAGAGACCCTGGTGCACCCATTCATCCTGATGCTTTCTCTCTGTGTTATGTTTTTAAAAATATTTGCTTAGTGGGACTGGAAAGATGGCTCAGTGTTCAAAGGTATTTGCTTGTAAAATCTGAGGGCCCTGGTTGATTTCCCTAGTGCCCACATAAAGCCAGATGCACAAAGTGGCACATGCATCTGGAGTTTAGTTGCAGTGGCAAGCAGCCCTGGCCCACCTATCCCCCCTCTCCTCTTCCCTGTTGGAAATAGAACTTCAATAAAATTTTTTCTTACTGTCCTAATACAGCTTTAAATTATGATCTACTTTTAGAGAAAGTTCCATGTGCTGCTGAAAAGAATATGTATTCGTTGCATTTGGATGGAATGTTCTGTGGATATGTTGGGTGTATTTGTTCTATGTCATTTAGTCCAGATGCTTCTGATTTTTACTGGACTGACCTATCAGTGAGAGGTGAGTATTGAAGTCACCTGTGTTTGGGTTAATCTGACTTTGCACATGAGTTGTGTTTAGTGAAATTGGATGCACCCATGTTTGGTGTACATGTTCAGAATTGTGATGTCCTCTTGTCAGATTTTTCACTTAATCAGTACAATTCTATTCTCTGAGTAATGCTGGTTTTGAAGTCTATCCTGTCAGATATTAGAACAGCAATGCCTGCTTGTTCCATATTTTCCACACTTGCACACTAAAATAGTGTCTTCTATGTAAAAGGTGTGTTTCTTGGAGGCAACAGAACAGGAAGAATCCTGCCTTTTAATGAGAAGGAATGGGAAAGTGTGAGCTGTCCATGGGAAGAGTAGTAGAGAGATGTGTATGGAGAAACATACAGAACAAATCCAAGTGAGCACTATGCAAGCCCACACAAAAATATGGAAAATGTTCATGCATGAGTGGAGACTTTGGGGAAGGCATTCAACTGGGTCTGGTAGTTCATGCCTTTAATGCTATCACTGGAGAGGCTAAGGTAGGTTTGTTTTGAGCTCAAAGCCACATGGGCCTCAATGAGCTTCAGGTCAACCTGGGCTACAGTAAGACTCTGCCTCAAAAAATAAAGGCACTAAAATGTAACCTAAAACAAGTTATTTTAAAAAGGCAAAATAGGGACTGGAGAAATAGCTTAGCAGTTAAGTTGCTTGCCTTCAAAGCCAGAGGACCCACATAAGCCAGCTGCACAAGGGGATGCACATGTCTGGAGTTCGTTTGCAGTGGCTGGAAGCCCTGGTGTGCCCATTCTCTCTCTCTCCCTCCCTCCCTCCTTCTCCCTCTCTCTCTCTCTCTCTCTGCCTCTTTACATCTCAAATAAATAAAAATATTTTTTAAAGGCAAAATAGAGCAAATGTACATCTAACAAGTCAGTATTTCTGCCTTAGTGGTTTGGGTTTTGAATTCTTTCCCTGCCCGGTATTATGTATTTTTTGAGCAACCTGTCCTGGGATGGTAGGTCTAATTAGCACTTCCAGTTCATACCTATATACCCAGATTTGGACTATGTATTGCCTCAGTAGAAAGCAGAGCCTTGCAGTTTAGGGCACTGTGGCTCCTTCAGCTATATCTCAGCCCTTCTGACCAGCTGGTCTGGATGCTGTGTGGAGGGGTGAGTGAGATTCCCTGGTTGCCTCTGTAACCTCCAGTGTTAGTGTATGAAGGAGAGGAGATTGTCGAAAGCTAGCTAGAGGTGCTCTGGAACCTCTTGGCTGGTCCCCGCTGTCTTATCCTTTGGGTTGTTCTGCATGGGCTGGTGTGAGTATGTGTGAGAAAATCCCTCTCAGTAGCTTCCAAAGCCCTTTCTGGCTTGGGCAGGGCAGGGGGCGGGGAGTGTTTGCACCTCTGCCCAGCGCTACTTCCAACTGTGGTGCATTCCCCACTACACGGTGAAGAAGTGTAGAGACAAATGTCTCCTGCCACGGTGTTTGCAGACCGGTATGCTGGTGCGTGCTCTGCTTGAAGCTACTCTGTATCTAGCCACAAGCTAAAGACTGGCAGCAAAGATGGCATGTCTCGTGGGGTCCAGCATCATTGGTCTCCTTCAGTGAAGGAGTTAGCATGTCAGAAATTCAACATACTAATGGCGAGCACCAAGATGTCTGCCAGGAGACAGCCTCCTGCTACTGTGAAAACCCAGGGAGTCAGAGACCTGGATGGTGATCTCTGATGAAAGGTCAAAAGTTTGCTGACCTCACATTTGCTAGTCCCTATTCCTTTTCCTCAGACATAACCCCCTCCCCGCCCCCCGGCCCAATGCTAGGGGTGGCTTGGCATTCCAGAGCCCAGACTACGGAAATGTGAAGTGTCCCTCTCATACTGTAAAGATTTCTATTTGTTTTGGTCCTTTCCTGAGGCTCAGAATGTTTTCTTGTTGTAGAGGTAATCTCAGAAGAGGAAGGAGCTTGAGATGGGACCAGGAGCTCAGGGAAGGCAGCAGAATGGTGAGGCAGTCCTCCTTCCCCCCAGAGCTCTCAGGTTTAGATAGCCCAAGTGCTTGTACCACATCAGGCCCAGCATCCCCTTCACAGGGTTGCTGTAATTCTTTCCCAGTACCCTCAAAGTGAATAGACATGGCGGCATTAAACATGGTGATATATCTGTAGAATATTAGCGTCTTAACAGGTTGACCAGCAACCTGACATCTACCTTACAGAGCAGGTGAAAGCTTCTAGAAGTAGACCAGCTTGCTGAAGTGAGAGAGCATTTATGTAAGTCTTTAGGGAAATGCTACATCTCAAGGTTGGCCCCTCCATCCTTATCATAGCAGTATACACCCTGACCTAGTTTTTCTGGACTGCACCTTCTGGGGGCTTCCACAGCTCTGGTTTTCCAAGATGTCCAGGGGCAGGGATTGGAGGCACAACAGACATCTCAAGACATTTCCAGCTTGGGGACTCTGGGTGCTCACTCTTGCTTGGCCTTTTGCATCTTTCTGCAGTTTTAGAGGCCTCTCAGCTGGAGGCTGATTCCTTCAACTTCTCAGTCTGGTGCTATTCCAAGTGCTCTAGGGATTTGAGAACACAAAAAGCAGGAAGTAGGATTAGGCAGACAGAAGGTGAGTTTTTTGAATACACTAACTTTGGGGGCTGGAGAGCTGGCTTAGCAGTTAAGCACTTGCCTGTGAAGCCTAAGGACCCAGTTCAATTCTCCAGTTCCCACGTAAGCCATATACACATGGTGGCACATGTGTCTGGAGTTTGCAGCGGCTGGAGGCCCTGGCACACCCATTCTATCTGCCTCTTTCTCTCTGTTACTCTCAAATAAGTCAATAAAAATAAACAAAGAATTAGCTTTGTCCATGACAGGCACTCTGACAGTAGAAGCAAGAGCTCTGGGCTTCTGTGTTCTGTGTTGACTCACCTGGATCTTCTCCAGTTGGCTGCAGGAAACCCAGATTTTCCTTGTTTTTGTTTTTGTTTTAGTTGAGAGGCAAGTGGATAGCACAGACATGTTGCACAAGCCCTGGTCTATAAAGGGTACATGTAACTGCATCTACAAGACTGGCCACAAGAATAACCCTTTTGCAGGGAAGTTGAGCTCTGTAAAACAGAAAGGCAGTGACTGATTTCTTGCAGGGATTTCCTCTTGCTCATTTCCAAGTATGTCCTCCAGGCAATGGTAGGAAGGATCTTAGAGATGTATACAAGTCCAACTTCCCTCTTGCTTCACCATCCACACACGTACACCAAAGTCTCACAATATCCTCCTTCCAAAATAAAGAACAATCTTCAAGATGGCCTTACCCAACTAAAGTATGGGTCCTACGCCCACACACCCTGCCTAGCTAGAATCAAGGAAGCCACATAGCTCATGGGTACTACTCATCTCTAGAGGCTCTTGTCAGGGGATGTGTCACTGTTGCTGAGACAGGCTAATCTTCATGGAGATGAGCATCTGTCTTCTGGAAAGATCTCTCCTATCATTTGTGATTAGAGATGAACCTGTGATACCTTTCAAATGACCTGATAGCCTTTAATATTGTCCTCTAATACACACTCTTCCATGATCAACTATGAGGTTACAGCATCTCTGATTCTAATGCTTATTATATATTTACAGGAGCAATCCTTCCAAATACTTATTTCTCTCTAGTGTGAAATCTCTGAAAAAGATAACCCTAAAAGTTAAGATTGTCTTGTTTGGAAAGAGGGCCCTGTAGCTGACTATCTCACCATGTCCCCATTTTCTTTGGGTATTACTGCTTAAGGTGTGGCATTTCTCATGTCCACCTTGGGTCTTACCTCATACTGTGGGGATGTCTTGGTCCCCTTCAGAGAGGAGTGGTATTTGGAAACTATATGGATATGACGTGAGCCTCCTGCTACTGAGCTCATCTTCTCTGGATGTTTGCTCTACTCAGCCCTTAATGTTAGGAGACATACTACTCTCCGACTCTGACTAGAACTATGGAATTTCCCAGAGCTTTCTTTCTGGGAAATGAGAATGGATGTTCTCACTCATGTGAACTGCCTGCTCTTCTTTACCTTTGTGGACTAGAACTTTCCATTTAGGGAATGCTAAGTGGGGAGCGCAGATAGCCTGGGGCAAGTTTGATGTCTGAATGTTCACAGGAAAATGCTTTGAAATATCTATTCACCCCAGATGGGACACCAATGGACCAAAGGCATGATCCTATCCAAGTCCAGCTGGGTGATCCAAGGAGTCCATTGGGGTTACTTACAGAAGCATAGGAGGTGATTCACAAAAGTGGCCTCAATGAGCTTCTGCCCTTCTAGTATATACTTGAACACCTCTCCCCCAGGACCACATGCAGTTGGGGTGGGAGGGTCTAACCACGCCCCACCCTTCTGAGGCCCAATCTGGTGAGTCTCCTACAGGAAGCAGAATCCCTGCTTTCAACATGGTACTGGCCATTCCTACAGACCAGCAAATGTAGCTTCCAGACCCTATTGGCAATGAAGTCTAACAATATTCTTCAGAAGAGAGATGGGAGCCAGTGCTTGCTGGGTCAAACTTCCCTAGAAACTTTCCTAAGCTTAGAGATGGCATTCCTGAGGGCAGGCAAGGACATTGTGGCACATGTATTTCCACTCACTGCAGGAAAGAATCTGGCTGCCACCACTGACCACACAAGTGGTGTTGTGCCAAGACCCCCATTCACCCAGGAGTCACCCACAGAATCGCCACAGAAGCTGGGATACTCAAATGTAAAAGCAACAGTTTTCTTTATTGCAAGCCTAGGCCTGGGCTCCATCCACACAGTCTGGCACAGCAGTAGTGAGGGAGAGAGTCCCTTTCTTCAGGGGGAAGGGGTTCATATAGGAATTCAAACAAAGAAGTAGGGGAAAGATACACGATTGGTTGATTTAAACAGTTCTGATTGGCTTGGGGTTTCATCGGGCAAAGTTGGGGGCAGGAGCTAGGGGCACTCCAGGCAGATGAGGTAATCTCCATTGTGGTCAGCTAAGCAAGCAGTGGTACATTACGACTTTTGAAATGATAGGTTTCTTATCTAAGCAGGTGGTCGGAGGCCAGAGGCCTCCACAGTGGAGTGTTTATGCAATGTCCTTGAAGTGGAGATTCCTCAGAAACTTTAGGGGGAAAGGCAGCAATTGAGCAAGCAAGCAAAGTTTACAAAAGCAAAGGTCAGCACATTCGCCGGCTAGTTCTCTAAGTCAGGCCTGGGCCTTTTTACTTAAAATGGTTATATTTGGTCTCTCAGTGGCTTTATTTGCCCTGAAGCATGTGACTGGGGTCAGAAGGAAGTTATCAACGAAGGAGCTCATGTAAGGTGGAGGGAGCTGCTTCATGTGATCTAGGTTTTGCTATAGGAATACTTCTGTTCCTTGTTCCTCTGGTTCTTCTGGCTCCACAGAGAAGCCAGGGAAGGCCATTAGGAAAAGGACTAGCAGCCATGAACTTTTTCAGGCTGATGAAAGATGTACCACATTTATGAAGATTGTGATATTTACGTGTATTAGTCAGGGTTCTCTAGAGGAACAGAACTGCTTGAATTAATTACTTTTAAAGGGGGATTTATTGGATCAGCTTACAGTAGTCCAATCAATAGCAGTTGCAGGCCCAAGAATCACCAAACCTGGTAGCTGCTCAGTCCACGTGGCCAGATGCCTCAGCCATCCCAACCCGGCACTGCACATGGTGCCGGAAGGCCTGGAGGCTTCTTGAGGAGCCACTGGGTTTAAATCCACATGGGTCTTCAGTCCACACTGGTCTTTAATCCATGCTGGAAGGTAGTGAGCAGCTCCGGCATCCAAGTGGGAAGGAAAAAAGGAAGGTGGGAAGGAAAGAAGGAAGGAGGGAAGGAAGGGGCTATTTTCACCCAGAGCTTCCTTATATCAACCCCCCCTCTGAGTGGGGCTGCCCACTCTGGGGGAAGGGCTGACTCTGGGGGAAGGACTTCCTTCTTTAGTTGATCCTTCCTAGAAGCAACCTCCGAGACTCACCCAAAAGGGATTTCTGTGGATTACTAAACAGATCAAGTTGACAACACAGTTGCACATTGGCACTTCTTGCTTTTAATTCCCCTGAGTGAGTTCCTTTCTGGTCATAACACTTGATCAGCTTATTACAGGAACATGGCGTCTAAGTGTGGAATCGAGTAGTAAAGTCTGAGCCCACAGGTAGAGGTACAGAATCCACGCAGGCATCTGCATGAGATGCTGACGTCAGAAACACTACCTCAGACTCCCAGCTCATCTCACCCACCCACTTCCTCACTGGAGAAATCCCACATTTTGGTCCTGAGGTTGGGGACCAACTTGATCCCTGGAACCTTAATATGGGAATTGTTCCTAGAGGAAAGGCAGAGCTCCCATCTTCCTGGACATCCCTGTAGGGACCATTGTTCCTTGGTCACCTGGATTTTTGAAATCTCTGTAGTCTTGGTGGCAGTGTCATTGACTGAGAAAGCCTGTGTCTGGTGTTGCCACTAGTCTGAATTTCATGTTGACATGAAATTTTGTATGGGGGTGGCAGTGTTAGACATTTGGTCATAAGTGGTTTGAATCAGTTTTATTAAAGAGAAAGAATTTATTTGGGGTCATAGTTTCAGAAAGCTCAGTCCCTGGTTATGTGGCTCCGTGAATTTGGGCAAAACATCATGGCAGATGTGGAGGAGAGCTGTGTACGTCATGGCTGACCAGAAGGCAGATAGGCAAGAGGGCAGGAATAAAATAACCCCCTGGGAAGCCTCCCCAGTGACTTGCTTCCTCAAGCTAAGTCCCACCTCCTAGAGGTTCCCCAACCTCCTAAATAGCACCATGAATTGTGGACCCAATGTCCAACACATGCGCCCGTGGGGAGGGGCCTTACATGTTGCAATGACAGAGAACTGTCACTGCTGCTATCCTCTGTATGACAGAGGTAACGCTAAAAAATTCACAAAGCAAGTGTCTTGGCTTACCTAAGCTGACTCGGCATTACTTTTAAAAATGTCTATTAATTTTATTAACTTACCACCGATAGAAATGAAAACCAAGACATCTTTGACAAGCAATATGACAAACACTAACATCAAATTAGAACCCAAAAACAGCAACCAGCCAGCCAAGTCCTGTGAAGAGACCCTACACTTCGAAAAACAAAAACAAAATCAAAATCAAATCTAATAGTATTGATTGCAAGGCCAACTCTGGTTATGTGCAACTGTCTCAGATTAAAGGGTTTTGGTTTTGTTTTGATTTAAAGAGAACTGGACGCAACATCCCTGAGGATCTAGGGATGGCAGCAGGACTTGCACAGCTCTGCACCGATTGAACCAGCTCCTCACTAGGTCTGCATCAAGTTCAGTCTGGTAGCCAGCGTCGAGCCGGTGTTAGGAGCAGGGTAGGCGTTCACCTTGAAATGCTACTCTCCGACTCACGATGCTGCTCCCAGCTATAGTCTTGGGTGTGGGGGTGCAGGATGTAGTCTTCCAGGATGTAGTAAAGAGACTCTCCATCTTGCCGTGGCTCCACACTAAGGTCTGGCTGACTCAGTATCATTAGACATGTCGTGAATTTGAGATTTCCACACAATAAGCTTTAGAAACAAAGCAAAAAGTTCAGGGTTCCAGAGAGGGTAATGTAGCCACCCAGTAACTTCCCTTTCCTTGAAATAACTGGTATGATGGCCAAGCCAGGCCCACAGAAAAGGACAAAAACATTTCAGCCTTTTGCACAAAACTTTTAAGCCCAAAATTAAGTCTTGGGTAGATGCCCCTCCTGGCAGGCATCTACCACATGTCTGTGTCACACACAGACATGGTCCAGGGTCTTGAGTGCGACACTCCAAGGGAGGGGGGGAGTCACTGAGGTGCAACATTCAGAATTTGAAATTCTGCCCCTCTGCCTGAAGGTGGTGACTGGCAGCCTTCTTGGTGGGGGGAGGATCCCCTCAGCTCAGGTTAAAACAGGCAACCATGAGAGCTCACACCTGAAACTCTTCCGTAGACATAGCTGAAATGCTCACAGCTGAGGCTCTTGGGAGGATGAGGACTTGAGCCCCTCTGGACTTGGGGTATTGCTTCTTGGAGTATGTGCATGTTTATATAGTTGCCACAAGACCCCATCTAGATCTAGAAGCCTCTCCATGGTACTTATGAGGACAGTTCCATGAGATTTCTTGGCATTGGATTATCAGGACTAGTGACAGGAGACTTTTTGGTGGTTTATGTGGCCAGAGTAAAGCTACTGTCTACTGTTTATCCCAGTGCTGTGTGCAAAGGCTCCTCAGAGCTGGTGAAGGGGCTTCCTAGGATTTCTGGTCCCCTTAAGCTGGAGTCTGAGTAGCATCATTGCCCTCCTCTGGTCCTAACTGGATTCCCAGAACTCAAAAAGCAAAGGGCTTGGAGTTCTCTAGAGGGTAATCCATGTAGACTGAATGTGGAATGCTTGCCCATGAGCTCTTCCTTGAACTAACTGGGCACTCAGGCAAGGACATGAGAAAAGCAAATAATTCCAAAGCATGTGCAAAACCTTCAAACCCCAAATCGAGTTTCAGGTGAGTTCTATCAGTTGTGAGTCCAGGCAGGCATATGCCCATGTGGCCATGGGACAGAGCAAAGGGAACACACTGGACAGAGAGGTCCATTTTTGTCACATGTTATAGTCACTAGCTCTGAGCTGGTAGGTGGAAGTTTGGTGGGTTTTCTCAGTTTTTTTTGTTTGTTTCCTCCCTTCACCCCATGCAGCTTTCATATCCAAATCTCTCTGGGATATTAGAATGTCTTCGTGAGTTCACAGTATTGAACACATGGAGGTTCACAGGATCTGCCTTCTGGAATGGCCCTGGCCTCATTCATGTCCAGGAGTTGCTACCATATGTGTAGAAGGTAGGACCCAAAGGGCTATCTAATCCTACCAGTCACATGGAGAATGTGGAGTAAGCTGCCTTCATTTGTTGCTTATAAGTTCTAAGAGCTTCTTAGATTCCCAGTCCTAGGCAGGACATCATTTAAAAAAAAAAAAAAAAAAACCCTGCTGGGCATGGTGGTGCATGCCTTTAATCCCAGCACTTGGGAGGTAGAGGTAGGAGGATCACTGAGTTCAAGACCACCCCAAGACTACATAGTGAATTTCAGGTCAGCCTTTGCTAGAGTGAGACCCTACCTCAAAAAAAATGAAAATAAAAATCACTCTGTGCATGCCAGTATGTCTCACCCTAAGGAGGCTGAGATCACTTTGGCGGATGGGGCATGGATGATTTTTTCACTATAAATATTCCTCATGTTTGTGATCCCTAAATGTTCTGTCTTACATAATTCAACATAGGTTCATTGAATTACATAAGATGAAACATTTATGCTGAATGGGGTATATAACCTAGAATTTCTAGTTCTAATAGTCCAGACTTATGAATGGATAGCATCTTTGAGAAGCAATCAGATTCAGGGTGGGTCAGGTACCAAGCCCCCGAAGGAGACACCTGGCCATTGTTGGGGGGCTGGGGTGCATGGTTCACATTGCAGGGTGAGTCTCTTCAGTCCTCAGGCAGCAAATAAAGGTGTTCATGGGTGTCACGATAAGGTAAGGGCAGTGGAAAGATAATAGTTCTGCACTTTCTCCCTCTTGCTTCCTGGGTGAGCCAGAGATTTAGATCTCCCTGGGTTTCCCAGAGAGCCGCTGCTGCTTCTTGGGAACCTGTGATGCTGTATGGCTCTCTGTTCTCAGCTCTGTTGCTCCTACAGGGTCAAGTTGGGTGTAACCATGGCAGAATGATGCCAAGCATCCTTTCTGAAAAGGGTCTGATAGGGGACTAACTTTCTCATCAGGTCAAAACCTCTAACCAGTGACTTGAGTGTGTCTGTAAGAGCTGAGACATTGTCACCTTCATGTGAAATCCTGACTGGCTCTTAGAAGCTGTTCTTAACTAAAGAATATTGACTTCTCTCACCACAGGTGATTAAAGCAGGGCAAAATGTTGTCCTTCATTTTGTGTCTGTCTCTTCACTTTGAATCAGACCCCTGCTTGATCCTGAATTTCCATGATGGTTACTAAGGACTGTACTTTTATCCCCACCCCCCTTTCATAGCTGAAGTCATTGTCCTAGCCCTATAGTGACCTTGAATCCTTGGATGACTGGGATCCCCAAGATGAGTGTTACAGCCTGAGGCAAACAATCTTATAGAAACAAAATTCACCCATTTAGGTTATGGTAGTGAACTAACAGATAGCTTGTGGCACTAACCTCCCAGAACTAGAATGCAGATGATGGCAGGTGGGGGACACACTCTTGAATAGGCCTCAATTATGCATGTCCCTACCCCAGTTCTGCTGCTGTTTAAACCTAAAGCTCCTATCTGTGCCCACAAAATGAATTCAGGGTCCCTGAACCCATTATTCTGCTTTGGCATGGCTAAGGCACTGCATTTGCTCGGCTTGATGCCAACTCGTTGGCATACCCTACTGATCCCTGAAGCCATAGGCTTCCCGTTAGCTTGGGTTTTGTGTGCTGTGTGTTAGTCATACAAGGGACAGGTAGCCAGATGAGCAGTTGTTCAGAAGTTCCCAGGAAGCACTGGGACTGGCCTTCGCCATGGACTCCTTCCCTGGGTGAGGATTCCTGTCCTATTAAGAGAAGGCTGCTCCTCATCCTTCTGCATGTCATGAGTTCTGAAATCCCAAGACCACTGGTGACTTTGTTACATTTGCTGTTGGGACCCTAAATGTTGCAGAATGATACTTGAGGTGACTGGGTTTTAATTCTTATAAGCTCAATACCAGCCCTTGATTATGTAGTATTTGTTGTCAGAGAATATGGAAGGTCAAAACAGACTTTTAAGGGGATGGAGTTCATTTCTGGTAGAAGAAAAACTGTTAAGTTCTAGGTGTCATGCTGGAGAGGCAACTGTGGCCCCTTGTGTGTGTTTGCTTGTTCATCTGACTTCATGGAGAAGGTGGGGAAATCTTGGGGCATGGGACAGTAAGCTTTTAACAAATGATCAAAGTCATATCCTATTATTGAGGATTGCAATTTGTGACTGTCTACTTGAATATTAAGAAATCTCAGCTGGGCCTGATGGCACATGACTTTAATCCCAGCATTTGGGAGGCAGAAGTAGGAGGTTCACCATGAGTTCAAGGCTACCCTGACACCACAGAGTGAATTCCAGGTCAGCCTGGACCAGAGTGAGACCTTACCTCAAAACCTTCCCCCTACCACCAAATAAATAAATAAATAAATAAATAATAAAAAGAAAAATCTCGCTTTCCTCTCATTCGCTTTTTCCCTCTGTTCTTCTTAGAATCTCTTGTTAGAGCTTATATCTGTAGCAGCCACACAACCCTGGGATCTGGCCACACTTGGCATGTCAGGGCAGCACCTAACCCTGCTTTTCTCAGCCTCCCTGTGCTGAGCTGTCAGAGTAGAAAACCACCTCGGTCCCCAGAGGACCAAGGAGAAGAAACCATTTCAGACTTGGCTGCCCACTCCCCAGGGTCCTCACACATTCCTTCAACAACACCCTGAACTTGGCTCTTGTGCCACCCCAGCCAGCGGGGAGTTGAACAAGGACTCAAGGAAAAGTTAACCTGGGTGGGAAAAGGCAAACTGACACAAGGAGACCATGCTAGGTATTTTTCAAGACCTCGAGATTTTATTTTTTTCCACGTATGTTTATATAGGGTTGTAGGGGGAAGGGGACAGGGTCAGGGCAAGGAGTTGTAGAGGGAAGGGGATGTAGTTAGGGCAAAGATGAGAGTTTCTGGTTAAACCACAATGCCTTTGTTTCTTCATCAGCTACCAGCAGGATGGGGGAGTGTTCAGCCAGGCATACGATCCCATTGTTTCTGGTAGTAGAATATTAGGTGAGGAAGTAGAAACTTAACTTGCTATATGGCAGTTTCTGTTAACATGGCCAAGGTTTGGTTCAAAGCTCCCAACATCTCCTCCTTTCTTTTATACAAAAAGAGGGGGAGGCCTGCTTTGCAGCGGTGGGCATTAACCAACTGAGGAAGTAGGGACCCGACTCCTCCCGTGGGGATGTCTTTTTCCCACAATCTTTGGCCCTTGGTACCTTTTGGGGAGGGGAGGCAGGGCCTATGTGGCTGGAGAGCAAGGCATGGCCTTAGTGATAATAGTTATGGTACCAACCTCCATGCAAGCCAGGTTTTTCTCTCAGGGAATTCAGAAGCAGTCAGAAAGGGACCTTCCCTTGCAGTGCTTTGCCTCGCACCCATGTTGGTGCCCATATCGCACTCACTTTATTGTGAGCTGATATGCATAGGTCTGGATCCTATGCAGCTCCTAAAGGAGGGGTAGCTATTTGGCCAAGACAGGTGGACCACAGCAATAGCAGAGGTGTAGAGGACAGCAGTATAGTAAATGAGTACAGAATGTAACATCAAGGGAGAGTGATAGCTACAGGTGGTAGGTCTTCAGTGGCAATGCCTCGATCCACCAGCTCCAGTCTGTGATAATGGACCTGTAAAGGCTGCATCTTAATGGCTTTAATCTGTTAATGCACAAAAGACATGATTTTAATTACATAACATGTCTGATTGTGAGTGATAGGATTAAGATAGGTAGAGGTTCTGGTACTGATGGCAACCAGGAGAGGAAGGGGAGTCACCTGGCACATTGAGGCCCTGATCAATTAGGTCCAATCAATGATAGTGGATTTGTGTGGGCTTGGAAATGATACTGTCAACTTGTTGTCAGATGAAGCGAATGAGCTTGTTGATAAAAAGTCCTAGCGTGAATATGAGAATGAGGTTAATTAAGGGTCTGACTAGGGGCATGAGAAGGGTGAATAGGGAGGACTTCCACCAATCATTGGAAGCTGATGAAAATTTTTGTTTTTGGAGATCTAAGCTGATCTCATGTAATTTTTTTTACTTGGGTTTCTATCAGACCTGACTCATTAACATAATAGCAACCTTCCTCTCCCAGAAAGAGGCAAGTGCCTCCCTTTTCTATGGTGAGCAGATCTAGTGCTCTCTGATTTTGCAAAGCTTCTTGGGTGACTGATGTTATCTGCCTTTGCAAGGAGGAAAGTGACTCAAGAGAAGCTTCTATGGCTAATTGGAATTTTTGGGACAATTGTGCTGTAGAGACCAGAGAGTGGCCTATGGCTCCTCCGGCAAGGCCGGCAGCCACTGCATAGGTTGCCAGGGAGATGTCTGCTACACGGGGGAGGAAGACAGCTCTCTTCTGATGATCCACAGGATGGAAGGCTGGTTCCAGAAGTTCAGCAGGAGTCTGAAGTGTCAATTGTGGCACCAAGGTTACTGGAAGGCAAAGTTTGTCAGAGAGGGATCTGGAAATATTTTTGTAGAGGGTTTTGTTGTACCAGAAAAAGAAGCCTTCAGGGGCATAGAGTGTGGAGGAATTAAGGGAGAGAGTGTTATTGAAGAGGGAAGAGTTTCCTCCATAGCAAAAGGGGAATTTGGCTATTTTCTGACTTTCTTCGTGACAGGTGTGGTGGTGCATGCCTTTAATCCCAGCACTGGGAGGCAGAGGTAGGAGGATCACTGTGAGTTCGAGGCCACCCTGAGACTCCATAGTGAATTCCAGGTCAGCCTGGGCCAGAGTGAGACCCTACCTCGAAAAAACAAAACAAAAGGAAAAGTCAGAAAATAATGAAACTTCTGGGATGGGGTTAATGAGATGCCTTGGAGTAGAGGAAAGATTAAGGGGAGCAAGAAAAGGAACAGCTGTAAGAGGGGGGCGCCTGAGGGCAGCACATAGAAAACAAGCAGAGAGGTTACCAATTTGTCATTTCAGCAACCATTAGGCCTTCTCTGAGCAGGGCTAGCCAAGAGAAGAGGTGTGAGGCAGAGGCTATCTGGGAGGAAAGCTCCTTTTCAGCTTGTAGTATGTTAGACTATACCTTGGACTGAACTTGGACATAGCTGTGCCAAATACAGATCTTGCTAGAGGGTCAGTTTTGAATTTTGCTCATATACATGGCCCCTTGGACCATGGAGGTCCAGCGCGAGTTCCAGGGGTCCCAGATGATGAGGGAATGCCCACTGTCAGTGCACCAGAATTTATGGCCAGACCATCCAGTGCCCAGGATTTGACCCTTGGCGGGGACAGAGACGCTCCAAATGGTACACCAGTGCCAAGGGCATCTGACGCTCTCCTTAATATAATGAGGTTTGCATTTGTCGTGCTTCTGATCAAAGAGGAAGCACAGAATGGGAAAAACCTTATTTGGGTGATGTTTAAAGTCTCTAAAATTTAATAAAATAGGCTTGGCACAGCCTGTGGGCAGACAGCCGGCAGTAGCCAAAACATGTCCAAATTGTTGTGTCTGATCATAGGTGGTCCAGTTTTCTGTAAGATAGAATCGCCAGGCAAATGGGGATGTGGAGGGCCAAGCGGCTGGAAGATGTAGCAGTAGCAGCCGGCACCAGGTGAAGGTTGTCATTATGTTATATATGTCTAGAAAGAAGCGTTTGTAGGGTTAAAGCGAGAGCAACACATAGACACATGAGCACAACAGACACAGAGGGCCCAATAGAGAGCTGTGTGTCCTTGATGGCCAGACGAGCCTGTATCCTCCAGAGATGGTTAAATGATGCCAAACACAGTGCAAATGGGAGTCGGCCCCTCCAGCAACCAGCTGTGTCCTCCGGGGCAGGGTCGTCTTGAGGTCCTTCCAGCCTTGTCCTGCCAGGAAAAAGGAAGATTCTCTCAGGGAAGTGTTTCTTCCCTGGATATGCGAGATGTCGCTGGAGGATCATCAGCTTGTTTTACAAGTCTCTCTGGCAGCCATCTCACAGCATTTTCTTTAGTGTCAAACAAGCATACTGATCCTCGGCCCCAAATGAGTACTGGGTCTGTGCCATTCCATTGTAAGGTTAAAGGATCTTTGCCCATGGCTTTGGCAAAGGTATTTTATGTATGTGTGTGACAAAAGCGATCAGCAGCGGAATTTCCCTGAGTATCAAGGATTTAAAAGTTTAGGACAAACAAAGCATGATGAAGGATATTTCTTGGAGAGCCTTTTATGGGATATAAATCCCCCATTTTTAACTTTTGGAGGGCATGTTTAATAGTTTGATGGGCTCGCTCAACAATTCCTTGACCCTAGGGATTTTAGGGTATGCCTGTAATATGTTTAATTTGTAATTGATGACAGAAATTTTGGAATTTTTTTCCAGTATATGCAGGACCATTATCAGTTTTAATAATTTGGGGCTTTCCCATGACACCAAGGCAATTGACATTTTTTGAAGCTTCTCCACCATGGAGGCTGGCAAAGATGAATCCACTAAAGGTATCCACAGTAACATGGAGGTACTTAAGATTATCAAATAAGGGAACATGTGTTACATCCATTTGCCAGATCTCATTGGGAATTAAACCTCTAGGATTTATGCCTAAGTGGGGAACAGGTAGGAGGGTGACAGTTTGTGCATTGTTTGATTATCTGGCAAGCTTGTTTCCTAGTGATTTTAAAAAGAAGACACAAGGTTTGAGCATTAAGGTGATGTACAGAGTGAGCTGCTTTGGCCTGGGCCACAGGATCGAGCTCAACAAGGAAAGCAAACTGGGTGGCTTCATCAGTCATCGCATTTCCTGTGGCTAGAGGCCCAGGGAGTCCAGAGTGAGCACGAATATGGCCTATATAAAAAGGATGTTGCCTAGAATGTATGCATTGCTGGATGGAGAAAAACAGAGGGGCAGCATTTGTGGTGGGTTTTATATATGGCACGGTTTCTAAAAGGGGGATGGATTGAGCAATATAAACACTATCAGTATACAGATTAAAGGAGGTATTTGGAAGTTGTTGAAAAACCTGTAAAACAGCGAAAAGTTCCACCAGTTGAGCAGAGTGGAATGGGGATTGTAGGGAAGTGGTTTTATTGTCTACAGTGAAGGCTGTCACTCCATTAGAGGAGCCATCAGTGAAAACTATGGGAACATGGGGAAGAGGTCAGGGAGAAGTTAATGTAGGAAAAACAAATGGCTAAATTCTCAAAGTAGAGAAGTTTGTTAGCAGGGTAGTGGTTATCAAGGGATCCCTGAAAAGAGGTACAAGATATTGCCCATTCATCATCACTGTGTATTAACCATTGTACTTGGGAAGTGGAGTAGGGTTGAATGATTTTATCAGGGTCCTTATGAAATATTTTTCTGCTTTGATCACACCCAATTTTTATTAACTCTGCCACCCATGAGGTATAAAGGGTAAGGACTCCGGGTGGTGAAGCGGGTAAATGGACCCAGAAGAGGGGTCCCTCCTGCCAGAACACCCCAGTGGGTATAAAGTCAGTGGCACAAATTACCAGGAGAAGAGGCTTCTCATAAGAGATAAAAGTGACCCTTTGGCTCAGAATTGAGGCCTCCACTATCTTCAGGGCTTCTAGGGCAGGGGCTGTTAATGAGCAGCCTGAGGCAGGATCTGGGTCTCCTTTTAGGATGTCAAACAAGGGTTTAAGCTCTCCAGTAGTTAACTTCAGATAAGGCCTGAGCCAATTGATATCTCCTATGAGTTTTTGAAAATCATTTAAAGTTTTTAGATGATTAGTTTTAAGTTGAATCTTTTGTGAAAGAATTTTGTTATGAAAAAGTTCAAAGCCTAAGAATAAGTAAGGAGGTTTTAATTGAATTTTATCAGGAGATATCTGAAGACCAGCTCTGGTAAGGGCCCTAGAAAGCTCTTGAGAGCAAGTAAGGAATTCAGTGGGATCAGGACCAGCCAAGAGGATGTCATCCATATAATGAATGATATACAAGGAAGGCCACTTATGTCTAAATGGACCTATAACTTGGGCCACAAATTTTTGACACAGTGTAGGGCTGTTAGCCATCTCTTGGGGAAACACTTTCCATTGGAATCTCTGCATAGGGCCTCTAAAATTTACCACAGGTAAACTAAATGCAAAATGCTGATGATTCTCAGGGTGTAAGGGAATTGTAAAAAAGCAATCCTTTAGGTCAATACTGATTTTACAATATCCTGCAGGAATTGCTACTGGAGTGGGGAGGCCTGGTTGTAGGGCCCCCATAGGTACCATGGCCTTATTAATTTCTTTAAGGTCCTGGAGCAATCTCCATTTTTCGGACTTTTTCTTTATAACAAAGATAGCGGTATTCCAAGGAGAGGTAGTAGGTTCAATATGGCCTGCAGGAAGTTGTTCTGGTACTAACATCGTGGCTGCAGTTAATTTTTCAGAAGTTAAGGGCCATTGATCAACCCACACAGGTTGTTGTTTTCCAGGATATCTTATCTTCATGGGGTACAGGCATGTCAACAGCCATTAGGATAAATTTTCATAGCCTATTCCAGCACGATCAGTCTTTATAGTTACTGGTATTGGCTCTTTTGTTCCCTGTGAATGTTTGCCCAGTCCTTGTCCCAGGCGGAAGCCTTGCTTAAGCATCTGGTGAGCTACCAATTCATTAGGGCTGCACATAATAAGTTTCATTTGAGAGAGGATATCTCTGCCCCAGAGATTAATGGGCAGGCCTGTGACCACATAAAGGCTGAACGGTGCCTTGGTTTCCTTCTTCATCCTCCCATTGAATTACTTCAGAACATTGTAATGGGTTAGAGGCCTGTCCGATTCCTTTGAGATGGGTCATGGAAGTGGTGAGAGGCCAAGATGCAGGCCAATTTTTACTGGAAATAATTGTGGCATCTGCACCAGTGTCTATAAGACCTTCAAAGGTTTTTCCTTTTAACTTTAATTTAAGAAGGGGTCTTGCTTGAATGACCTCTTGTGCCCAGTAAACGTCTGATGACCCAAACCCATGGGGGCCTCTTTTGTTTCTGGCAGGGTGCTTTATCATTGAGGGGCAATAGTATTAGCTGAGCAATCCGTTGGCCAGGAAGTATGGTAATAGGCCCCTGAAGGGTGGTGGCCATGAGTTTAATCTTCCCTGTATAGTCATTATCAACAACTCCTGGAGAAATGGTGAGGCCCTGAATGGTTGAACTGGCACATCTCAAGATAAGACCAAAAGTGTTTTTTGGCAAGGGACCAAAAACTCCTGTAGTGAGGACCTGAGTCTCCCACCTCTGCTGCTAGCATTGTTCTGGAGGCGGAACAGAGGTCCAGTCCTGCACTGCCAGCAGTTGCCCAGGAAGAGGCAGAGATGTTACATTTTGGGTAGACTGGGGGAGGAACCTGATAGCCCCTGGCTTCTGTCCAGGGATCATCTTGGGGCCCTGGGGTAGGCCCCGTGTTAAGTTTCCCTGCTTTTGTGGTAAGGGGTTTCCCTGGATATCCATTTTAGAATGGCTCTCAGAGGCCCAAAGTTTGCCACACTTACAACGTGGACAGAGGAAGGAGGTGGGTGTGTAGCCTTAAGGGTGGAAAAATGACCTAGCATTTTACAATCAAAGCAAGTTGTATTGTTATCTCCCTGTGTGAAGCCCTTCAGGGCGGCCCCTATTGCTAACCCAATGCTGTGGAAGGCAGGGTCCACATCTGCACATATTTGGATAAAGTCAGATACTTTTACCATGGTGGGAGGGGCAGATGGCTGCCTGGCAGGCCGAATTGGCATTCTTAAAGGCAAGATGTCTTATGAATTCATTATCTGTTTCTTCCCTTCCCATAAGCCATTCTGCAGCCTCAGTGAGCTGCCTGATAAATTTGCTGTACAGCTCATTAGGCCCTTGCCTTACTTTGGTTAAGGAAGTCACAGCCAATCCTTTAGATGGAAGATTTTGCCAAGCCTTAAGGGCAGCATGTTGGATTTGTGAGAGTAACCCAGGGGAGAATTTTGCCTGGTCCTGATTAGTATCATAAGGAGTGTTGCCCAAAAGTTTACCTAGCATCCGGGACTTAGAAGAGGATCCAGTGGACACGTTGCAGTTGGCAGCATCCCTACACCTCTCAGTATAATCAGCCTGCCACAGGAGGAAGTCCCCTTGTGTCAGGACGGCCTTTGCAAGCATTTTCCAATCATTTACTGAAAGCCAATTATCACTAAGGGCCTCTAGTAAGGTCATAGTAAAGGGAGCAGTAGGTCCATAAGAGGAAACAGCACTTTTTAATTCCTTGATATGTTTAAATTTTAAATGGTGATACTGTTGGGGGCTTAATAACAATATTTCTGCCACTAGGTGGCTCACTGTCCTCATCTGAACAGGAAGATTGTTCAGAGGGTTCCTCTTTTTCAAATTCTTTTTCCCCTGATTCAGATTTAGCCCCGTTTGATTCAAGTGGTAGGCTGGCTAAGGAATTAGGTTTAGTTTTAGCTTGAGCACACATTATAGGAAATGTATGAAGGGTCTTAGAAGGTTTGGTCTTAGTATTTGTATGTCAAATGGGGGCAGAAGCAGAAGAATGGATCTCTAGGTCCAAGTCATGGAGTTGTTTAAGTAAGGTGGCCTTTTCTTTCTTTAGCTGCAAGGAGAGTTTTAAGTGATTGGGCTTCCTGGGAAAGTTGGTGAGTCACCTGTCGAGTGACTGTTTCTAAATCACAATCAAGGGTTACAGGGGCACAGAAGTGATGTGGCTTAGGCTTATAAAGATAAGGTGGATGGTCTGCTATGGGTGCAATAGGAGATGGCCAGTCAGGTTTATATCTGGCAGCCTCACCCTCTAGCCCTGATTCTTCATCTGGGAAAAGAGGGGCATTAGGAGAAGGGGTAACTATAGATTTGGAGATAATAGAATAGATTTAGGGGCAAGTGGGTCATCTTTGGGCATAGAAACAATGACAGAAGGGCACAGTGAAAGGAGACTATTTGTCCCGCCCAGTGCCTTTGCTTCGGGGCCACCACTGCCACTGTGATGTCCGCCCAGAGGGTGGGACAGTCCGGGGGAGGGAGCTGCAGCCACTGCAGCTGCTGCTGCACAGGGATCCTGATGGCTGGGAGTTAGTTCATGAATGGGGGGGGTCTGTCTAAGTTTAAGGTTATTTTTAAGAAAGAATTCTCCATCCCTAACAACTTTTGAAATGTCCAGTTGGCACCGGTGAAACTGTAGGACATCATTTATTAAATTCCAGTAGGAGAAGATCTGAACCAGGACTTTCTCAGGGCCAAAAGTCTTATAGTAGTCTTTTATACAATCTCCCACTCTCTCCCCTCTTTTTTCATCAATGGTACCTTCCTGGGGAAACCATGGACATAAATCTTCTAAGAGAAAAAAGTTAACGAGATCTTTTTTCTTAACTTTTGTACCATGAGTCTTGAGGGAGTCTTTAAGTCCCCAGATAAAAAGTTCCTGCTTACTTAGGGTCTGTCCCATGATAGAAAAGGAAAGAGGAGAAATGGCAAGACCAAAGGCAATGTTCCCGGTCGGAGAACTGGCACAGGGGATTCCCCAGTGAGCTTGATGTGAGCCTGTCCGCAATTTTAAGAACTGGCAGTGTTGTGTAACCAGGTTGATTGGTAGGAAGAGAGGCTAGATAGGTCTTTGCCAACGCTCAAACAGGATGTCAGGATTCGCACAGGGAGCTAGAGGCCTTCAGCCAATGCCAAGGGTAGCCCTGGCCAAGAGTCTTCAGTTGCCCTGTTGCTATGTTGCAGTTCCACGTGATGGTGCCAACCCAAAGTAAAAGGAGGAAAATAAGTGCAAAAAGAAATCCTGTAGTTCTTTTGTCTTGCAAATCTGACTAAATAGTCTTTAAATGGTTTGCCTAGAAGTCTGCGTCACTTGTCTTACCTTAGCGGATCTGTTTCACAGGTGGGTTTCTTCTGTGGTGACCACAGAGAAGATCTGTATTACAGGTGTATTGCCTGTAATGATCTATACGGATCTCCACTCACCCTGGTGGGGTGGTGATCCAATGGCAAGGATGGCCGTCCACTCGAGTAATGCCCAGATCACACTTTGTACCTTGGACCCCACGTTTGGGCACCACTTGCCATGGCCAGCGGGGAGTTGAACAAGGACTCAAGGAGAAGTTAACCTGGGTGGGAAAAGGCAAACAGACACAAGGCAACCATGCTAGGTGTTTGTCAAGGCTTCAAGATTTTTTTTCCACATAGGTTTATATAGGGTTGTAGGGGGAAGGGGACGGGTCAGGGCAAGGAGTTGTAGGGGGAAGGGGATGTAGTTAGGGCAAGGATCAGAGTTACTGGTTAAACCTCAATGCCTTTGTTTCTTCAACAGCTACCAGCAGGATGGGGAAGTGTTCAGCCAGGCATATGATCCCATTGTTTCTGGTAGTTGAATATTAGGTGAGGAAGTAGAAACTTAACTTGCTATATGGTGGTTTCTGTTAACATGGCTGAGGTTTGGCTCATAGCTCCCAACATTGTGCGAAAGAGATTTGGCAACTAGAGACTTGCAGTGACCATCTGTCTTGGAAGAGAGGCCTGGGCTCCCTTTTATATGTCTTTGGGTCTCCCTGTGGAGGGGCACTGTCCCTGTATATGTTCCCGCTCCTTGATGCTGGAGTCTACCTGTATGTGCAGATGTGGTGGAAGCCTCTGGATGCTGCAATGGGTTTCTGTTCTCTCTTCTTTGAGTAGAGGGAGAACTTGTATTTACCACAGGGCTGCTGGTATCAAAGACCTAGCAGGGTGTGAGTTTATGAAGTGACTAGTTTTGTCAGCCTTATCCACCTTGATGGATCAGTGACCCTGTAGGCATCATACTCCTGTTGACTCAAAAAATGGGGGGAAAAGTTCTTATGGATATTTGTGTGGAGAATGCCAGTTTGGGATTCATGTGTGGCACCCACAGGTCTCTTCCTTGAATTTAATGAGATTTGTGATATGAGAATGGTAAAAATATTTCTGGGGCTTGAGAAAATGAGTGACACAGCCCTTCTTGTAAGTATGATCTGCAAGTGAACTTTGGAGTCATTTAACCTATTGTAGAAACTCCAGAATCAGACAGGCATGGGTCATTGTCCACAGGATGGGGAGCTACTTTTAAAGCTCTGACTCATGGTCTATTTATCTCATCTTGCCTTGCCTTCTATTCTTCTATCACTCGCTAGCAGAGCACCTTCATTTACAGTACATCTGAGTGTTTCATCTCTAAGAACTTTTGGATAACACCCTAAGCATATAAAAAAAATTCCATTTTTCAGCCAGGCATGGTGGCACACTCCTTTACTCCCAACATTTGGGAGGCAGAGGTAGGAGGATCACTGTGAGTTCAAGGTCACCCTGAGATTACAGAGTGAATTCCAGGTCAACATGGACTACAGTGAGACCCTATCTCAAAAAACAAACAAAAAAATTCCATTTTGAGGGCTAGAGAAAGATGGTTCAGTGGTTGGGCTCTGCAGGAAAGTGTCTTAACCTGGGTTCAATTCCCCAGTATGCACATAAAAGCCCAAATGCACAAAGTAGTGCCTGCATCTACAGTTCACTTACAGTGGCTAGAGGCTAGGCGCCCATCCTGTCTGTCTCTCTGTGCTTGAAACATAAATTTTAAAAATTCCATATTTCTGTATCAAGTAACTTGTAAGCAGTCAAGATTTCTTAGGGATCATCATCACTAGCTTAGTTAAACCAAGTTCCAAGTACTTGTGAGTCATTCATAGTGCAATACATCTCGCTTTGTAGGAGCTTCCTTGACTTCTCCCCTGGAAAAACTGCTCTGTACATTACTGTCTTTCCCCATCTCCCATGGTAGACAGGTGTTTTCTTCCCGCATTCCTCCCTACATAGGTAACCTCCCACAGAACCAGACTTGACCATGCTGAGCGCACCTGATGCTGGTCTGTTTTGGGGGAGGAAGAAACTCCCTCCATTTTGATGCTGAGCTGGTTGGGTCCCATCAGGGCTTAGCAAAGCCTCCATGCATGCAGCTGGGACTGAAGGGAGCTATGTCTGGATGGAGGTGTTGTATGATACATGGTAGAATTCTGCAAACTCCTGCCTAGGGAAGAGCACTGGGATGCAGCCATTGGGATCTGGCTTCTGTTACTGCACTTGAAGGTGGTCTCTAGTAGCTTTGAGTCCATGACCCCCTTGCTTCTGGGTGCTGAGGCAGCCAGTGTTTGAAGTCCTTAGGAGGTGTGTCTAACCCACTCTTAGGTTATATTAAGTAATGTCAGATTTGCGTGTTGCTTTTGAAAGTGTTTTCACAATCTACACCAAATATTTGCTTTGTGTTTAGTTATCAAAGACAGGCATCTCCATAAACATCTCTCTGGAACATCAGAACTGATAGTCAGCAAGGGATTTGAGGGAATATGTGACAGGAGGTAGAGCTGTTTTCTTTCCTCCTGTCCTTCATGACCTCTCAGAGGTGGAGGAAGGAAATTGAGAACTTGTTAGCAGGAATTATAGTAATCCGCATGACCTGTTATACCAACTGTGGGTTCCTGGAGCCAGCCAGACATGGGAGGAGGTGCTGGCAGACCTGCTTCTCCTGGCCTTGGAGGATGATTGTTGAGGGAAAACTGTGATGTACACTGCTTGCCGCACCCATGCTCATCTTGCCAGGGTGACAAGGGAAAGAGTAGCTGGCATTGAAGGTGACCTGGGCTAGCTCATACCACGCAAGGAGGTTGGAAGCGTTGTGGGAAGTTGACAGGCACTTGTAGGGTTTTTAGTAGCTAATTCTCTCCATTATGAAGGATCCTGAAGTCTGCTATTGTAGTTCAGGCTTTTTAAAAAAGATCATCTTTCCTTCCAAGCAAGATCCCACCTGGTCTTAGACTTGGGGCCATCAGGAAAAGCTGCTGGTTGTTGCCAACCAGCTATACAGACCTGGTTACACACCTCATGGTCACAAACTTTAGGACTCAAGGGATGATGATTTGGCAAATGTACCCCGCCCTCCACTCCTGCCCCGCACTGTGGAGCCTCCATGATCAAAACCTCTAGGTAACTACCAGGCTTGTCCTCACCATATTAAGTTCATGCAGAGGGTTATTGACAGGGGAAAGTGTCCGACTTCAACTATGGTCTTCACTATTGGTTACCTACATGCATGTTTCTCCACCTGCCAGGAAGGGAGGACTTTAGAGACAAGCTGCAACAGCCAACTTCCATGATGGGCTAACCCAGACATGGCAGACAAAGAACCCAGTCGCTTGCCTGGCTCCTTCTGGGTGAGTTCCAGTATGACACTGTGTTTGCTCCAATATCTCTAGAGAGCCTCACCATCTGGGGATATCTTTTGCTGTAAGTCCTACATCTGCTGTCAATGAGCAAACCGGTCCTTCACACAGGGCTTCAAAGGACACAAGGTACCAAAGTTCTGTCCCTTTTCTGCTCAAGAAAGACCAGGAAAAAATAGCTTTGCTAAGTCCTGAAGTTGTATATGTGCAAAGTAGTGGCTCATTCACACTGCAATCTTCTTGTGCTATTAGTCTATATATAGCCCATACAAGTAAGGAAAGAGGTCTTCCCAAGTTCAAGCTCCTGGATTTATCTTGGGATCCACTGTTCTAGGAGAATCAGGCTGAGACTAAATAACTCAATGATATATAGCCTGAGTCTATTGTCCTAAGGTCTCTTTTGTCTTGGGGCATGGGACAAGTGTGAGGCATAGCCTTCTCACTTCTCCACTCCACCACACTGCTGTGGACTGAGTGGTGTCAGGATCCCCGTGGGAGAGGTTAGTCCTCTTCAAACTTCAGCTCTGGCCCATGCTTCTCCACCTGTCGGGCTCCCCCAGCAAGTACTGCTGAGGAAGGACCAGGTGCTGGTTCCTCCCAAGGGGTTGAGGAGGAGGGTGGGTGTCAATGGCCAGGAACACACTGAGCCGGAAGTCTTGTCAAAGCAGGATCTTGCTTTATTGTAACAGGCAGGTGTTTATATAGTGTTGAGAATGAAGGCGGGGATCTCAAGAGGGGATAAATAAAATAAGGTGTAAGGGCCAATAGCATACCATGACTTTTGAAATGATAGAGTTCTCGCACATGTTTAGAACCAAACTTCCTACATGGAAGTAGCAGACCAGAGGCCATTAGGCATCCTGCTGAGTCATAGCTGGCCAGAGACAGGCTGCCATACTTTAGCTAGGCTCAGGAAGTTCTACCAGGCCTCACATCCAGGCCTCACGTCCAGGCCTCTCAGGGCCCAACATCTACCCTCTACTGTTCTGAGTCCACGGGACCATGGGTATTTCTGCCTCACTGTAGGTCTAGAAATGATACTGGTTTTGATCAGCCTCACACAGTCAGGGACACATCCAACAGAACTACGTGGCCATCTGACGTTTCTGTGCTGGGGACTGGGGATGTAGGGATGGTAATATGAACCTCTGGGCTGAGAAGCAGCGAAGACTTTAAGCTGATCTGGGCTTTCAGTAAAAATCAAAGAAGGCTGAGGGGGTATCCAGGCTCAGTGACCTTGAAAGTCTCAGAAGGTCTGTGGATAATATCACAAAGGAGTGTGCAGTGAGGATTCTGATGACCGATTGCCAAGCTGCCAAATGACACAGGACAGCCTGTTTCAGCTATCCACACATCGATCCTGCTGAATGGCAGCAACCGACGTCAGTGTGGGCGCGTCAGGTTCTGCGGAGGAACAGCAGGGGGGCGGACGTGCAGCGCAACGGGGAGTTCTTAGACTGGCTTCCGCGACATGGGCTGGCTGGCTGCAGGCTGGAGAAGCTGAGAACCCCGTAGCTGCTCAGTTCATAGGCTGACCACCTTGCCAGTCCCCGACCTGGTGCCAAGAGCCTGGACAATCCTTGGAGAATTTCTGGCCTTCAGCACACATGATGGAAGGCTAAAAAGCTGTGCAATGGAAGCAACAGGGTAGATGCACTCACAGGAAGAATGAAGCAGGCACGTGGGTGAGAACACGGCCTTCTCCTGGGGCACCTCTAGGCTGTGGTAGACTCATCCTTCAGTCTCATCATAGCAGTCACTGAGACCACCATCTTGTGTATGATGCCATGGACAGAAAGAGCAGAGCTTATCTTTAAAAATGTCTCATAAATGTCAGTTCCTAGGGCTTTCTTTCATCCTTCTCCTCAGCTCCTCAGAGGAAAGCTCCACATGTCTCCTGAGGGTGACAAGACTCTGTCACAGATGCATGGTTACATGGCTGGAGGTCAGCTCTTGCGAGGAGGGGTTAATTGTGCCAGAATTCTACAAACACTTCCTTTCATGAGCTGTTAAAGAATCAACATTGATGCCCAGCACTTGGGAGGCAGAAATAGGAGGATCACCGAGAGTTCGAGGCCACTCTGAGACTACATAGTTAATTCCAGGTCAGCCTGGACCAGAGTGAGACCCTACCTCTGAAAAAAAAAAAAAGAATCAACAGTGATGTTTTGGTGTGGAAACAAGGTGGAGCCACGGAGGTAGAGCAGGAGCTGACTGGCAGAGACAATGGGCTGGTCCAAGAACAATGGCTGATAACAGCAATCTTGAAGCTTTTGCTGAGGAAGCGCCATGTCCAGGTGTGCTTTAGAAAAGTAATGTCTAAACTACATAAAGAATATATGCAAAACAGACCAAAAACATTGCTAACAAATAAGTAGGCCAATGAACTGAGCAGACAATTCTCCAAAGGAGAAATACAAATGGCTGATAACTACCTTGAAAACTGTTCAACATCCATAGCTTTAAGTTGCTTTTCTCTGACAGCTACTTGGGGGTTTATTCCGCCCTGGCCAGTGGCTGTAATTGGGAAAACAATGACGAATGCTGATGAGGATGTGGGGGACAAGGAGCTCTTATTCACTGTCAGTGGGAGTGTAAACCAGTAAAAGCCACTATGGAAATCAGTGTAGAAACTTCTCAAAACAAGGGCTGGAGAGATGGCTTAGTAGTTAAGATGCTTGCCTATGAAGCCAGAGGATCCAGGTTCATTTCCCCAGGTTCCATGCATGTAAAGCCAGATGTACAAGGTGGCGCATTCATCTGGAGTTCATTTGCAGTGGATGGAAGCTCTGGCATGCCCATTCTCTCCCCCTCCCCCCTCCCCTTGTTCTCCTCCCTGACCTTCCCCCTTCTCTCGTTCTCCTCACTCCCTCTTTCTCTCTCATTCTCCTCCCCCTCCCTCCCTCTTTCTCTTTCATTCTCCTCCCATCCCTCTTTCTTTATCTCTCTCCCTCCCTCTCTCTTTCTTTCTCAAATAAATTAAAATATTTTTTAAAAAACCTATAAAGTATTACTGTGGTCTGAGTGTTTCCAGGATTTGGGTGTCTTATTCAAACAACTGAAATGCACACTGATAGCAGAGCAGTGAGAAATCTCACTAGAGGGTAAGGCAATCGGCCAGAAGGGCGGGATGCGCTACCAGAGCAGCCACGCCTAGAGCGGGTTGCCGGGGCGGCAGGTTACTGTCTGGGGCTTCTTCATGGGATCTAAGGGAACAGGCTGGCTACTTTGAGTGGCTCTCTGGCAGGCTTGAGTTTATTCACCTCTTCCTTTACTGCACATTTCCCTACCCATAATGCATCTGAATTTAATCATATGCACCCAGGTATGCATAAGCATGACATGGTAAGTAGGGGACCCTGAGCATTCATGTAGGACAGTTTTCCTTACTGTGCCTGCACCCAAACGAGGCCAGGCCAGACCCGACCCCTGTATCCTGATCTTGGATTTAATTTGGAACTTGGGAGAATAGAAACAGGGTGTTAGCAAGGAGCTGTTTAAAGTGGGTGTGGGTGCAGTTTGATGCAGGTGTTGGGGGTGGGAATTCCAGATTGCCAACAGGACGCTAGGTGTACTGTAAGGAAAGGGGTGTGCTTACTGCCCGAGCCAAGCAGTGCCCCAGTTTGCCAAGCTATTCCCAGTGCTTGCCTGCCTCCCTACCACGTGAGCCGGCTATGTCACTCCTGGGCGTACTTCCAAAGGACTCCACGCCGGACACAGAGGTTCTTGCACATCCATGTTTGCTGCTCTGCTTTCGAGAGCAAGGAAATGGGATCGACCTAGGTGCCCGAGTGGAGGGGCAGATAATGGAGACGTGGTGCAAGTACACAGTGGAGTTCTACTCGGCTGCAAAGGAAATGAACTGTGAAAGTTGAAAGAAAATGGATGGACCTAGAATCAAAGGCCTGAGTCAACCTAGGCTCAAATTTCTCATGCAGACCCTAGCCTCTAACTATGGGTGGGTGGGTGTGCACACGTGCGTGTGCTAGCGCGCACAAGTGAAGATAAAATCCAGGTTACCACAGGCCCAGAAAGCCAAGCGCCACATGTTCTCCCTCATATATGGATCCTAGCTACAGATGATTGGGCTTCTGCGTGAGAAGGAAAAAACTCAGTAGCAGAGACCAGTAAGTTAAAAAAGATACAAAGGGAAGAGGAAGGGAGGAGGGGACTTGATAGGTTGGTATTGTATATATGTAAGTAGAATGATTGAGATGGGGAGGGGATATGATGGAGAATGGAATTTCAAAGGGGAAAGCAGGGGGGAGGGTATTACCATGGGATATTTTTTATAATCATGGAAAATGTTAATAAAAATTGAGGGAAAAAATGAACTCCAGAAAAATCCAGGTTACCAGACAGGAGCCCATGCTACCTGAGAGGGGTGGGAAGGGTAATAGAATACACATGATATGAAAGTTGAAAGGGGAACAGAGAGAGCAAAGATACAATAGGGGCAGGAAAATGGGGGAAATCAATCCAAATTATGAAAATGCCATAGGGAACCCTGTTTTGCATAGTGCTTATGTGTTTCTCCTTTTAATAGAAAAATACTTTTAAATTTTTTAAATGAGTAGTATTAAGAGCACAAGAGAACTAAAAAAATGTGTTAAATTCCTTGATCAAGTATTGTATACAACAGAAAGTGGGAGGCGTACACGGAAGTGCATGTCTTCATGTAAGGAAAAAACAGATACCCGTCGTCCAGTCATGCGGGGTGAATCCAGCATTGCTGGGAGGATGTAAGGAGGGGAAGGAATATCCTGCTGTGGTATATGGTGGGTGTGCCTGCCTTTCACTTATGTGAGTGCTGGGCTATGAAGATCCCTTCCCTGACACACTCAGATCTTTGTCCTGTCCAGGGAACTCCTTGGCACTGATACCAGGGGAAAAGCCTACTGCTTGCCTCCCATTCTAAGCTCTGGTTGCTATGACAACAGACCAAGTTCCACCCAAAGTCTTACTGCCCGGGACTACTTGTATCCTGTCATGTATATCCACACATCCCTGAATTGTCAGTGGACCTGGGCACTCTCCATATACTTCCTGCAGAAATAGAAGCCAGCCACTCTTTGATCCACAAAGGGAAAGAAGCAGGGGTCAGGTCTGTAGTCTGCTGCTGACAGACAAAGGCCTTGTAAGATGGTCTCAACTCTGTCATGGCTCCCAGAGGCTGAGACTGTGTTCTTGGCTTCCTGGCTGAATCTTCCTGGGACAATCAGTGTTTCCATGAGACATGAGCCCAGTCCATGCAGGCAGGACAGTTGCTTGACCCTATAGGAAGTCTGACTTTCCTCACTGCTGAACATCCAAGAGAGCAAGCCACATGAGCATCACACCCCAGCCCTGAGGGTGGGCTTCAGACCAAAGGTGGCTTCTCACTTCTGAACAACACTTACCCTTGGTGACGTAACAGAAATGAACTTGATATATAGAAATCACGATGGAAGCCAGGCGTGGTGGTGCATGCCTTTAATCCCAGCACTCAGGAGGCAGAGGTAGGAGGATTGCCATGAGTTCAAGACCACCCTGAGATGACAGAGTTAATCACATCTCCTGTGGAGATGTTTTCAGAATTGCATCCCCCCCCAAAAAAAAAGCATCAGTTCTTTAGTTATTCCTTAACCCAGTTAAGTTGGCACCCAAAATAAACCATCGCAGTGAGCTGCTATGAGCTCTGAGCACCCCACACTATGGGTATTGAGTGGCTGACCCCCCACCTAGCCAAGCTGCAGAACTACTTCTAGCAGGATGGTGCAGGCACACTTGGGACGGTGAGTGAGCAGGGCCCTTCTGGTCTGGTGGTAAGGGATAGCAGACAGCTTCATGACCCAAAAGTGGATGAGCATGGACACACCCTCTGATGCCAGCCATGGAGCAGAAGGACGAGAAGCTCACTGGCCGCTGCCTTCCCAGGTGCGCAGCATGGCCCTTGTGAGGAGTCGCTGCTCTTGTGAGTGTGAAGATGACAGGAGCAGCGACGTTGACTCAGGCTTGCAGTTACATCATCTGTGGTTCCAGGATGCCACCCTGGATGTTTGGCCCCCTTGGGTGTCAAGTGGAAAGTGTTTCTCATTGCCAGTTTCTTGGCTTTGGTTGAGAGCTGGTAAAGTAAACAGTGAGCATGTGGAATGAGCCGCATTTGGAATTCCACAGTGTTGAGGAATGTGGGGCACAGAAAGAACTTTCCAAAAGGAGGACAGGCAGACATCACTTAGCTCTTATTAGTACCTGGATTAGGAGAGGGTGGAAGGAAATAACTTTGATAGCCAGGGACAAGTTGGAAAAGGTGATTTTTAGTCCCAATTACTTCACTCACTAGGGAAGCCTGCTGCCTACAAGTTAACCATTTTTATCATAGGAGTCAGCTTATGTTACCCCCTTTCTTCACACTGTCTGCATGGAGTCCACAAGTTAAAAATATACTGGGGACTGGGGCTATGGCTCTATGGGTAAAGAGCTAGCCAAGTGCATAATGGAACCTGAGTTGGATCTCAGAAGTCTCATGAAAGATATATGAGGTAACATGTGCTTGATATCCCAGCACTGGGGAGGTGGAGACAGGAGGCGCCCCAGGACTTGCTATGTAGCTGGTCTAGTGGAATTGGGGAACTCTAGATTCAGTGAGAGACCCTTGCTCGAGAAAATAAGGTGAAGAGCAATTAAGGAAGCCACCCAATGTCACCCTCTGGCACACACACATTCCACATACATAATTCCCATCCCTCCATCTGGACCCTAACAGGTATTGGCTCTACCTTGGATGATGTGGTGGTTTGAGTCAGGTGTCCCCCATAAACTTAGGTGTTATGAATGCTAGGTTCCCAGCTGATGGAGATTGGGAATAAATGCCTCCAGGAGGGAGTGTATTTTTGGGGGCGGGCTTATGGGCTTTATAGCCAGTTTCCCCATGCCAGTGTTTGGCACACCCTCCTGTTGCTGTGGTCCACCTTATGTTGGCCAGGGGGTGATGTCCACCCTCTGCTCATGCCATCGTTTTCCCTGCCATCGTAGAGCTTCCCCTTGAGCCTTTAAGCCAAAATAAATCTCTTTTTCCCATAAGTTGCTCTTTGTTGGGTGATTTCTACCAGGAATGCAAACCGGACTGCAACAGATGACTACCCACAGACAGAGGAGAGGCTCCAGGAAACAGGACATATGCTGGCAAATTCCTCAACAGTCCCAAGACTTGGTTCCCCCACCAATCCTCCCAGAACTGAAAGAGAATAGGAAGGGACCAGAGTTCATGGGCCCCACTGAGTTGTGCCCATGGATGCTCAAATAATAGTGGAAACTAGGTGGGCATCTCTCCTTGTCTTTCCATCACCCTGCTGCTGCCTCATGTTGATGTCTTCTGGCTCTTCTGCCCTCTGTCATCACTTGATGGTGACCTTCTTGGAGCACAGGGCAGGGTTGAGAAGGATCAAGTCAAACCAAATAATTGATGTGGGGTTGGAGTCCCAGAGGGGTTTAGATCTCTATTAAGATGCAAGAGATCTCCAAGCCCATAAACTCCAACTTTAGGTCCTTGTCCAAGCTATCCAAGAATTGAAAACATACACCCAGAGGACAACAAACCATGAATTACAGATTTCACCTTAAGGGAAGGCAGAATTAAGAAGGAATGCAAATCAAGGAAGCCCACACCAGATGAAATCCTCCTCCTCCTCCTCCTCCTCCTCCTCCTCCTGAGCTGACTGGGAAAAGGGGGGAGAAATGGAGAAAAATCTCCCCAACACAGGGAAATAAGTCTCTAGGGAAGAGGCTCACATGTGTGGAAAGCAAAGCAGAAAAGCACTCAAGCAAAAAGTTCTTCCTGGACTGGAGAGATGGCTTAGTGGTTAAGGCACTTGCCTGTGAAGACCAAGGACCCAGGTTTGATTCCCTAGTACCCATGTAAGCCACATGCACATGCAGTTCATTTGCAGTGGCTGGAGGCCTTGGCACACCCATTATCTATCTGCCTCTTTCTCTCCAATGAGTATTGCTTTTATATGAAACTCCCCTTTCCAGCCAGGCAGAAGGGAATACCAAACACATTCTCCTCACACAGGGGCTAAGAAAGCAGAAGGAGAGGGTAACAAAAGCAGTAAGGGCCAAAGAGGCTGAGAGGATCAGAGTGCAAGGAGTCATAGGTCAGGAGCCAAGAGAGGGCTCACACACATATCTCAGGCCCATTTGTATGAATCAGGCATCCAGTTAGAATGAGCCTTAGCAGAAGGCTCGGGTGTGTAAGGGGAAGAGCTGACTGGTTGGTGGGCTCAGGGGCTGACTCAAGAAGGGCCGACCCACAGGGGCTGTACTAGTCAGGGTTCTCTAGAGGAACAGAACAGATAGAATGAATTATATTAAAAAGGTAATTTATTGGATTAGCTTACAGCAGTCTAATAGCAGTTTCAGGCCTAAGAATCAAGGAACCTGGTAGCTGTTCAGTCCACGTGGCCAGATGCCTCAGCAGTCCCAATCCAGCACTGAAGGCCTGGAGGCTTCCTGAGGAGCCACTGTGTTTCGATGCATGCAGGTCTTCCATTGACTCTGGTCTTCAGTCCACGCTGGAAGGCAGCAAGCAGCTCTGGCAGCTAAGTGGAAGGAAGGAAGGGGCTCTTTTTACCCAGAGTTTCCTTATATAAAGTCCCCCTCTGAGAGGGGACGCCAGCTCTGGGGGAAGAACTTCTTCCTTCAGTTAATCCTTCCTGGAAGCAACCTTGGAGACCAACCCAAAAGAGATATTTGTGGATTACTAAACAGATCAAGTTGACAACACCTTAACCATCACAAGTTCACCCCTTGTCAACTTGACACCAAACCATATCTTCTTACATCATACTTAATTTACAAATGAAAACAGTAACAAGCTCATAATTCTGCCTAACATGGTATAACTATCCCACGTACAACCAGAACTGCAAAATCTCCCCCCCCACACACAAAAAACACACACACACACAACAAGGTTCCTGGAGGAATGCTGTCTCTAATATAATAGGTCAGATATAAATTCCACAACAGTTAGCTAGTAATATAATCTTAATATTGGTATAGATATGTACAAACAGTCAGTATCAAGGTAGGACAGAACCATTGCAATTACAGTCCTTGTTTCTGTAACTGGTCACATGGTCTTAGCTGATATTGGTAACTGCCTGCTACTACTACCCATTCTGTATTTCCTCCACCTTCAGCAAGCAACTCAGCAGGTTTTGGTTCTTTACCTGGAGGGGTGAGCCATACCTACATTCCTGAAGGATCTGGGTCATTTATCATGCTACCTTGATTGGGTTGTTGCAGTTGTCCATTGACTTTAATAACAGGGCATGGTAACACTAAGAGACACTGTAAAGGATCTCCTGCACTCCAGACATACTCTTCTTTTACCTCCAGTGTGAAGAAGCTCTCTGATTTTCCCCCTGGCAGTCTGAATCAATCACACCTGCTAACACTGTAACTTCTTTCTTAGCCTGTAGATTGGAGGGCATTAGGAAACCAAAGTGGCCAGGTAGCTTCCAGTTCAATGGAAGGTTCTCTGTGCCTCCTGGCAGAATCACTCCCCACTCTGGAACCAAGACCTCTAGGCCAGCAGAGTGTAAGGTTGCAAGAACAGGAAACAAAAATTGGCTAATGGGACACTCAAGGTGATGGTAAATGGACCATTCCCATTTTCACTCCTTGATTCCTGGACCCATGAATCCGGGCTATAGGAGAAACAGCACCATATATAAGATGCTGATTCAGAGCATCTACAGCCTGCTGGAGGACCCTCCCCCAGCCCTCCAAGCTACTGCCACCTAGTTGGCACTGTAGCTGTTTCTTTAAAAGGCCATTCCACCGTTCTATCAAGCCAGCTGCTTCAGGGTGGTGGGACACATGGTAAGACCAGAGAATTCCATGATCATGAGCCCACTGCTGTACTTCCTTGGCGGTGAAGTGAGTTCCATGGTCAGAAGCAATGCTATGTCGAATGCCAGGATGGTGCATAAGGCATTCTGTAAGCCCACAGTTGGTAATTTTGGCAGAAGCACTACATGCAGGAAAGGCAAGTGCATACTCAGGATAAGTGTCTATTCCAGTAAAGACAAAACACTGCCCTTTCCATGATGAAAGTGGCCCAGTGTAGTCAACCTGCCACTAGGTTGCTGGCTGGTCACCCCGAGGAATAGTATTGGGGGCTCAGAGTTGGTCTCTGCTGCTGGCAGATATGGCACTCAGCAGCAGCCATAGCCAGGTCTGCCTTAATTAGTGGGAGTCAATGTTGTTGGGCCCATGCCTAGCCTGCATCTCTGCCACCATGGCCACTTTGTTCAGGGGCCCATTGGGCAATGACAGGGATGGCTGAGGAAAGAGGTTGACCACTATCCACAGAACAGGTCAGTTATCTCCTTGATTATTAAAGTCATCCTCTGATGAGCTCACCTTCTGGTGAGCATTAATATGGGACACAGGTATCTTTATTTATATCCTTTGCCCATTCAGAGAGTTCTACCCACATACACCTTCCCCAAATGTCCTTCACACCAATTTTCCAATTGTGCTCCTTCCAAGTCCCAAACCATCTGGCCAAACCATTGGCTATAGCCCATGAGTCAGTGTATAACTGCACATCTGAGTCTCTCTCTCTCTCTGTGCACCTCTCTCGTGCGCTCCCTCTTGCGCTCTCTCTCTTGCCCTGCACCTCTCGCTTGCGCTCTCTCTCGCTCTCTGCCTGAGCCTCCCTCTCTTTCTCTCTCTCTCTTTATATATATGCCTGCACCTCCCCGTCTCTCTCTCTCTCTCTCTCTGCCTGCGCCTCCCCCCTCTCTCTCTCTGCCCACGCCTCTCTCTCTCTCTGCCCGCACCTCTCTCTTTCCCTTTCTCTCTCTCTCTCTCTCTCTGCCCACACCTCCCTCTTTCTCTTTCTCTCTCTCTCTCTGCCCACACCTCTCTCTCTTTCTCTCTCTCTCTCTCTCTGCCTGCACCTCTCTCTCTTTCTTTCTCTCTCTCTCTCTCTCTCTCTCTCTCTCTCTCTCTCTCTCTCTCTCTCTCTCTCTCTCTCTCTCTCCCTCCCCACACCTGTCTCTCTCTTTCTCAGGCTGCGAAGTCTTGATTCTGAGGAAATGGCTACATGACAACTTGGGTTAAATTTCTTCTGGGTCCCAGGGTGGACACTAAGAAGGTCCACTGTTGGGAGCCATTTAACTGGCCTTGTATCCATAGTTCTGGGCTGTTGGGCAAAACTTTGTGGATAGATTATTACAGGCTGCTAGCAGACTGGTTGGAGATTCTGAAGCAGGACTTGCACTTGTAAAATTAGTAGCCTATGAGAATGCTAACCCTGTTTGTCAAGCTGCCTTGAGGCCATTTAGGAAAAGGGGAACATAACTGATTACATTAGTCTATGTTCTGACATAAGTCCATCCTATACACAAGGGCTAGCCTTGGTTGCTGCCCTTCAAGGGAAGTCAGTAAAGGAGGTTCTTTTTCAGCAACAAAAAGGTAATAATAGAGGGCTGGAGAGATGGCTTAGCAGTTAAGCACTTGCCTGTGAAGTCTAAGGACCCCAGTTCGAGGCTTGGCTCCCCAGGACCCACGTTAGCCAGATGCACAAGGGGCGCACGCATCTGGAGTTCATTTGCAGTGGCTGGAGGCCCTGGCGCACCCAGTCTCTCTCTCTCTCTCTCTCTCTCTCTCTCTCTCTCTCTCTCTCTCCCTCTCCCTCTCCCTCTCCCTCTGTCTGTCACTCTCAAATAAATAAAGTAAAATATTTTTTTTAAAAAAGGTAATAAGAGAAAAGTTAATGCTCCCCCAGGAAGTTGTTTTGGATGTGGTAAAATGGGACATCAGGTGAGACAATGTCCTCAGAAGCAAAAGAATGATTCACCCAAAAAGGAACCAGGGTTGTGCCCAAAATGTAAAAGGGGCAAACACTGGGCCAATGAATGTAAATCTAAATATGATTATATGGGGAATCTTCTCCCACAGGGATATGGGAGGAGGGGCCAGCTCCAGGCCCCGCAACAATGTTATGGAGCACTACAGAACTTTATCCCCCAGCAAAACTATCGGTTCAGGACCTCTATTATGGCTACATTTACCTGTTTCTCCTGCTAGAGTGTTGACTCCTTATTATGAAGCAGTAGCTTCTTTAATTCAAACGGCTCAAGTGAAGTCTAGAAAATATTTTGGGAAGGAACCGGCTATTATAGGGGTTCTTTTTACAAAGCAACAAGTAGATTGGCTATTTCAAAATGTGGACTCTTGGGCTATTGCTTTTGCACATTATCCTGGTATTATAATCATTTCCCTAAAGACAAATTATTGCAATTCACAAATTCTCATTCCTTTATTTCCCCCCCACACACACAGTCAGGGCAGAGCCTGTTGTAGATGCTTTAGTTGTGTTTACAGAGGGATCCTCTAATGGCAAAGCAGCATATGTTATTCAAGAACAGTCTTATTCATTTTCTACTCCCCCAGCGCCAGCTCAAGTAGTGGAACTTAGAGCTGTAGCTACAGTATTTAATGTTTTAGCTGCAACTCCATTTAATTTGTGTACTGATAGTCAATATATTGCTAGAGCTTTACAGGTGCTTGAGACCGTGTCTTATATAAACTGCTAATACTCAAGTGCAAGATTTGTTTAGTCAAATACAAAGATGCATGCAGGCTCGCTCTCATCCTTGTTTTGTAGGTCACATACGAGCTCATTCAGGCTTTCCAAGTCCTTTAGCATTGGGAAATGATATGGCAGATAAAGCCACATAGATCATAGGTATATCTCAACTGGAATTAGCTCAAGATCTCATAATTTACATCATCAAAATAGTCAAAGTTTAAGAAAACAGTTTCAAATTACTAGAGAAGCTGCTAGAGAAATTGTGCAACAGTGTAATACCTGTCCTGAATATCACTCAGTTCCTCAGTATGGAATAAACCCTAGAGGATTAAAACCAAATCATCTGTGGCAGATGGATGTAACTCATATTCCTGAATTTGGAAAATTAAAATATGTTCATGTATCCATTGACACTTAATCAGGATTTCTGATGGCTACAGCCCAGACTGGGGAAGCTATTAAACATGTCATAGCACATTGCATCAAATGTTTTGCTGTAGCAGGTATGCCATTAATTATAAAGACAGATAATGGTACAGGTTACACTAGTTAATCTTTTCAGCACTTTTGTGCCCAATTATCAATTGTTCATAAAACAGGCAGACCTTATAACCCTCAGAGACAAGGAATTGTTGAATGTGCTCATGGAGCTTTAAAGAATCAATTACAAAAAGTAAAAAAGGGGGAGTTATATCCTTGGTCACCACAGAATGCTTTAAATCATGTACTCTTTATTTTAAATTTTTTAAATGTAGATGCTTCCGGTCATTCTGCTGCAGACAGATTATGGCATCCTAGAACATTGGACACTTATGCTCAAGTTAGATGGAAGGACCCCATTGATGGACAATGGCATGGCCCTGACTGGGTATTAATATGGGGACAAGGGCATGTTTGTGTTTTCCCACAGGATGCTGACAATGCCAGGTGGCTGCCCAAGAGGTTGGTCCAGTTCGTGGGGATTGAACATCAGAAGAATGATGCCTTTGCTCCTGATGATGTGGATTCAACTCCCGATGATCCACAGTGAGATGTATTGGGCTTATGTTCCTGACCCACCCATCTTACATCCAGCAATGTGGGAAGATAGAGAAATTATAATCTTGGTAAACAATACTCATTTACTAGGCATGCCATCTAGTAGGAATATGTAGGCTCTTCAGAAATTTGGAGTCAGTTATACTGGACATGGCACTGGTCTGGTATTACAATATGCCTGACTAAAACAGGAGTAACTGGATGTTTGTAAACTCAACTGAGAAATGTGATTGTAAAGCATTTAGCAGATAAAGGGGAAAAGGTGTGTTGGAACTGTTTACATCATGTGTAATGTCTCTGGAACTGAAAGGCATATTAAGGACTGGTCAGGAAATCCTGGAGCAGAAGGGAGTGGTAAATGGAGCAATAACTGGACTGGTGGACTCTCTGCTGGACTTTGGTGGTCTCATGAGGGCTTCCAACAGACTTACCTATGGAAAGTTGCTGCAGCCATGGGAGAAGTGAGCATCACCTCCCCCAGGAATGACAGTTCTTCCCTTCCTAAGGGAAGGGTCATGACTTGTGTTACTCCACCCTATGCTATGTTAATGGGAGACATAAATATTACATGGACTGAGGAAACATTCAATGTTACATGCAACAATTGTACTTTTTCTAATTATGTTTCAGAATTGTCCTCTGATAGAGTTATGATTTTTAAGCAACCAGCATTTGTTATGACTCCTGTTAATGTAACGAGGCCTTGGTATTCTGACAAGGGAATACAAGTGTTGCAGGAAGTAAAGAATATTTTAAGTAGACCAAGAAGAGTGATAGGATTGGTAATTGCAGACATCTTAGCTTTTATTACATTGTTAGCTACTGCTACTACTGCAGTGGTTCCTTTGTCACAAGAAGCTCAAAGTGCACATTTTGTTAATGATTTATCCAAAAATGCTTCTATTTCTCTAGGAACTCAAGTAGATATAGATAGGAAATTGGAAGAAAAAAATAGATGCTCTGTATGAGTTACATCTTTGGTTGAAGAAAATTAGAATTCATTTGGAGTGTCATATAGATTTTCAATGGATTTGTGTTACTTCTAAAAAATATAATGACAGTCAACAGCATTGGGAAAAGATAAAAATGCATTTAAGAGGTATTTGGCATAATGATAATATTTCCTTGGATCTTATTCAGTTGCATTCAGAAATTTTTGACTTTGCAAAATAATCATCTTATTTTTTTTTTAAAACGTTCTTTTTTTTTTTTATTTTGGAAGTGACAGACACAGAGAGAAAGACAGAGGGAGAGAGAGAGAATGGGCGCGCCAGGGCTTCCAGCCTCTGCAAACGAATTCCAGACGTGTGCGCCCCCTTGTGCATCTGGCTAACGTGGGACCTGGGGAACTGAGCCTCGAACCGGGGTCCTTAGGCTTCACAGGCAAGCGCTTAACCGCTAAGCCATCTCTCCAGCCCTCATCTTATTTTTGATTCAGCTAAAGCTGCTGATGACTTAATACCTGCTTTTAAGTCTGCCTTGCCTGGATGGAATTCTCTCACTCTTGGATAGGGAGCTTTGATGCTACAGGTATTTGTCTTTTGCTCATTCTGTGTCTGCTGCCCATACTCGTTAAATGCCTTTTGAGATCCATTGTGTATATCCATGCAGAAGTACATGGGATACAGCTATGGACCCGACCCGGCTTCCTGAAACATTATCTTAAAGCTCCTGCAGAGGCTGGTAGTCAAAGACGGGTAAGATTCTCTCAAGTTAGGTCAACCTAAGACAGGGCATGAATGATGGAATTCATGTACCGATGATGGGTAAGGCCTAAATATCATAGAGGACAACCTAAGACAGGCACAGTCTTTCTGCAGAGGCCCAGAAGGGCCTGGTTCATAAAAAATAAAAAAGGGGGAATGGTCGGGAGCCATTTGGCTGGCCTTCTATCCAGAGTTCTGGGCCGTTGGGCAGCAAGTCTTTAGCACCTACATGGAAGCAAAATTATGTTTATTCAGTGTTACTGGTAAGAGCTGGCCATTTCCTTAAGATCTATGTTTGTATTGCTGGGATCAAAGGGTTTGTTTGTTTCCCAACCTTTGGATAATCTTGTGTACTGAGAAGTGATTGAAGTGCAAAAACTCTGTAATAGAAAGGAGTTTTTTGATAGAAACTTGTGTGAAGCTCATGGAATTTTTGTCCATGGGAAAACAGTTTGCAAGAAGATATAAAAAGGACTGCTGAGAAATAAACAGCAGCTTCAGTCCTTGTTGCAGTCCTGGACTGGAGTCCTTGCTTTCATTCTTTCTCCTGTCTTTCTTTCATCCTCACTCCCCATTGACTCAAACCCTTTCAGCTGGCAGGCTCAGCAGTCCACTGGGGTTGCCTCACCATCTTCTCCCCTGAGAGCCAGCCCTGCAATAAATGCACCGCACCACACAGAGTGGTGCAAACTGAGCTTGACTTGTGTCTACTCTTAAGAATGGCCCAGCACTTACCTTAGTAATCCTCAGACTGGTAGAGATGAGATTTGAATCTAGATTTATCTAGATCCACGATTAAGAGCCAATTCTATGTCATCAAGTAGTGCCTGGCATGGGCGGGAAATTGGAGCTGAGGTGACAGGGTACCTGGCCCAGAGAATCCAGTGATGGCTGTGCCGTAAACAAGGTGAGGATCATACTTGAAGTTGCAGTCAGGAAATCCTTGCACCCACTCACTCCAAATGGCCCTAGGTGGCCACCAGCTCTCAGATCAGGTAGTTAAAGCCCTTTGAAATCAGAAAAGGATGACAATGGCACTTCGGGGGTGGGGGAGAACATGTCTTTAAAAAGAGCCACACTAGTCTTAATGCACAGGGTCGGTCCTACCGTTATGGCTGGACATGGGGGTTACTTCCTCTGCATTCAGCAGGATCTATGGTTAGGATCTGTGTACTTCCGTGTGTATATTTTTTAAAAAACTTGTTTTAGCCAGGCGTGGTGGCGCATGCCTTTAATCCCAGCACTCAGGAGGCAGAGGTCGGAGGATTGCCATGAGTTTGAGGCTACCCTGAGACTCCATAGTGAATTCCAGGTCAGCCTGGGCTAGAGTGTGACCCTACCTCAAAAAATAAAAACAAACAAAACAAAAAAACTTGTTTTAAAGTCTGAGGAAAATGATTGTATAAATTCTGATGTGTCAGGAGTTCTTATCATTAGAAGCCAGGTATAGTAGTGTGTGTCCATAATGCACCACAGTGCCTATGGCAAGATGGGAGATGGAGACAGGAGAATAAAAGTGTATGGGGTACCTGGCCCAGAGAATCCAGTGATGGCTGTGCCATAAACAAGGTGAGGATCATACTTGAAGTTGTTCTCTGACATCAAACGTACCCAAGGGGTGGGGGGGGATAAGGTCCGGGTTTCTGGTGATCCTGAAGAGGTCTGAGTGGGAGAAGTGCGACCTCACATACCCGCTTCTCTTGTCACCAGCACATGTGGCAGGATTGCTTCTTCCAAGGGCAGCTGATTTAGTGGAGGAGAGAAGGGGTTCAGAAAGGAATTGCTCGTTTTTCTGTTGTCTGGTTAGCTTCTGTCTTCTGGCATCTACCCAGCAAAGCCTCCAGCTTCTTCAGTCTCCTCTCGGAAGAGGACTCGGAATGCTCCTCCTGCTGCAGGATGGCTGGGAACAGCTGTCAGAGCTCCTGACCCGGCCTTCCCCTCCTCCCATCTACCCAGATGCCCAGCTCAGTTCTCAGCTTCTGCTACATCTGTTGAAGTCACAAATCAGAGGAAGCCTCAGGCGGGGTCAGCTTGCTGATGGGATTAGAGTAATGAATGGAGGGTGGGCGTTTATGAGTTTGGGCTCTGGAGCTGAAGCACGATGCTAGCAGTTAGCTTCTTGATAAACTCAGCACCAACACTTCCGGGCTCAGCAATTATGGCTTAAAGATGCTGTGGCAGGGGCTGGGGCGAAACCTCCCTGGAAGCATATGGCCACTCCAGCCAGCCAGGCCTAGATGTGGAAGGTGGGCCGAGCAGATTACCCAAGCTGAGGCTGGGCACTAGGCCCTCTCTGGTGCAGTGTTTGGTACCCAACCCCTTGCACAGCTGTCGAGGTCCTCCCCTGTCACCCTGTTCCTAGGGGAGGGAGACCCAGCAGTTAGGAGTACAAATGCTTTTGCAGAGAACTTGTGATGCTTGGAGAGGACTGGGAGATGGAGTTGGCAAAGCTCTATCGAGGCACTGAGGAATTCATCATACTTCTGCGGGCCACCAAGAAGTCAGTAAGGGGATTGGCCCCTGCTATTTTGACAACCCCAGGGGAGCCAGATACCTGGATGGCTATCTCTGAAGAGAGAAGTTCAAACAAGTTTGCCTCTGTCACATTTGCTAATGCTTCTCTCATCCCTCTCCTCGGACATAAAACCTCCCTGGCCCAATGCTGGAAGGACTCCTTGCAGTTCCAGTCTCCACTGCTGAGATGTAAGTGTCCCTCGACATCTAGACGCTTCTCGTAGATACTCCTACTTGCCTCCATCTTTTTCTAACACTGGGCAAGGCAAGAAGAGCTCAGATCGCATCTCACAGCTCAGAAGGTCTTCACAAGTGGAGTGTGCAGTGCAAAGATGGCTCATGGAGTAATACCACAATGGCCATGCCCTGGGCCCCACAGCTGGGCTTGACTGCTGGCTGGGCTTGTGGAGAAGTCATGGTAACAGCTTGGGGGATGTGGTCGACCCCAGAGGGGCTGCAAAGCACAGTCTGTTTGGTTCCATGTCAATTCTTGAAAGGGGAGCAGGGTGACTCTGGGCAGGTCTCATGGGGACTTCCTCCCCCAAGTTCATTGAGTTCACTGGAGAATCTGAGTGATGTGTCGAGATTACAGGTCTGCAGTTGATCTCTAACTCAGTGATCCTTGTACGTGCGCTATCTTGAGAGGTTCCTGTAGACAGTCTGACTCCCTGTCAAAAGGCAGCAAGCATCCAGAGATGTGCATTAAGTAAACCCCCAAGATCTCCAATTTTCTGCTTGCAGGGAAGACCAAAGTCATGGTGCAAGTGGCTTCAATAGGACGTGGTTCCAGGAAGCCGAAGACGGGAAAAGCAGCAGCCAGGGAAACGTTCTGGGGGCTAAGAGTGCACTCAGGGCTTCCAGATCGATGCTGTTGGTGACGCCGCACACGTCATGTGCTTGGACTGAACTCGGGGAGGGATAACAGGGGACCCAGAGCCAGCAGGTGAACAGAATGGCACTGTTGGTTCTGAAAATGATCATGTCACTTCCTGTTCATTTCTCCAAGGCACAATAAGAAGGAGGATCTGTGTCCATCCTCCTTGGAATTGGATTGGCCAGCCTGAGACGCCTACGGTTGCTAAACTATGGTAGAAGTGATGTTGTCTTCCAAAGCTAGCTCATAGACGGTGGTATAGCTGCCACTTTGCCTCTTACTTTTGGGGGCACTTGGACTTTCACCAGCAGAGAAGCTGACAGGAATCAGTACCCTACAACTAGCCAGCCATTTGAATGGGGGGCAAGAGTCTGCTTCCAAAAAATGCTGTCAAACTACCCCAAGTGATGTGGGCCATCTTCCCATGACCCTGTGCATTAGGTCCCTGTGCAAACTCTGGCTACTGTTTATGATACTTCACTTAGGCAATAAATACAGCTCCAAAATCACAACTTGGCTCTGTACTTCCCTCAATAAATAATTGTTGTTTGTTTTGTTTTGTTTTGTTTTGTTTTTGTATTTTCAAGGTAGGGTCTCACTCTAGCACAGGCTGACCTGGAATTCACTATAGAGTCTCAGGGTGGCCTCGAACTCATGGCAATCCTACCTCTGCCTCCCCAGTGCTGGGATTAAAGGCATGCACCACCACGCCCAGCCTAAATAAAATAATTTAATACTTATCCTTCTCAGTCTTTTTTAATTTTCTTTTATTGACACAGTCTTTATTCAATTCTTTGATTAAAATTAAAAATGAACCTAGGGTTTGGGGTTCAAGGACTTTCCTGGACCCCAAGCACCCCATTACAGATTCACATTGCCAGGGAGCATTGCCTGTTACAGCTGCTCAGCCACCATGCACACATACATGGTTGCCCACAGCAGCACATGCTCTCCATAAAGCTGTGGGTCAGAGGCACTTACAATTACTCAAAATAGGCAGGGGCTGCTGCTGAGTCTTGGTTGTCTACTCCAAACAATGGGGATAAGGAGCCGGGGTTCTTCCCTGTATGATGAAGATAACAAGCTGGACTATACAGGAAATTCTGCAGCGCCCAACCCTTGCCCCTAGTCCAGTACCTCTTGGTGTCAGGATGTCTCTGTCATATAAAAGAGCAGAGACCTGTTGCTGACATAGGGTTAGCTGTACCCAGACCCAAAGCTCTCTCTGTCCAGTGGTTGCCAGCAAGTATACAAGGGAACCCTGGTATTAGCTCAGGCCCCAGAGGAGATCCCCTTTTGCAATCCACAGAGGCCTCACCCCACTCCAGATAGAAATCAGCCCATTTGTGGCATGTGGTTATGGATAAATCCCCATCTCTAGGGCTTTGTGGTCCCACCCATAAAGTTTGTTTTGGCAAATCAAAGGGTAAATCATTGATTAGCACAGAAAATAAAACTGAGTCCACAGGCCAAGAAAGATCTGAAGAAATGAGATGGCACCAAGGGAACCATTTCTAAAGCAGCCGAGGGGCTGATAGCGTCCATCCCAGGTGCTCGAGTGCCTGGGAGGCTCTAGCCAAGTTTTCCTAAGCCTGCATCTAGATAACACATCCTAGGGTCCAACCCAAGGGAGCAGATGGATTTGGGCCAGGCAGCTCTCTAAAGCAGAGGCACCTAGAAAGGGCCAACGAGCAGAATAACTGCAGGGAGACCTAAGTAGGGTACAAGACAAAGCAGGGGCTCCCTGAGAGATGCCCATGGGCTCGTGGGGACCAAGTAGATGGGAAGCTGATCCCAAGATCGACAGGCAAATATAGACAAACCCAGAAGTCAAACCTATGGGCACAAGTTTGTATGGTGTCACAATTGTCTCTTGTCTGCTATGAAACTGTGGGCAGGCCTTCCATCTCAGAGCCCTCATCCTGGTTATATATGTGGAGATGAGTTCCTCACCACTGAGCACTCGTGAGAGCCCACAGGTTGCTCTCAGAGTGTGCCAGGGGCTAAAGGTTCTGATAAAACTTTATTAAGACTGCAACTGTCATCACTGCTACTATAGTGGAACAGGCATGTCATTTGAAGATGTCACAGATTGGGTTTTCTCAGGAGATAGCTGCTAAGACAGTGTACTCCCTTGTCCCCTTGGACCTGGCCCCTGGGAGGACAATGGAGGCAGGCATGAACAGAGGAAGGAGGTATCCTGCAGTGTGGACAGTGACAGCCTTAGTCAGTCCTGCAACAAGCTCTGGAGCTCAAATGACCCTTTGGAGGCAAGGTCTCTGTAAGCCTGTCCTGTGGTCCACTTGAGAAGAGAGGATGACCCTGGGCTCGGCAGCTGAGGACACCTAGGAAGGGCTGACAACCAGAGGCCTCAGGGAGGTCTCTGTGCAGCACGAGGAAAAGCAGAAGTCGCCTGGAGGAGGTGGCATCTGAGCTAACCCAAGGATTACTGAGTGGCTCCTGGCAAGGTGATGGGAAGTGTGAGGTGGGAGTGTCTACAGGAAGCCTCGCACATGAGCAGTGCAGGGTGGGAGGGAATGACAGGATGTTCATGGCTGCCTGTCATCCGCTAAGCATCTTCCCGTGTCCTGGACGTGCGCTTCCACATACCAGCTGCGATTGCTTTCTCTCCTCCTCCAGGCCTCCTGGGAAACCATCTGGGAGGAGATGAGGAGCTGGTGACTCTAAGGAGGTGACCCTGTGACTGCTCACTGGATCCTGAATCTCTCCCCAGCCTTTGTCAGTGCCTGATCACCCGTCACCAAATGGAGAAGATGCTGTTTCCCTGTGCAAAGGACACGCATCAAGGGCAGAGACTGGCAGCATGTCCCTCCATATCCCCAGCATCCTGAGCAGGTCAGAGACTCAAGCACATCCCCTGACTGTGTCCTGTGAGCTAAGGGCATCTCGGAGTGAAGTGAAGGTCAGGTGGTAAAACATAAGGTTGTTAGAACATGTGTCCAAATGGCCTAGGAATGAGGGAATAGATAAGACCTGAGGTAGGGTCTGATTTCTCCTCAGAGGTACTGACAACCAGAGTAGACAAGAGTAGCCTTGATTCCAAACTCCTGGAGAGACGGGAACCTGAGTGACAGCTGACAGGATGCATCTATCTGCCTTGTCCATGCACCAGATGGTCCCTAAGCCATCCCACGGGTTCACCTCGCCTGCCTCCCCCAGAGCTGGCCCCTCCCAAAGTCCCCCTCCTCATCTTACCTTGAAGTCGCAACTTCCTGGGCAGGATATTCCTTTATTGCACCCCTCCAAAGCTGATTGTTCTCAGAACCAAGCCCTTTGATGGTTTAATTGTCCCTAAACTTACACCAGGCTCCAGTAACTGCAGGTAGAGAGTGCAGAGCAGGAGGACTGGAAAGCAGGCAGCCAGGATCAGTGCTGGAGGAGAATAACTTCTATGTGTGGGAGCAGACTTGGCTCTGAAGCCTTCCATGTGTAGGGGAGGCGGATCCTGGATCTCTGGCCTGGGACACCGAGGCTAAGTGGATCAAGGTGGCCTCTACTTCCAACAAAGTCTCTGAAGCCCACCTTCCTCTCCTGTGTAAAGTAGTCACTGCGTGTCCCTCCATGTCTCTTTCTAGCAACTAAGCCTGGACCCAAGTGGCTATGGAGGCCACCATGGATAAGATCTGCTGGGTTCAGAACACACCAGCCCATCCTGAGACCAGCTCAGCCAATTTACTGGCTCAAGATCCACCCCTGAAAGACCTCAAACCCATGAGGATTTGGATCCAACAAGGCTCATTTGTTTTCTTGCTTCATTTCTCCACTCTCTTACTTCCTGGAATGATTTCCAATTAAAAGTGAGGGGATCAGGCTCAATAGATTGCTTAGAAGTTCAGGTGCTTGCCTGAAAGACCCAGGTTAAATTCCCTAGCACCCACATAAGCTGGTTGCACAAGGTGGCATATGGGTCTGGAGTTCATTTGCAGTGGCTAGAGGCCCTGGTGTGCCTATTCTTTCTCTTTCTCTGCTTGAAAAACAAATAAAATATTTTAATTTTAGAAAGTGAGGGGGGGCACCCTGAGCACCTAGAATTTATTCTATGACTTTGGTCTGAATATTTGCCCCTAAGTACATATGATAAGGTTGTAACTTCCAGTGTTAGCTATTAGAACACAGGGCCTTTGGGACATCATCAGAGGTCATAAGGACAGAGCCTTCATCCCTTAAAATTGGGGCACTCATAAAAGAAGCTCCTAGAGGGTTACCTTGCCTTTTCCCCTTCCCCACTTCTGAGAGGTACCATCTATGAACTGATAAACAGGTTCTCAGCAGACCTGAACCTGGTGGATCTTAGATTTCCAAAGACACAAACAGAGTTGTGTATGAACTGTCAAATCTTTTCCCAAATCAAGATGGGGACCATTTGAGGGAGTGCTTAAGCAAGTCTAAGGTTTGTCCTTGGAGAAAGAGGGCGTGGACAGACATGGGGGCGATGGCTAGAATGTGGTAGTGGGTAGAATGCTGAGAGAATTGCACTGGGCTCTGGCTACAGCAGTCTGTGCTGGATCCTCTCAGCAGCCTTTCAGTAATGCACACAGAAAGCACCTACTAGATGCCAGCAACTCTCCTAACCCAAGGGGAGTATGGAGTCACTCCAACACACTGAAGTCCCTGGAGAGATGTGGTTCCTCCAGACAGAGGAAGGGTCCCCTCATTCCCTTCTGCCTTTCCTCACACTACCTTTTCCATGAGCTCTTTTCTTCATACTTAATTGTAAACTCACCCACTACTCCACCTCTCCCCTACATTATGTTCTCTGTACCAGTTGCCCCAACTGAGATGATGGTTTAGTTTACCCACTTGGAATCCAGACTCTATGAGAGCTGGCTGGGATTTCTTATTTATGCTCATGGCAGATTACCCCTGCACTGAATGACACCTGAGGCAGAACTTCTGGACCATATAACTTAAAGGGGGTATTAGGTTTAAGGGTGCCCCAGAAACACAGCTTGCAAGAGTGGGGCAAGATGAGGAACTGATGGGAAGATGGACAGGGAAGTAACTGGCTGTGTTACTTTTCTTGTTGCTGCAACAAGTAAACCTGGCAAAAGCAACTTGAGGGAGGAAGGGTTTGTTTTGGCTCATAGTTTGACAGAACAGGGACCATTACAGGGGGGAAGACATGGCGCCAGGAGCACAAAGCCGCTGGTCACATTGTATCCACAGTCAGGAAGCAGAGATGAATGCTGGTGTTCAGCCTGGTTTCCCCTTCTTACACAGTCCAGAACCCCCATGCCATGGTGCCACCCCAGTGAAGGTGAATATTCCCACCTCAACTAACCTCATCTAGAAAATTTCTCACAAGCATGTCCACACATGTGTTACCATGGTGATTCTAAATCCTGTGGTGCAGGCCTTTAATCCCAGATAGGATTTTACCATGAGTTTGAGGCCAGAACCTGGGGCTACAGAGTTCCAAGTTAGCCTGGGCTAGAGTGAGATCCTACCTCGAAAAAAAAAAAAATTTAAGTAGGAAGAAACTCCTACTGTTGTGTGACTAGGTGGATATGCTGTGCCCATCAGATTGCCCTCTAAATACTCACATTTGTGCCCATAGACTAGTGCTTCTCTCCCCTTTGGGTGAGAAGCTTTTTGCAGTTGGTGACTATTGGAGAGACTCAAAACTCCATCACAGTTCTGAGAATAAGTGACTGTGGAGTGCTCAGTGCTAAATGAGACTTCTACATCACCCCCTCCAAGGCTTCAGAAAATACTGCAGAAGAGGTGGCAGAAAGAATGTACAAGCTAAAGGATGGGGAAGACAGCTTTGGAATATGGCCTTCCAGACTGAAGTGGCCTCACAGTGACTACTGTGACCCACACAAGACCAGCACAATGCTGGGTCCATCAACATTCTGTCATGGATGGTGGAGGGGAAAACATGACATCAAAGTAGAACTAATTGAAAAGAAGGGGTTCTGTGTAAAGGGGGTGTTAGCAGGGGACAAGAAAAGGTAATTGTGGGTTATGATCCAAATATGATACATGAATGTATAAAAATAATCTTTCAAACTTTATTTTATAGAGGGGGAGACAGAATTAGCATGCCAGGGCCTCAGCCACTGAAATCAAACTCCAGATGCTTGTGCCACCTAGTGGGCATGTGCTGACTAAAAAGGAAGGATCTTGTCATATCACAGTTTTTAAAACCTTAAATGTAGTAGATGTAAGAGTTCATTTGCCATTGCTATAAAAAAATATCTGAGTCTAGGAGCTTGATAAAGAAGAAATGTATCTATCATATTTAGCTTTGGAGATTGAAAGTCCAAGGTCAGGTGGTCCTATCTTTTCAGCCTCTAGTGAGGTCCTTGCAGCTGTCACGGTGTTCAAGATGTTATGATAGAAGCATGCGTGAGAGGAAGAGATGGGAAGCCAGGCGTGCCTGTCTCTAGCAATCCATTCTCACAGCCCTCACTCCAAGACCAGCACTAATGGCTCCCAAGGGCACAGCCCCAGTGGCCTGACTACCTTCCCCTGGACTCCTCCTCTTAAAGGACCCATCACTTTTCCACCTGGCCACATGGGGGACAAGCAGGCTTCCACATATAACCTCTCAGATGTGGATAAACTCCATCCAAACCACAGCAATGGCTTAGAAAGATAATCATGTGAAAGTGGTAGTGATGGAGTTTCTGGGTGGTTCTGGGCTTAGCTGGGCTTTTGTGTGCACCTCTGGTCAGCCAGGAGCTGGGGTGGCAGCTCAGCTGAGTTCTTCCTGGGCTTTCTCACATGCTTGGGAATCAATCTATGCCACAGGGGTCTAAAATAGACCTGTCATGCTCCAGCAAATTCCTTCCCATCATGATAGCACATTTTTTCCACTCTTTAGAGCCTAAAGTAGGGGATGTCACAGTGTGCCACCAACACCCCCTCTTTCAGGATGGATATCTTGTTACCCTGGGTGCTATGAATTTGGGGTGTTGGTAACCTGCAGCCCACTGCTCCCCAGAAACTACCCTCTACAGAAGTGAAGAATGCATCCACCATATGCTCTTCCCAGAACCTCCCTTCACTTTCCAATCCTAACTCCAGTTTGGGACAACTCTGAGAGCCAGCTCAGTGACACAAACCAGGATGCATGATGAGGACTGTGTCACCTTTGGAAATTTGATATTCCTTCCCTTGGATTTCCTCCGGGAAAGATACTTAGAACTTCTCCTCCCCCCACAACACACATACACACACACACACACACACACACACACACAGAACTCACCCTTCTCCAGGGACATTCTTGCAATGAACTAAAGAGTTTTATATACCTTTTAACATTTCCCAACATGTTACTAGTTACGTGAAAGCAACCAGTTTCCAAGAGAATGCTTTTTTCATGTCTGCCAGTTTCCATGATGTAAGTACTCCATCCTCGTAATTCCATACTGCCACCTCCAAGTCACCCTGGGGAATCCAGAAGAGGTAATCAAAACAGGCTCTTGTAAATCAGGGGTAAGTTGGCTCCAGGAGAACTCTCATCTAAGGCCAGTATTGCCACGTATATGTCTGTCTGTATAGTTACTTTACTCATTGCTGTGACAAAATATCCAACAAGAAGCAACTTCAGGATTGGTCGTGGCTCACAGTTCAAGGGGACACAGTCCATGATGGTGGGAAAGGCATGGTGGCAGGAGCAGGAGGCAGATAGTCACATATCTGCAGTCAGGAAGCAGAGCTCAAAGAGAAAGTGGGGCTTGGCCATTGAGCCTCATGGCCTGCTTCCACAGACTCTCAGAAAAGCTGCTGCTACTAAAGGAAATACAATCTTCTAAATCAGCTCCACCCCTGGGAAGCAAGTGTTCAAACACTTGAACCTGCAGGGGCCATTTCAAACTCAAACCCCAGCAATGTCATTGGAACAAAAGTGTCTTGAAGCAACCTGCCTTTCTAGTGAACTAACTTCTTATTCTTCAATTTTTAAATATTTTATTTATTCATTTGACAGAGAAAGAGGGAGAGAGAGAGAGAGACAATAGGCATGCCAGGGCCTCCAGCCACTGTACATAAACTCCAGACATGTGCACCCTGTGGTGGTTTGATTCAGGTGTCCCCCATAACCTTAGGTGTTCTGAATGCTAGGTTCCCAGCTGATGGATATTTGGGAATTAATGCCTCCTGGAGGGAGTGTATTGTTGGGGGCGAGCTTATGGGTATTAAAGCCAGTTTCCCCTTGCCAGTGTTTGGCACACCCTCCTGTTGCTGTGGTCCATCTTCTGTTGGCCAGGGGGTGATGTCCACCCTCTGCTCATGCCATCGTTTTCCCCTGCCATCGTGGAGCTTCCCCTCGAGCCTGTAAGCCAAATAAATCTCTTTTTCCCAGAAGCTGCTCTTGGTTGGGTGATTTCTACCAGCAATGCGAACCGGACTGCAACAGTAAAGTGGTACCGAGGAGTGGGGTTGCTGCTAGACACCTGACTGTGTGGCTTTGGCCTTTTGGAGCTGATTTTCAAGAGGAATGTGGAAGGAGTTGAAACCTTGGCCTAAGAGATGCCTTGCAGTGCTGTAAGTACAGCTTGATGGACTGTTCTGGTCTGAGCTGCAAGACCTGAATGCAGTAAGAACTATGGACTGTGAGGTTTGGCTTATGAGGGTGAGAAAGAGCTTTGCTTGGACTAGGCTAGCAGTTTGTGTGATAAGCTTGCTCTTGTGCCCATGTCCTGAGAAGTTGTGCAGGGTTGCTTTGCGTAGAAATGAACTGGTGTGTGCAGAGGGATATGGCACAGAAAGAAAAATCTTTGGGTGAACTGTTGCCCATTCAGCTGCAACTGAGAGATTACAACCTTTGAGACTGGGCTAGCTGACCTGCGCTGGGGCAACAAGAAGAATGTAGACTCTTTTGAAAGGGCCTGAGTGCTCAAGGAGTGTCCTGTTCTTCAAAGTCTGCTTTATTCCCCCCTGGATTAACAAATTGGCACCCTACCTGGTATTGTGGAGTATAAGAAATGCTGGAAAGAGGGTCATTGAGTTTGCAACACGGTCTTGTGTTTTGGAAATGGCCATGGGCAGTGTGAAGCAGGTTTGCTGGTTGCCTGCATAGAGACCCCATGGGGCCATGAGGATGAAGCGTGGCTTGCAGTGGAGACCCATTGGAGATGCCGGGACCATGAGATGGCTGCCAAGGAGCTGCCGGCCCCGATGAAGTTTTCCAGGACTGTGAGTAGCCTAGCTGGAGGGGTGGAAATGGAATGCCAGAGACTTGTTGCTGGTTAGAATTATCGGACTTGAAGATTTGTCACTGGCTAGAGTTGTTGGACTTGAAGCTACAGATGTTTGCCCTGGTTGTTTTAAATCTTGTATTGGTTGAATGTTCCTTTGCTATGCCCAATGCCATCTTTTGCAGTGTGAATATTTATTCTGTGCCATTATGGGTTTTTTGAGGTTATGTTTTGGTATTATGGCTCAGTTAAAAGATCTTGGACTATGGGGATGTATGAACATCATTGGAATTGATAAAAGCTATGGGGACTTTTAAAATGAGATGAATGCATTGCATTTTACATCATGTATGATTATCAGTTTATGGGGGCCAGGGGTGGATTGTGGTGGTTTGATTCAGGTGTCCCCCATAAACTTAGGTGTTCTGAATGCTAGGTTCCCAGCTGATGGATATTTGGGAATTAATGCCTCCTGGAGGGAGTGTATTGTTGGGGGCGGGCTTATGGGTATTAAAGCCAGTTTCCCCTTGCCAGTGTTTGGCACACCCTCCTGTTGCTATGGTCCACCTTATGTTGGCCAGGGGGTGATGTCCACCCTCTGCTCATGCCATCATTTTCCCCTGCCATCGTGGAGCTTCCCCTCGAGCCTGTAAGCCAAATAAACCTCTTTTTCCCAGAAGCTGCTCTTGGTTGGGTGATTTCTACCAGCAATGCAAACCGGACTGCAACACACCCCCTTGTGCATCTGATTAACATGGGTCCTGGGGAACTGAACATGAGTCCTTTGGCTTTGCAGGCCAATGCCTTAACTGCTAAACCATCCCTCCAGCCCTCTTCCATTTTTGTAATTCCATGTTTTGAAGAATAATTTATCTTCAAGCAGAGAGAATGGGCACATCAGGGCCTCTGACCACTGCACATGAGCTCCAGATGCATGTGCTACTTTGTACATTTGGCTTTATGTGGGGACTGGAGAATTGAACCTGGGTCATTAGGCTTTGCGAAGGCAAGGGCTTTAAACACTGGGCCATCTCTCCAGCCCTATTTCATGTTTTTAAAGTCCCTCTCAAGCCATCAAATGACTGTTACCTCCTCTAATGGGGTCTGCTCTGCAGTTCATCATGTATGCGTTAGGTGTGGGCCAGCCTGGCAGAGGGAGCAACAGATGGGTGCTGGATGGAGGGAGGTCCTCCCAGATGACCAAGTATGGCTTTTGTGAAGACTGAAAAGCTTACAAATTCTCTTTAATGACTAAGTTCTCTGGAGTCCTTCACTTAAGCTGTCTCAGGATGCCCAAGAAGAGGTTTTGCAAAGGTGAAAATGAAGTTCTCCAAGAGCCAATTTACCAGCATGGCTGATACCAAGAAAGGCCTGTCCTTCCCCAACCTGCCCACCCAGCACACATGTGCATGTACACAAACAAAATAGACCCTCCTGGGTGGTTCTGATGCCATGATGACACCATCAAGTCACAAGTTTATCAGACGAATCTGCTAACACACTGCCATGCAGGGGCATCACCTCTCAGAATGAGCTGACACTTCCCGTCCCTCCAACATTAGCCAGCTAGCTGCAGAGAGGCCTAACTCAGCTGTACACATCATTAAGCTATGTTCTCTTTTATTGTCCTTTTGAGCCCACTGGTATATTTTGGTTACACTCTGCTCATAGTTAAAGTGTCATGTGCTCAGCTTGGCCCCCATCTGGAAATAGTGAGAGGAGGAGGAGCCCATGTCAGCCTCAAACCAATGACCCTCCTGCCTCAGCCTCCTGAGTGATGGGATCACTGGAGGATCACTGTGAGTTCAAGTCCTCCCTGAGACTACATAGTGAATTCCAGGTCAGCCTGAGCTAGAGTGAAACCCTACCTCCAAAAAACAAAAAAAGAAAAAAAAAAAGGAGACACTGCCAGGGTACCATATACTATCCAAAGTATGACAAGAAGGAAGCCACACTCTCCTCTGGTGATCTCATGACATCTACTCAGAAATGTCCTCAAGACATAAGGTCCCAACAGGGAACAAGAGTTCCAAAAATCTTTCAGATAACTTTGTGCACCCCATTTAACCCAAGCTTCTCTCTCTTGGTTGGAGATTCTGCTTTATTTTACAGATGGCAGAGAAAACAGGAGAGTTGATCCATCAATAAGACAATAGCTGATTGCCCACCACAAGACTCACCACCTCTTCCACACCTGCCACGGCCCAGTAGAACTTGTAGTGAAAGTGGTACCATGAACACTGCTCTCACTGCTAGCCTGACAACCAGCTCCAGGGCAGCAGACATGGTGATCAAGTAAAACTCATCAAAGCAGAAGTTCAGAAGCTACAGAGAACACTAAATCAAACTGGCAACAGGCCTGCCATGGCTCAGTGGATATTGTGGAAGAGGGGGCAGAAAGATGACAAGAGCCACAGTGGGTAGAAATACCCAGAGGCACAGTCCCTGCACTATCCCATTGGGACTGACTGAGGCCTTCATGATCCCACAGTGAATACCATAACCCCACTGAGGAGGGCCCAGGGTAACGGTAATACTATGAGAGAGGGCGTAAAAGAGTATTAAATAAAATTTAATTTAAAAAGAGGTTAGAACCCCTTACCCCCTCACCAAGAGAGCAACAGCAGATGTTACAGTCCTAGAAAATTCTAGAATGCTTCCACTGCACAGCATGGATCTAAGCAGCCCAGAAAGGCAAGAGCTGATTTTAGCCAAACAAGAAGAATGCCTCATTTCTAACCCACACCCTCCACCACCAACCATGGCCCACCATGGCCCTCTCCTTGGCCGTCTGTAATCGGATAGAAATGGTGGCCTCCTGGCTAAGCTTCTCTTCCCAGGAAGCTGAGCCCCCTCTATCTCTTTGAAAATTATAGGGCTTTAGTGTGCCTTTAAAGTGAATTTTCCCCCCTGTGTTTTATTATAATTAATGACCAGAAAACTCTTCTCTTTCCCCTCCCTTTATCTCTTTTTTTTAATTTAATTTTATTTTTTTAATTATTTATTTATTTATTTGAGAGCAACAGACACAGAGAGAAAGACAGATAGAGGGAGAGAGAGAGAATGGGTGTGCCAGGGCCTCCAGCCTCTGCAAATGGACTCCAGACACGTGTGCCCCCTTGTGCATCTGGCTAACGTGCGACCTGGGGAACTGAGCCTCCAACCGGGGTCCTTAGGCTTCACAGGCAAGCACTTAACCGCTAAGCCATCCCTCCAGCCCTCCCTTTATCTCTTAAATATGTTTCTTCTCTCGTTAAAAATGTAGTATTTCTTTTAAATCAGGATATGAATGAGCCTGTCCATAGCAGGGCAGGCCTGGCTTCATCTGTCAACTTGATTATGCAAAGCCTCTGTTCTCAGCAGGCATCGAGGTGGATTTCAAAGCCCTGACTCATGTGAGCTTCCAGACAGCAAGCTAAGCCAGTGCCCAGTCATTTGGTGCAGGTGGGGCTGGCTGAGCGAGGGGATCCCTTCAAGGCCCCCTGGCCCAAAGGCTCTGGGGACTCTGTGTGTGTGTGTGTGTGTGTGTGTGTGTGTGTGTGTGTGTGTGTGTGTGTGTGTGCATGCACATAAGTATGCACTAACACTGCATGGTTCTGCAGACCTGATCTGAACTACTTTTCCTGGCACCAAGGAGTCATCCATGCAGACACATCTGCAATTGCTCAGCGGGCTGGAAGTGAGAATTCATCATAGGAACATGCAAAGATGGCTGGAGAGATATCTCTGGGTTAAGGTGCTTGCCTGCATGCAAAGTCTGATGGCCTGGATTTGATTCCCCAGCACCCACATAAATCCAGATGCACATTGTGGTGCATGCATCTGGAGTTTGTCTGCAGTGGCTTGAAGCCCATGTGCAAAGATGTAGGTAGGGCCATGTTTGAATAAGTCTGAGGTGATGACTGCTGCTCTTTCCTAAATGCTCCTCAGCGTGCCTAGAACAGAGCCACACTGTTCAGAGCATGTGCCATACTGAGCCACAGAATGGAGCCCAGAAGAGCGAATGCAGAGCACTGATTACAGCGCCCATGGCTACGTATGTATGTGTGCACAGGAGATGTCTAGGACGTGGCTTCTCGACCTCAATGCTCACCATATCTGGGGATGGATAATCCTTGAGGATGTGGTCTACACATTGTGGGATGTGTGGCAGAGTCTCTGACCTCTGCCTACACACGGCGGTCATGCTATCTGTGTCTGACAACTAAAACCCTCCCCGTATTCCTGAGTGTGCCCAGGGCAAAACTGGGAACATTAAAGATGGCTCAGGAGGTAGCTGTGCTTCCTGCACAAGCATGAGGGCCTGAGACCACCTGAGTTCGACTCTTGAGAATCCACATAAGTACCAGGTATGGCCATTCATGCCCCCATCCTGTGGGGAGCAGAGACTCTAGAGAATCCCACAGGCTCTCAAACAGCAAAAGAGACTCTCTCACTAGGAAAACCAAACCAAGTGGGTGAGTGACAAAGCGGTACCCAGTGTTCTGGCCCCTGCAGAAAAGTCCACCAGACAGTGCGGGCCAGCTCACAGGGCACCATATCCACACATATGCCACACATGCCACACACACTAATCTCTAAAGACTCACACCAAAATGCCAGCTCTGAGTTCTGGGCAGCAGCATCAGGAAGGGGAGATGTGTGGGAGCTCTGACTAGTTGAGCAACATTATCTTGTATGACTTCTCAGGGTGGGGACACTAAGGTGAGGCCAGGGGACCTGACGATAAAGGCACAATCACAAAGGGAGGTATTCAAAACTCCAAGTCTGAAGACTTAGAGCTTCTTGCTGGAGCCATGACTATATGAGCAGTCTTCCCGGGAACATTCATACAGAGCCCGTGGGAGACTTGCGTTCAGGGTATGTTGTGTGAACCCTTTTCTGGGGAGGTGCTGACAAGCGTCTGCTCTGCCCACCGAGGGCACCAACAACAGACTGACATGGGATTGGGATTCCAGAAAAGTATACCTGATGAACCCAAGGAGTTCACTGCACTTCCTTACAAAGCATGGGCGAGGGGTTACGTACAGGAGCACCGAGGATCCCAAAGCAGTTGCAGTATCGAAAACGGTCTCATCCCATTGAGGATGACGACTTCCCCGCTAGCTGCATGGATGGAGCGCCCATCCCTTGATCTTCTACCTTCTCTAACTCTATCCCCTGAGGCACAGTCTCATGTGTCGTGGCATACCACAGTCATGGGGTACAGCTGAGATCTCAGGTGAGGATCTGCTGACCTTTCCTGCCCCTCCATCTCCTACAGACCCAGTCTCCAGGGTCTCTCATGAGAGGTCGCAGCTGCTGCCCCTGACAAAGATGGCAAGTTGTTCTGCTCGGAGGTCAGTGTCACACAGCAGGGAGTAAGTGTACGCTGAACGGGAGATGATGCTGGCACACATTTTGCACTAGATAGAACCTTTGTGTGGGCATTTGCTTGCAAAGTCTTCTGACTGGGGTTCGATTTCCCCAGTACCCATGTAAATCAAGATGGACAGTGGTTGCATGTGTCTGGAGTCTATTTGCAGTGGCAGAGGCCCTGGCACACCTATACTGTGTGTGTATCTCAATAAATATTTTAAAAAGTCATACTTAGTGGTTGTCTGATAGGTCTCTCCTGGATTAAAAAAAAATAGACACTTGAAATACCTTTGATTAAAGGTAATAGTCGAAACCAAAGTGCTTATTATTTCTAGGCTTAGTTCATTCAAGAACTCTGATGGGGCAACCACACAGCAACATTATGGAAAACTGGCATCTGATCTTGGGAGCCTCAAGCTTGACCTAGGGACCACCTGTTACCTGGCCCTAGCATGAGGTGGAGAACTCAGTTCACCCCCACCTGACTAATGGCTATACCACTTGGCAGGCCATCACCAATGCTAGTTACTGAGGCCCACCCAGTTCACTCTGAATACAGGTTAAATTATGTAAATGCTGGAGAACAAAAAGCTATGTGTCCCACAGCAGCCTTATTCTTCACAGTCCACCCTATGACAGGAGAGAGATATTTCCTACTTCCATCATAACCCTGAGCTCCAAGGTCACAGAGGAGGCCAGGAGTTCAGCAACTCAAACAGCTGAGAACCCTAATGAGTCCATCAGGTGCCCGCCTACACTGTGAAAGATGGCAGGGTCTCTGGGGCACTGGGGTTAAGGTCTTGTACAGCCATGTGTAGTCTACGGAGCCAGGCAAACCTGAGTTGTGTTGTGTTTATACCACATTCTAGGTGAGAAGAAGGACCTGGATGAAAACCTACAAACCGGTTCACTTTCTCATCAGTGAACTGTGAGTGACAATTCTGGGCTACAGTGAGAATCACAGGAAATAGAAATTAAAGCACCGATAATGAACTGATATGTCATGACTTGTACTGCTTCCTGACAGCCACAGTTTCTACCAGAAGCAGAAGAGACTCCTGAACCACATCCTTTTCTGGAAAGTTCAGTTGAGCTGGGGGAAAAAAAGATCCTAAGTCTTAATGGTGTCATTTCTAGTTGGGCTTCAAAAGAACACTAGACAGATGGCTGAAGTCTCTATTTTAGGTGTCAGGGCATTCATGAACCTTCTATGAACATCAAAACTGAATAGTTTGCCTGGTCTGAAAGACCAGTAACGGGTGTCTTCTGAGAATCGGAAAGAAACCTTGATAAATGTATGTATCACCAGAACTCCTGGCCTCCTCTCTGACCTTGAATGTCGGATAAAAGGTAATGGTGGCTGTAGTTTGAATCACATGTCCCCCATAAACTCACATTTTTTGGAATGCTTGGCCCCCAGCTAATGGCAGTTTGTAAAGTGAAGTCTTGCTGGAGGAGGTGTGTTGTTGGGAGTAAACTTAGGGTATTACAACCAGCTCCCCCTTGCTGGAGTTCCGCTCACTCTCCTGCTGATGTTGTCCATCTGCTGTGGCAGAGGTGATGTCCAGCCTCTGTTCATGCCATGCTTTCCCCTGCCATCACGGAGCTACCATGGAGACTGTGAGCCAAAATAAACCCTTTCCTCCCATCAGCTGCTTTGGTTGGGTGCTTTATCCCAGCAGCAAGAGAAGGTAACTGCAACAGTGGCCAACACCTGAACACCACTGCACACCCCTACACATCCCTACACGTGCTTTTTATAACCTTGTTCACCTGAGCCTTTTTTCCTACCTGTGGAATGAAAATGGGGTATTAGTGCCTATCTCAGAATTGTTCCATGGGTCACATGGGCAAATAGTTTAATCACTGGGAATGATTCCTGGCATGTCACACAATTAGGAGCACTTCTAAAAGTCTCACCAAGATTTCATGGAGGGAGGATTAATCGGCTGCAATCCTCCTACAGGTGAGGAAACCAATCAGCTACACTCTGTGACTCACAACCAAAATTATTGGTAGGGCTGAAGAAACAGCTTCATGATTAAGGCACTTGCCTGCAAAGCCTAAGGACCCAGGTTCAATTCCCCAGAACATGCATAAGTCAGATGCACAAGGTGGCACACACATCTGGAGTTTGTTTGCAGTGGCTGGAGGCCCTGGTGCACCCATCTTCTCTCTCCCTCTTTCTGTCTCCCTCTCTCTGTCTCCCTCTCTCTCCCCCTCTCTTTACCTCTCTCTCTCTCTCTACTTCTATCTCTCTCTCAAATAAATAAATAAATAAAATATATTTTAAAATATTTTTTAAGTGAATATGGCCAGGCATGATGGCACACACCTTGAATCCCAGTGCTCAGGAGGCAGAGGTAGGAGGATCACCATGAGTTTGAGGCCACCCTGAGACTACAGTGAGACCCTACCTCAAAAAACCAAACACCAAAAAAAAAAAGTGAATATGCATGAGGAAAGACCCAAGGTTGTCCTCAGCCTCCACAATCATGTCCACATGCATTCACGTGCATTCAAATAGTATACAAATAAAATTTTATTATCAGTGAATGTTTATTTTAAAAGGTTCTTTGTTGTAAAATATTATCATTTGTTAAAGATAAAATCAAGTTGTGGCTGAGATGTGTGTGCTTGTTCATGTCTACATAAAGATGTCTTGACTGGATATTTAATGCTGCAGGATATACGGTATCTAATGGTTTTCAGAGTTGATGTTTTGATTGTTTCTTTTCTTTTGAGGCAAGCCCAACAGACTGACCTTTTTATTTATGTGTGTGTGAGAGAGAGAATTGCATGCCAGGGCCTCCAGCCACTACAATAGAACTCCAGATGCGTGCCCCCCTTGTGCGCATGTGCGACCTTGTGCACTTGTGTCACTGTGCATCTGGCTTATGTGGAACCTGGAGAGTCCTTAGCCTTTGTTGGCAAGTGCCTGCACCACTAAGCCATCTCTCCAGCTCATGATGTTTTGATTTTACAACAGTCAATTCTAAAAATGGCACTTTGCAGAAAAACACGATATACAATGGCAAAAGCATGTTTAAGAATGTTACAGAAATTGCTGGAAATTTTGTCCTAAGTCCAAGCCAAAATTGATTGTTTTCATAAAACTCACACTAGCAACTCAAGTTTAAAAAAAAAAATTCTTTTTGGAGGTAGGGCCTCACTCTAGTCCAGGCTGACCTGGAGCTCCAGAACAGCCTCAAACTCATGGTGAGCCTCCCAAGTGCTGAGTTTAACATACACCATGCGCCCACTTATTCAAACAGCCATTGTTAAAATCAAATATTATAACGCAATACAATCCAAAGAAGTACTAACTTTATACTCACAAACCAAGGAATGAAGGTAGGAAAGTACTATCTTTGTTTTCCATTATTAAGCCGTTATGAATCTTTAGGAACAGAAAATGTACACTAAAAAGCCACTGCCATTCAGAACACACTCTATTTGGACTATTGTGCACTGAGGTTGTGTGGACAGCATGCATGGCGCAGGGCGGGGGAGGGGGGTTCCAAACTGAGGCTGCAGTGAAGCCACAGACATTGCTCAAATGAATCCTGTCAGAAATAACCTCAGATTCATGGCACGTTTGACTTTGAGTGTTGGGTCCTTGTGTGTTCAGAAACCTTTTACTGGTGCCAAACTTTTCACAAGCCCCACATTTACTCTAGGGTTGTAGGATGTCTCCCATAAACTTATGTGTTTTGAACACTTGGTCTCCAGCTGATGGCAACTTGGGAGGTGGAGCCTTGCTGGGGGAGGTGTGTCACTGGGAGGTGGAGCCTTGCTTGGGGAGGTGTGTCACTGAGAGGTGGAGCCTTGCTGGGGGAGGTGTGTCACTGGAAGGTGGAGCCTTAGTGGGGAAAGTGTGTCACTGGGAGGTGGAACCTTGCTGGGGGAGGTGTGTCACTGGGAGGTGGAGCCTTAGTGGGGAAAGTGTGTCACTGGGAGGTGGAGCCTTGCTGGAGGAGGTGTGTCACTGTGTCACTGGGAGGTGGAGCCTTGCTGGGGGAGGTGTGTCACTGGGAGGTGGAGCCTTAGTGGGGAAAGTGTGTCACTGGGAGGTGGAGCCTTGCTGGAGGAGGTGTGTCACTGTGTCACTGGGAGTGGAGCCTTGCTGGGGGAGGGGTGTCACTGGGAGGTGGAGCCTTGCTGGGGAAGGTGTGTCACTGGGAGTGGAGCCTTGCTGGGGAAGGTGTGTCACTGGGAAGGGAAGCCCTGTTGGGAGAGGTGTGTCACTGTGAAGGGGAGCCTTGCTGGGAGAGGTGTGGCACTGGGAGGTGGAGCCTTGCTGGAGGAGGCCCTAGCTCTGCAGTTCACTGGCTGTATGACCTGGCCTTTAAGAGACTTAACCTCTCTTGCCCCAGTTTCCTCAGATAAAATAGGGTAATAAAGTCTGTGTCCTAGGATTAAATGGGCTGGTATGGAAAGCATTCATCAGCCACTGGCCAGACTTTTATCAGTCAACAGTACAGAAGTCAGCAAAAGAAAAGTAGCAAGCCCAGAAGTTTCTAACAGAGCTATTCAAACTAGCTGGAGATTTCAGAGACAAGTTTCCCAACAGCATGTGCAAAGGTCCTGGGGCTGAAGCATTCAAGGAACTAAAAGCTATGAGCATTAGGGCTGGGCCATTCAAGGGACAAGAGGAGCAAAGAGGGAGCTGGTGGCTGAGCCCTCTCTCTCTGAGTAACCAAGTGAATTATAAAAACTTAGGGTATCTGAAACTCCATTTCAAAAGCTGATCATGGGAATTAACCATGCAAATAGAGAAGTGTGTGTTTTCACATGCATGTGATTGCCCCTCGATCATTCTTCTGCCTTATTTTCTTGAGACAGTATCTCACTGAGCCTGGAGATCCGCTGTTCAGCTGAGTGGCTGACCAGTAAGCCCCAGTGATCTTATTGTATCTGCTTCCCTCAGTGTTGGGGTTATGGGTGGACATGGTCACATCCAGCTTTTTGGGGGGTGCTTGGCATCAAACTGAGGCCCTCATGCTTTCACAGAAAGTGCTTTTTACCTCCTGAGCCATCTCCCCAACAACCCACCCCCATTTTTTTTTTTTTTTTTTGGACATCTGACTTTACATGTGTCCTGGAGAATTGAACCTGGGCCATCAAGCTTTGCAAGCAAACACCTTAACTGCTGAACTATCTTTCCAGCCCATTTTAAATATATATACATATATTTTTTTGAGAGAGAGAGACAGACAAAATGGGAATACCAGGGGACCCTGCCACTGCCAAAAACTCCAGATGCATGTGCTACCCCTCTTATTTTATTTTGGAATTTTTTTTTCAGTATCAATGCTTGCCTTCTACACCAAGATGCTTATTTGTATGAAATGTGAACTTGGTTCCTGGGGGTTGATTTGTTGGTTTGTTTCAAAGCTCCCAGGTGATTCCAGTGTAGTGGGAAATTAGAGACACAGTGTGATTATAACACATATAGGGGTGGCAGAACTCAGGCCAGACAGATCATCCAACTCCAACACAACCTCACTGAAGGTGTTTCTCACCTGTGCAAGGAAGGAAGAGATGCAGGTTAAAACATCTCAGTGAGGCAAGGCGTGTGTGGATGGTGTTTGAAAGAGAACCATCAGACCCCAGCTGCTAGACTCATAACCACTGGATGGTACACTGCCTCCTGTTCTGGGGTATAAGTGGGAAAGAAGTTCGGCATGAGCTTCTAGCCCATGTGGCTTTGGAATGCAGACCTAAAGGTGGGCAGGGGTTGGAGATGCAGTTTCAGCTTCTCCAATCTCATACTGGCCACCCAGATAAAGCCATCCACTGGATAATTAAAACTGGGTTCCCAATAAAAGCCTGGGCCCTGTGTCAGCATCTTTCCTTGGCCAGGTCCAGCCCCTGGTGTGGGTTCTATCTAAATGACTTCCCAATCATTAGTACCTCACAGCCCCTACTGCCTGCCTCCCTGTGCTCATACTGTGTTCCTCCCTCGCCTTCAGAGTCCACTGAGCCTCCTGCCTTGATTCTTAGAGATTTTTTTGTTTGTTTGTTTTTTGTTTTTTGTTTTTTGAAGTAGGGTCTCACTCCGGCCCAGGCTGACCTGGAATTCACTATGGAGTCTCAGGGTGGCCTCAAACTCACAGCAATCCTCCTGCCTCTGCCTCCCGAGTGCTAGGATTAAAGGTGTGCACCAACATGCCCTGTGAGAATATTTTACTGTGTTACAATCATAGGCTATACAATGACTGTCTTCCACTTGGATTAAGAGCTAGGGCTACAGAGATTGCTTAATGGTTAAGGTGCTTGCCTACAAAGACTAAGAACCCATGTTTGACTCCCCAAGTCCCACATAAGGCAGACATACAAGGTTATGCAAGGACAAAGGTTACGCATGTGCACAAGGTGGCACAAGCATCTGGAGTTCACTTACAGTTGCTGGAGGCCCTGGAGCACCAATTCTCTATCTCAAAAAAAGAAAGTAAGTTTGAAAAGGAGACCATATAAGGGTTGAGGAATTTTTATTCTGTATAACTCAGAAATACACCCACAGCCAGAGCTTGGACAGATGTGTGTATGCATGTGTGGGCAGAGTGGGCATTGCTAAGGACTTCTAGGAGAGGCATGTTTGTGTATAGACTCCCCTTCCCCCAATGGCCTCATGTGGTTTGAATGCTTGTTCCCTAGCTGGTAGAAGTTTGGGAGATGGGGCCTTGCTGGATGAGGTGTGTCACTGTGGGGTGAACCTTGAGGTTTATTAGCCCCTAGCTTGCAGGTGTTTTAGAGTTCAGCTCCTTCTGCTGCTTCTTCCCAGCTGCTATGGCAAGATGTAATGTCCTGCCTCTGCTCTATCATCCTTTTCCTGCCATGAGAAAGCTTCCATGCAAGAGTGTAAACCAAAGTAAACCCCTTCCTTCCAGCAGCTGCTTTGATTTGGGTGGTTTGTTCCAGCTACGTGAAAGTAACTACAACATGCAGGTGGGATACGATAGGATACGATAGGATAGGATAGGATAGGATAGGATAGGATAGGATAGGATAGGATAGGATAGGATTTCTTTCCCTAAACATGGGCAAGAGATAATCAACTTACATATTCTAGCTCTTTTCTATAACCCCTCAAAGTACTTTGAAACAAAATGCTATCAGCCATTCTGATAGAAGGGTCACACTTTAACCATATGCAGATGGTCTGCCTCATTAGCTTCTTGAATCAAAATACATACACACACTCACACAAAACAAAGCCCTCAATCAGGTCTCAGATTTACATCTGGAGTATTATTGTAAAAAGAGATGTGGGGCTGGGACAGATGACTTAGCAGTTAAGGAACCCAGTTCGATTCTCCAGCACCCACATAAACCAGATGCACAAGGGGGCACATGCATCTGGAGTTCATTTGCAGTGGCTGGAGGCCCTGGTACATCCATTCATATTCATTCTCTCTCTCTCTCTCTCTCTCTCTCTCTCTCTCTCTTCCTCTCTCTCTTTCTCTCATAAATAAATGAATTAATTAAATATATTTTTAAAGAGATTTGAAGTCACAGTCTAGTTCTGACTCATACCCATACTTACTCATACTTACCTCTGTCTCTGTCTCATCATGTCACTGTCTATACTAATGTGTCACTGATAGGCTATAAAACTGGCTTCCAATCATCCTCACCCTCTATGCATCTGCCACTGCCCATAGCAACAGGATGTAACATGCCCCTGTTCTTGAGTCTGGGCTGGCTCTGGGCCTTTCTCAAGTGAGTGTGGTGGAAGTGGTGGTTGGTGATTTCAAGCCCTTAGAAAGACTTGAAGTGTTTGCTTTCCCTTCTTGAAGCACAAGCTAGACAACTTGGGGATAGAAGCCACATGCCAAGAGACTCTGAAGGAGGAGAGCCCACCCTGTGTTCTGAGTCACTAGCTAAGCATAAACACATGGAGGTCTCCAGCTGACATGTGGGGCAGCAGAACCATCTGGCTGAACCCTGCCTGAGTGCTAGATGAACAGTATCACAAGAAAGGAGCTGCCATGTTGGAACATGTTTGGAACACTTACTTACTTTTTTTTTTTTTTTTTTTTTTTTGAGGTAGAGTCTCACTCTAGCCCAGGCTGACCTAGAATTAACTGTGTAGTATCAGGGTGGCCTCAAACTCACAGTGATCTACCTACCTCTGCCTCCAGAGTGCTGGGATTAAAGGCGTGCGCCACCACACCCAGCTCATGGAACACTTTCTTATGCAGGTCATTGGATTTCCTCTAACCAGCATGAACATTCAGTCATGTGAGGATTTTGACTGTCTTTTTATCTTATTTTATTTTTTCTCAATTTTTAAAACATTTTCCATGATGATTTTGACTATCTTGATCCCACTGTATCCCTACGCCTAGCTGCTGACCTGATGCTTAGTTCTTACTAAGAATTTTCATAGATTAAGGTTATTCATTCAAACAAGTATGGGGCTTTGTTCAGCATTTCCAAGATTTTTATTTCTTTGTATATGTGTGTGTGCATGCATATATGTGTGTGTGTCAAGTTTTGGCACAAGTATATAAGCCCAAGAGGGCCTGAGGACAATAATGTCCACTTTATTTTTTTATTTTACTTGCAAGGTGAAATAGCGGGAAGAGAGTAGGGGGAAAAGAGAACATGGGAACACATAGGCAAAGTAAAGTATCTGCCACTCTGTGCATCTGGTATTTTCATGGGCACTGAGAAATCAAATCTGGGACAGAAGGCTTTTGTAACAAGCACCTTTAATTGCTGAACCATCTCCTCAACCCTGTCCACCTTATTTTTAAGTTAAGTTCTGCCAGGTGTACTGGACCACACCTTTAATCCCAGCACTTGGGAGGTAGAGATAGGTGTTCAAGGCCAACCTGAGACTACATAGTGAATTCCAGGTCATCCTGGGCTAGAGAGCGAGATCCAACCTCAAAAAAACCAAAAGGAAAAAACAAGACAAGGTCCCTCATTGAACCTGGAGCTCACCAATTAGGCTGAACTAACTGGCCAGAGAGCCCCAAACATCCCCGTCTCCACCTCCCAGCCCTGGGCTCATAAGCCAGTCCACCACACCCATCTTTCTTGTTGTTGTTGCTGTTGTTGTTTGTTTGTTTGTTTTCTTGAGGTAGGGTCTTGCTCTACCTCAGGCTGACCTGGAATTCACTATGTCATCTCAGGTGGCCTCAAACCTCATGGCAATCCTCCTACCTCTGCCTCCCAAGTGCTAGGATTAAAGGCATGCACCACCACACCTGGCCCACACCCAGCATTTTTATATAGGTACCAGGGCTTGAAGTCAATTTCTTATGTTTCCAAGGTAGGCACTTTACCCACTGAACTACCACCTAGCTCTGTTTTTTGTTTCTTGCTACAGGGTCTTACTATGTAGCCCAGGCTTAAAACTACTACACTCCTCCTATCTCTGCCTCTTGAGTGCTAGGATTACAGGCATGCGCCCCACATCCAGCTTGTACTTCCAGTGTCCAGGCAACATAGCCAAAGCCTCTTGTTGCTTGGAGACCACTTCTATGTAACCTTTAGCCACAGTTACCCATTCCTGTGTACCAAGGGAAGCTAGACAACAGTGATAGAAATCAGGACCATGAGACAAGGTGACCAGAGGCTGCCCCCACACCTAACAAGCATACCAACTGCTTACCATCCACTTCCTTCCCCAGAGAAATCCCATGGCACCAATCTCTGGCTCTAACTCCTAAAGGACTGGGCCCCATTCTCCCCTAACCTGCAACAGGGTAGAATGCTTCCGCTCCCACTGACTTCTGAGTAGCTGTGTTCCTATCAGAGCCCATGTGTCTGTTTTCTAGTATAGAGAGGGACTCCACCTGCATTCCTTGTCCTCCCCACCACTCTACATCTCACTGGTTCCCCAGCTCTGGGTTTGAATAACAGAACAGTCTGAAGGAAAGTGGTCTGTCTTTTCTGCCCGCCCCCCACAGCACCCCTCCCCCCCCATGCCATCACCCACCCCATGGGTACTTTGGAGATAGAAGCCACTTGTGGCTGCAGGCTAGGGAGGAAGATGTCCAGCCTCCCACTGCAATGACTGTCCCCTTATCTGTCCCCTAATGTCAGAGCTCTGCTCCCTCCCCTCCCCCAAGCTGGATCTGACAAGCTTGTTCGTTGGTACTCTTCCAAAGCAGTGTCCACTTTGGGAAGGGTGACGAGGCCCAAGAGCAGTCACTTCCTTTGACAAATGCCACTGCTGACAGTCGGACGCTGTTTTACAAAGCCCGGCCCTGCTGCTCTCCAGGTTGCTCAGAGGCAAGTCATTCCCCAAGGACAGAGCCCAAGAGGGTGTCGGCTGAGTGACATTTACACAAGAGAGGGGCAGTGGGCTGCAGAGCCCAGGCATGCTACCAGCACCTGGCTGTGTGTCTCAGGCAAGCCATGCCACCTCTCTGAACCTCATTCTCCTCACCTGTAAAAATGACAGCAGTTATCTTGCGGCTGTCCTTCTCGACAGACCTCCATCCACCCAGCTTCAAGCAGTGCCCACTCTGTTTCTATGGGTCAGCTTGGCCTGTTGCTCAGCAAACCCTCTGGAATGGGGGCTCTCCAGGCTACAGTGTCCACAGTAGTACCTGAAGACTGGACCCTGGAGAGGACCACTCTCAAGCTCCTGCAGCTAGGGGCCAGAGGTGATGTCTTGTGGGCTGTACAATGGAGAACCTCAGCTCTGAGGTTGGAAGCTGCCCTTGAGCCCATGCCACGTGGGCCGCTCTAACATGGCAACCAGTTCCCTCCACACCAGCCAGGGGAGAGTCTGCCAGCAAGGGGGCAAGATGGTCTGTAACCATCACAAATGACAGCCTTGTGCCTGCCATGGGCTAAAAGCAAATCACAGCTCCTAGTCTCACTCAAGGATGGAAAGGCAGGTTTATAAGGAAGTGAGAACTAGGGAGGAAGTACCAGTTGGGACCCCCTTACAGTCTGTCCACTTATCTCTAGCTTCCTCCTGGAATGAAGGATCTGCTGCAAAGGAAGTACTTAGCAGAGGAAGTACTCCATGCAGAGCCTGAGTTTTCTGTTCTAGCATTCAAGAGCCAAGGAAGAAACAGGACACATCTGTTTGTTAAACCAGAGAACTATAGGCTTATTTTCTTTGAGGGGGCAGTAATTTTTCAAGGTAGGGTCTCTTGCTAGCCCACATTGACCTGGAACTCACTCTGTAGTTCCAGGCTGCCTTCAAACTCACAGCAATCCTCCTCCTCCTACCTCCCAAGTTCTGGGATCAAAGGCATGCACCACTATGCCTGGCTATAGGGTTATATTTTTTGATTGACAACTATAATTGTAAACAATATCCCATGGTAATTCCTTCTCTCCTGCCCCCCCCCAACTTTCCCCTTTGAAACTTGACTCTCCATCACATCCCCTACCCCTCTCAATCAGTCTCTTTTTTATTTTGATGTCATGATCTTTTCCTCCTGTTATGATGGTTTTGTGTAGGTAGTGTCAGGAACTGCGAAGTCATGGATATCCAGGCCATTGTGTATCTGGAGGAGCTTGGGGTAAGGTACCCTTTCTTTGGCTCTTACGTTCTTTCTGCCACCTCTTCCGCAATGGACCCTGAGCCTTGGAAGGTAGTCAAGAGCCGTAGGCATGTAACATCTGCTGGTGTCTGCCCAAGTGCATATACTATGCTCACCAAACTGCCTAGTAAGCACTTCAATGCATGCATGTATGTATGTATGTATGTATATACTTTTTAAAGAGAAAAATAAAGCAGGTAAGAGAAGAACACCTCCTCACTCATAGCTGTCAGGAGTTCCTGCCACCTACAGCACATGACTCTTGTGTGTTGAGTCCTTTGCTCCTTGTAGCTATCCAGCCCTGCCACCTCCAGTCCATCCATCACTCTGTCCCTGCTCCCATCCATCCCAGAGCCAGCCCAGCACGACACACATCTGTCAGCACTGGGGACACCATCCACCACTCACCCATCTTTCCCGGGCCACCTGCTCATCTTAGAGCCAATGCTTCTCTTCCCTCCCACCCCTCACCCCCTGCAAGATGCTCGCCTCTGCCCTTGCTATCCATCCTCCAAATTGTGCACAGTGCAAGAAAGAGAACCAAGCAGGTGCTGGGTGGCCAAGGTGACATCACCCTACCTGTACCTAGTTGTCCCCATCTCTGCACCTGAGCACTCAGGGGCCCTAAAATCACTCCACAGTACAGATATGCACACACGTCACTCCAGGTTCTTATCAAACTACAGGCTGAGGGCTGGGGAAATGGCTCAGTGGTTAAAGGCACTTGCTTGTAAAGCCTGATGGCCAGGGTTCAATTTCCCAGTACCAACATAAAGTTAGATGCACAAAGTGGCACATGCATCTGGAGTTCATTTGCAGTGGGAGGAAGTCCTGGCACACCCATACTCAATCACTCTGTCTGCCTGTTTCTCTCAAATAAAAAATATTTATATTAAAAAAAAAAACTTAGAGGCTGGAGAGATTGCTTAGTGGTTAAGGCAACACCTTCAAAGCCAAAGGACCCAGGTTCAACTGCCCAGGACCCACGTGAAGCCAGATGCACAAAGAGGTGCATGTGTCTGGAGTTTGTTTGCAGTGGCTAGAAGACTTGGTGTGCCCATTCTCTGCCTCTTTCTCTCTTTCAAATAAATAAAAATACTTTTAAAGAAACACACACAGGCTGGGCTGGAAAGATGACTTAGTAGTCAAGGCACTTGCATGCGAAGCCTAAGAACCCAGGTCCCACATAAGCCAGATGCACAAGGTGGGGCCTGCATCTGCAGTTTGTGTGCAGTGGCTGTAGGCTCTGGTGTGTCCATTCTCTCCCCCACCCCTTTCTCTCTCCCTCTCTCTAATAAATAAATAAAAATAAAAAATAGTCAAAAATAAAAGCACACAGGCTAAGTAAGGAGGTCTATGCATAGCCTTAGATTCTGCATTAATTTTTGTGTGTGCATGTGTTGTGCATATGTGTGTGAACATACATGTACCCCATGCATGTATATGCAGAGGCCAGAGAATATCAAGTGTTCTCTCTTGCACAACTGCGTGTTTCCTTAAGACAGTCTCTCACTGAACTCAGAGCAGCCATTTCTGGTCAGACAGGCTGAGCAGTGAGCCCTGGTGCGTCTCCTGTGTCTGCTCCCACAGGACTGGAGTTACAGGTGACCATAGCCATGCCCAGCTGTCTACATAGGTGCTGGGCTCAAACTCAGGGTATCTCGGGCTCTTACGCTTGTGTGGCAAGTGCTCTTACATGCTGAGCCATCTCCTCTGCACAGAAATCTGCGTCTCTACCCCAGCTGCTGCTGCTGGTCTGGGGACCAGAGTTTGGGAAGCCACGTTGGAGACACTGTGCAGTGGCTTCTCTGACACGTGGCTCCTAGGAGGATTTCCAAGGCCTCTGAAAAAGACTCTGCTATGCCTGAGGCCTTGTATGAGAACTCCGGCATCACTCCACTGGAACTTGAGTGAAATTGGAACTTGGTTAGCACTCTTCCTCTCTGAGAATGTCGTGTCTGTCATAGAGAAAGATGGTTACATCCCCAGTATTGCATAAAACCAGGCATGGTGGTGCACACCTGCAATCCCAGCACTCAGGAGGTAGAAGCAGGAGGATCAGAGGTTCAAGGTCATCTTCAGCTACAAACTGAGCCCTCGGCCAGGCTGGGCCACATAAGCCTGTGTGAGGGAGAGTTGACTTGGCTTTTCTCTTGGGTCCCTGCTTCCTTACAAATAATAGTGTGAAGCCAGGTGTGGCAGCACACACCTTTAATCCCAGTACTTGGGAGGCTGAGGTAGAAGGATTACTGTCAGTTCAAGGCCACCCTGAGAATACATAGTGAATTCCAGGTCAGCCTGGGCTAGAGTGAGACCCTACATCACACACACAAAAAAAAAAAAAAATGTAGGAAGAAAACTAGTACTGTTATAGTAGATCATCTGGCAAAAACCCCTTCACCACCTGATCAAGGCCACAAGCCTGAGAAGGGTGCTCCTCTGTCACCTTCCCAGTGACCCCTCACCCCCATGAGCAAAGTGTCAGACCACCCCAATGGAAGGACGCTACAGCCATGACCAGTGCTTCTCCATGGGGCCAAGGGTGAGCAACAGGAACGTGGAGGTCTTGGCTTTGAACCAAGAGCTGGGAGAGGGAAAGGTGCACATATCTACATGCCATGGGGATCCTGGAGGAGCTCTTGAGACAGCAAGAACGGGTGTCACAGTCTTAACACCAGGGTCTGAGAAAAGGCTGGAGTTGTGGTGAAGAATCAGTGAAGCTCTGAGTGGTGGCACATGCCTGTCATCTCAGCACTAGGGGCATGGTGGCACATGCCTTTAATCCCAACACTGGGGGTGCTGTGGCATGGTGGTGCATGACTTTAATACCAGCACTATGGGGCGTGGTGGCTCAAGTCTTTAATCTCAGGGCTAGGAGGTAGAAGGACCACAGTGAGTTTGAGGTCAGCCTGAGATTACATAGTGCATTCCAGGTCTGTCTGGGCTAGAGTGAGACCTACCTCGAACCAAAAAAAAAAAAAAAATCCTGTGGAGATGTTAATGTAAGAGGGGCACTGGGAGTCTTGAATCTTGTCTTTGTAGTCTTTCTGTAAACATAAACTTATTTCTGAGAAAAGGGCTGGGGATATAGTTCAGTAAGTAAATGCTTGTTGTACAAGCGTGTTGTATAGGCATATAAGAACTCAGATCCCAGAGACTGGAGAGATTGCTCAGTGGTTAAGGTGCTTGCTTTCAAAGCCTAACAACCTGGGTTTGATTCTCCACTAACCACATAAAGTCAGATGCACAAAATGGCACATGTATTTAGAGTTGGTTTGCAGTGGCTGGAGGCCCTGGTGTGCCCATTCTCTCTCTGTGTGTGTGTGTGTTTGTGTGTGTGTGTGTATCTCTGTCTCTGTTGCTCTGTGCTTGAAAATAAAAATACTTTTTAAAAAAGAACTCGTGTCCCTAGAACTCACATAAAAAAGCAAGACATGAAAGTATGTGCCTATAATTTCAGTGCTGAGCCATTTGTCTAGCGCAGGACCTGAAATTTTAACTATTCAATATTGAAACTTGAAACCAACATAGTTTCTATCCCTACATGAATTATAAAAGTCTGGCAGAAGTCACTCTGACACAAGCAAGGGTGTGTCTGTCTCTGGAAGAGGCTGATCAACTCAGTGAGATGAATGACCTGTTCTGTGTTCTGTCCACACCCTCACCTCACCTCACCTCACCATTCTTGATCTGAAACTGAAGCTCACTTAGTGCAAGCCTTGAGCTCCATACATAAACTTCCCTATTTCTATTTACCATATCTCAAAAGCTGCAGTAAAAGAGAGTCCCTTCTTGACAAAGCCCCTGGGTCCCCCAGGCCCCAGGCTGACTGCAGTGGTCCTTGCAGGGTCAGCAAGGGCATCGTACATCCATGGATTCAACCAGCCACAGATCAAAAACACTCAGACATTATATCTCTATGGAACATGTGCACAATTTTCTCATCATTAGCCACGACCAACACAGCAGAGCAAGTACTCAAGCAACATTTACATCCGGTATTATAATCATCTAGATATGACCTACAGCATACAAAAGGGGCCAGGCCTGATAGTGCAGGCCTGTGGTCCCAGCTACCTAGTAGGCTGAGGCAGGGGGTTTAAAACTTCACTGTCTGCCTGCACAATTTGGTGAGAGTGTGTCTCAAAATAAAAATCAATAGAGGGCTGGAGAGGTGGCTTTGTGGTTAAAGTGCTTGCCTGCTAGAGCCTAAAGACCTGAGTTTGATTCCCCAGTACCCATGAAAGCTAAATGCACAATGGGGTGCGTGCATCTGAAGTCCATTTGCAGTGGCTGGAGGCCGTGGCGCACCCATTCTGTCTGTCTCTCTTCTCTCTGCTTGCAAATAAATAAATTTTTTTTTAATCAATGGAGGGCTGGAGGGATGGTCTAGCAGTTAAGGTGCTAGCCTGCAAAGCTAAAGGACCCAGGTTCCATTCCCCATGACCCACATAAACCAGATGCACAAGGTGGTGCATGCTTCTGGATCTCATCTGCAGTGGCTGAAGGTTCTGATGTGCCCATTCTCTCCCTTTTCTTTTTTTTTTTCTCTCTCTCTTTCCCTCTCTACCCCCCTCTTAAATAAATAAATAAATAAATATTTTTTTAACTCAATGAGCAAGGCATGGTTGCACACGCCTTAAATCCCAGCACTCAGGAGGCAGAGGTAGGAGGATCGCCATGAGTTGGAGGCCACCATGAGACTACATAGTGAATTCCAGGTCAGCCTGGACTAGAATGAGTCCCTACCTCAATGAACAAAAAAATAAAAAACAATGGAAAAGGGAGGACTTGGTGGTAGAACTTACGCCTAACATGTGCGAGGTCCTAAGTTCAATTCCCAGTACTGTAAAAATAAGTGCATAGCTTATTTGCAAATGCTGGATACACCACTTTGCACATAGCACTCATGCCTGCTGAGGGGTGGGGGTGGGGCAGGAACCAGTCTTCCCAGATGCCAAGAGAGAGAGGACCCCCATGGCACATGTGTGAAGATCTGTGAGCCTAAAGGCATGTGTGCAACATGACTCACACCCAACTGTGGAGTAGCCTCATTTCTGAAGTGTCCACTGAGGATGGACTAACTAAACAGGAACGGCCAGCCAGCCTGCACACCAAGCCATCACAATGGAGGCTAAGTGTGTTCTACGTCATTCTGACATGTGTCACCTCCCAACAGCAAATACTCTTCATGCACCAGGTACAAACCATGCTTTCAATCATATGGCTGAGACAATCCAGTGTACTTACACAGATAATATCCATCCAATGTATTTATAGACACTATAAAATGGCATTGAATGAGTGGATAGTGAGGTAATTACAATGATCATCTCCAGGGAGCATCAGGAGAGGCCTCGGCTTTACTGTGACTTGCATGTCCAGAGCACACAAACGTAGGACAGAAATACATTGTGTGGGCTGGAGGGATGGCTCAATGGCTAAGGTGATTTCCTGCAAAGCCTGAGGACCCAGGTTCAATTCCCTAGAACCGATGTAAGCCAGATGCAGTAGGTGGCACGTGAGTCTGGAGTTCCTTTGCAGTGGCTGGAGACCCTGAGGCGCCCATTCTCTATAAAAAAGATATAAAGAAATACATTATGTACGGAGCTGGAGAGATGGCTTAGTAGTTAAGGTACTTATTGGCACCAGGACCCATGTGAAGCCACATGCACAAGGTGGCATATATGTCTTGAGTTTGTTTACAGTGGCTAAAGGCCCTGGCATGCCAATTCTCTCTCTCTCTCAAATAAAATGTTTGGGCCCATTCACCCTCCCTCTCTCTCTCTCTCTCTCTCTCTCTCTCCTTCCCTACCTCTCTCCCTCCCTCCCTCTCATTTTCTCAAATAAATGCATGAATAAATAAACAAAATATTTAAAAATTATTTTTAAAAAAGAAATACATTGTGCAGGCTGGAGAGATGGCTCAGGGGTTAAGGCACTTGCCTGCAAAGCCCAGTGACCTGGGTTTGATTCCCCAGTACCTGTGTCAACATATGTACAAAGTGGCACATGCATCGAGTTTGTTTGCAGTGGCTAGACGCCCTGGCATGCCCATCCTTTCCCTTGCCCCTTGGAAATAAAAAAATGAATGAAAAATTTTTTACAAAAAGATGTACATTGTGTAATAACAACAACACTCTTGTGAAAATTGTTTACAAATAGTGCTTCCCTTCTGACAAGCATTGTGCCTTGACTCCTCTGGTTCAGATCCGAGTGTGGCTTGGGACATGTCTGGGCACCTTCTCTATGCATTGCTGTGCATCTGTCCCGCCACTTTGTACCACATCCTGTGGAGAGGTGCTGTGTTCCCACTGGCAGAGTGAGAAACTGAGGCTTGGTGGACAGAGGAGTGCTGGGCTCCCCTGGCAGGTAGTGCTGAGGAAGGACCAGGCCTGTTGGTTCCTCCCAAGGGGTTGAGGAGGAGGGTGGGTGTCGACAGCCAGGAAGGCACCTAGCCGGGAGTCTTGTTGAAGCAGGATCTCACTTTATTGTAACAGGCAGGTGCTTATATAGCATAGAGAACAAGGGTGGGGATTTTAGGATGGGGTGAGATGTAAGGGCCAGAACTCCAACTTCCTATACAGAAGTAGCAGGCCTGAGGCCATTAGGTGTCCTGCTGAGTCATAGCTAGCCAGAGGCAGGTCACCAACCTTTAGCTAGGCTCAGGAAGTTCCACTAGGCCTCACGTCTGGGCCTCTCAAGGCCCAACATCTCCCCCTTTTGTTTTTGTAAGAGCATTAGTCACCATGGCCCCTGTCTTAGGTTGTCCCCCTCTGGGGATCTTACCCGTCACTGGGTATCATGTGTTTAGCTGAGAACTCACTCCATGGCCTGTCTTAGGTTGTCTCAGTCAGTCTGAGATCTTACCCATCATCAGTCACATGGAGGGCAGAGGAGGTGGCAGTGGGTCATCTGAGGAACTTAATTCCTGAGTTGCCAGCCTGTGGTAATGTATCTCAGCCTGATGGAGTTTTATTGCCTCTAGCCACTGGTGAATGAATTGTGTAATTTTGTTAATTACACAAAGTCCAACAGTGAGGATAAAGAGAAGGAGAAGGAGGGGCCCAAGTAGAGGGAGGAGGTAGGGTAAGAAGCCATGCAGACCCATCCACAGTGGGTTGTCCTGGAGGTCCCACCACCTCTTCTCCAGGGCCTCTTAAAGTCTTTTGATCTTGTCTTGAACTATTCCCAATCTATTGGCATAGAAACAGCATTTTTCCTTAAAAACAAGCATATGCCTCCCTTTTTGGCAGTTAATAGGTCTAGTCCCCTCCTGTTTTGTAGGACTACCTCAGCCAGGGAATTTAGCTGTTGTTGGATATCAAGGATAGTGCTGGGCATGGCTTTTATGTCACTGATCAACTGGAGAGAGAGTCTTTTGTAGAGATGGGCTGCCATACCCATCCCGGCTGTCCCAGTGGCCATGCCTGTGGTATTCCCAACCCAACAAGTAAAGGTATCATTTGTACAGCTCTCTTATGTCTACCTCTAATATAATCAAATGAGGGTATATAGGGAAGGCTTCATCTCCAGGAATGATATCCACATCTGGGATCAAGGTGTCTGGGGTACAAAGGCCCGTCCAATTGGCAGGCAGAAAGTTATAGGCCATCCCGCCCCCACATACAAAGACCATCTCAAGAGTTGGGCAACACTGGGCATTGGACTGAGTTGTATTTGAGTTACAAAAGGAATGGTCAATATGGCCCATGTTCACACTAGAATTGTCAGGGGCAGGTGGGGCCCAAATACAAGTTTTAGAAGTGGACATTGGAAGGAGCTGGACAGGAATAGGGAATGTAGCTGAACAATCTTTTTGAGTAGTGGAGTTATAATCAGTAACCACTGCTAGTGGCCAGGGTGGTCCTGCTTGGAGACAGAGACAGCAGTCTTTTGCAAGAGAAGGGTTTATTTGATTAAGTAAGGCAAAGACTTATTGTAAAAGGGTCTCCATAAGGGGGTTGAGTTTTAGGTCTCCTTGGTCCTCAGAGAGGGGTATAGGGTGATAGTTAAGCTCTGGGTACTGGGTCAAAATTTGTTTGATTTTCCTACAGAGTTTTTTATTTCATTAACTGTGTTCTTCATTGCTAGTTATTCTGACTGGTTTTTCTTTATTATTTCTATTTCCTTATTTATATCTTGTATTGCCTTTTTTAATTTCATTAAATTGGTGTCCTACGTCTTCTTTGATTTCCTCTTTGACTCCTTTGATTTCCTCTTTGATTCCTTTGATTTGTTCTTTGACTTCTTTGAACATATTTACAATCATTCTTTTGAAATCTTTCTCAGGCATTTCCTCTAACTCATTCTCACTGGAGGTCATTTCTGATGCATTAATACTTTTAGGTGGATTTATAATGTCTTGCTTTTTAGTGTTTCTTGTTGGCAAGACTTGCATGTCCTAATAATCTTTTTAAGATCTTTATTTGGTATTTGGGGGAATCTTTGTTTAAGGCCTCTCCAGTTGGTGTGGGTTAGTGAATGAAATTGGATAGCCTCTGAGACAGTGTGACAGTGAGCCACAGAGGCCAATGGATCAGCCAAGCTGTTTCCTTTGGACAGGAAACCTGGTAAATTCTGAAGGCCTCAAAGGTGTTGTATGAAGATAGGGTGGACTCTCTGTTTGAGTAGGGTGCGAGCCTGGATCATTAAGGGGGATATAGGGTTGGAATCAAGTCTAATATGAGCTTTGAGATTGGGCAATAAATTTACCACATAGAGGCTGTCATAAAATAAGTTGAATGGCTCTTGAATTGTATCCAGGGCCAGAACAACTGCAAAAAGCTCTTTGTACTGTGCTGATCTGTCTATTTCATGAGAGATAGACTTGATGGGCTCAGGTTTGACCCCCAATTTAAAGGGGGAACACACAACCAGGGAAGCCCCCAAGCATCCCCCATCTGTAAAGGCAATGAGGAAGTCAGGGTTGGGTTGAGGTAGGAAAAGCCTGGAGGGTCTCCACTCCAACCTAGAAAAGGAGCTCATCCACTTATGAGGGCCATAATGGCAGTCTATGGTGCCCAGGAACCCCTCAAGTGCCATAGTGACTCTTAAATTATTTCTTTGGAGCCAAGTGAAATCAGTTATTTTGTACAGGGTAATTATGGAGTAAGGCTCAATACCAGAGTTTCCCTTCCTTTAATGATACAATCAGCTACTTGGTTACTTAAAGAATAGACCCTAGGGCCCCCACCAATCAAGAGGTGAATCCACTGAATAGGCTTGCCCTTTTGAGCCAGTAGGGCAGTTATCAGGGTATCCCCAGGGAAAATGTAGAGGGAAAGAGGGAAAACAGGGTTGAATCATTTGAGGTTAGATTTATCTATGGCTTCCTGGACTCTGAAGGACTTGTCTGTGCCCTAACATTAGGGTTACTTGGGATGAAAGATCAAGGCCCCTTAGAGGTCGAACAAGGGGGATAATTCCTCAGTGGTTATAGGTATGCCAGGCCTCATCCAGTTTATTTCTCCCAAGAGTTTCTGGAGTTGAGGCAAGGTGTAAGAATCCTGAATATAAAGTTGTGGCTTAACAGGTGAAACTGTATCTAGGGTAAGGATAGAGCCCAGGATCTTAAAGGGAGGCACAATTTGAACTTTCTCAGCTGTGAGTATGAAGGATAGTTAGACATTGGTGGATAAGGTCCTGGAGTGTGAAGGAATCTAGGCACCCAAGAATAATATCCATGTAAATATAAAACAGAGTATTGGGGAGATTGATGAGAGAAGAGAAAATGGATGACAGATAATATTGACAAATGGGTGGGCTACTAGCCATGCCCTGAGGTAAGACAGTCCACTCAAATCTCCTATCTGGGCCACAAAAATTAACAGGAGGTACAGAGAATGCAAATTTTTCCATGTCTCCTGGATGGAGAGGAATAGAGAAGAAGCAATCTTTAATGCCAATGATAGTAAGATGGTATATATTGGGAATAGCTGGGATCCATGGGAGTCCCCTCTGGGGGGGTTCTGAAGAGGATCATGCATTCACTGATCCTCCTTAAATCATGTAAAAATATCCAGGACCCATTAGGCTTTTTATGACAAAGACAGGAGAGTTCCAGGAACTAGTGGAGGGACAGATATGGAGGCTGGACATAAGTATGTGGAGTTGGTGTAACTTAGAAGGGAGAGGCCACTGCTCAACCCATATAGGATCCCCCAGTCTCCACTGGATTTTAAGTGGGGGGGGGAGGCTGGGCAGTGGCCCTTAGAATTGGGGGTGTTCATTGGAGTACTTTTGTCTGAGTTGCTCAAAGTAAGGGTCATCTCTATAATTGGGATGACATTCCCTCCCTTCCTCAAACTGTTGTTGATACTCTTCTTCATCTAGTAAATCATTAAAAAGCACTTATGGTCAGTAGTGATGAAGGCCTCAGCATCTCCAAGGATGTCTTGCCCCAGTAAGTTAGCAGTGAGCTCAGTCACCACGAGAGAGCAGACTTCTCCCCTGCCCCCACCCAGGTCCGTCCAAGGAAGCCACATGGCAGTCTCCCAGGAGGTGGACTGCCCACCAACTCCCAGCACGGGGGGTGCTGGGCACAAGCTGCCAGGAGGGGGGCACTTCCTCCTTTCTCAGGACCATTCAGTCCGCTCCAGTGTCGATGAGAAGTTTGAATTTTTTATTGCCAATATTTAAATAATTTTGGGTCTAAGGCCTGGGACCAGAGGGATAGTCCAATGGGCTTTGATGGTCTCTTTCCCCTTATTTATCTGGGCTGGGGGGAGCCCTGGGAGGAGTTTAAAGGCTTTCCCTGTATGTCAAACTTTGACCAACACTCCCTAGCCCAATGAAACCCCTTCTTGCATTTAGGGCAGTGGGTGTGAGGGGCATTGGTCATCCCCCCAGAGGGTGGGGGAGGCTTTGTCTTGTTGGGGCACTCCTTTTTAAAATGGCCCTCTCCCACACACCAAAAACATGTTAGTTTTTGAGGATTTAACTGTAATACACAGATCATAGTAGCCAAATCTTCTTTGTCTATTTTCCTGAAGGGCAGCAGCCATGGCTATAGCCTGATAGGAGATAGTGCCAACATCCTTGTAGGCTACAATCAATCTACTCATGGAGTTGTCCTTGAGACCTGCACAGGTGAGGCAATAATGGGCCATCATCCCTTCCCAAACTAACATTTTAGTAAACTGATTTTGTAATGCCCCTGGGGGAAATTTTCTTTGAAGACATTTTTCCACCCTATCTATAAATGTAGCCAAGTCCTCATATGGTTTCTGAGTAATACCTGTAAGGGGGGGTTGAGAGGTCCCTCATCAAGCTTTTTCCATGCTGTCAAGCCCAGTGCCCTGACCTGGTCCCTATACGGATCAGGTAAGGCCTGTTGAGTGCCTGTAGCATCGCTGGAGAACATCCCCAAAGTTATGGGCACAGGGGGCTGTTGACTTTGGTTTTGCTCTGCCTGTATGCAACACTCATCTTGAAAAAAGGCACACCACTTAACGTATAGCGGACCTGACAAGGAGGCCTTAACTAGATTTTCCTAATCTTGGGTGGCACAAGGTTGAGGGGCAAGTCCCTATAACAGGGTCTCAGACCAAGGACAGTTGGGTCCATCCTCTGAGATTGCCTTTTTAAGCTCCTTAAGGACCTGAGCTTTCATGGATACCAGGCAGCAGGGTGATTACCCCCAGGATTTACACTGACAGGAAATAGAAAAGTAGTTTTATTTTCTGGTGGCTTGGCAGCCAAATATAAAGGGGGGGCCGAAGGGGTCTGGAAAGGATGGATGGAGGAGGTGGGGGAGGTCCCCTGGAAGGCCAAGGAGCACTCCCAAAGGGATCAAGTGAGGGGTATAAGGATCCACCCTTTTCTGGGATTTTTAAAGCTGCATCTCCAGGAGGAGTAGCTGGATCAGACTGTATACTATCTCTTCATTTTTCCTCTGCCTTTGTTTTTGTTTGGTTGGTCTTGAAGGGAAGGGCCAAGATCATAGGGAGGACCTCTAAGGGGGGTATCTGGCCCTTCCCCACATGCGACCGATGAACAAGGGCCTCTACCCTATCCTGTGTCCCAATCAAAGAGATTTTCTTCCAGCAGCTATGGCGCCAACTTAAGAAGGCAATCCAAGGTCTGTCGAGCCTGATTATCAGTCAAATCAAGCCCTCTACTCTTCAGGAGTGTCCTGAGAGATTATAAGGCAGGATTGGATTTAGAGGTAGACTGCCCCATATTATAAAGTCAGGAAAGGAATGTCCGTAAAATTAGGGGAATAGGGCTGGAGAGATGGCTTAGCGGTTAAGCGCTTGCCTGTGAAGCCTAAGGACCCTGGTTCGAGGCTCGGTTCCCCAGGTCCCACGTTAGCCAGATGCACAAGGGGGCGCACGCATCTGGAGTTCGTTTGCAGAGGCTGGAAGCCCTGGCACGCCCATTCTCTCTCTCTCCCTCTACCTATCTTCCTCTCTGTGTCTGTCGCTCTCAAATAAATAAATAAAAATTTTAAAAAAAAATTAGGGGAATAGCAGCCCACAGACACACGAGTACAACACAAACGCAAAGGACACAAAAGATAGGTAAACATGCTATAGAATTAAGTTTAGATTTAGATCCATGATGGCCAGATGAGTCTGTGTCCTAAGGTGATGGCTCAATGATACCAAAGTGATATCAAAATGATACACAGAGTGGATGGGAGCAGGTCTCACCAGCAGATTTGCTTCGTCTTCTGGGATGGAGCCCTCACTCAAATGAGGGGCAATACACCTTGAGTCTCCTCCAGATCTGCCCACATGGTGTGTCCACTAGGGACATATGGCCTGTTCAGAAATACAGAAGCCACAGATGCAGCTTGCCAGCGAACCAAAAGTGAAAGGAAAGAGAAAGGGAATGGAGAGATGTTGACAAACAAGCACAGGTTATAGAAGCAAAACTTAGCACATTAAATATGAATACTGCCTCATAACTTATTAGGGTACACTCGCCCACACACCGATTGACCTCAACGAGAATGCCTCACATGGGGCACCAGTCTGCTGGATTCCCGTCACCCCACGTTGGGCGCCAAACTGCCGGGCTCCCCCAGAAGGTAGTACTGAGGAAGGACCAGGCCCGCTGGTTCCTCCCAAAGGGTTGAAGAGGAGGGTGGGTGTCAAGGACCAGGAACACACTGAGCTCGGAGTCTTGTCAAAGCAGGATCTCACTTTATTATAACAGGCAGGTGCTTATATAGCATTGAGAACAAGGGTGGGAGTTTTAGGATGGGGCAAGGTGTAAGGGCCAATAGCACACTGCAACTTTTGAGATGATTGGTTCTAAGCACAGGACAGAGAACTCCAACTTCCTACACAGAAGTAGCAGGCCTGAGGCCATTAGGCGTCCTGCTGAGTCATAGCTGGCCAGAGGCAGGTCACCAAACTTTAGCTAGGCTCAGTAAGTTCCACTAGGCCTCACATCCAGGCCTCTCAAGGCCCAACAGGGGAGGAGTCACTGAATGCACCACAGCCATCACCATGGAGACGAGCAGGAACTGAGTTCTGGCTTCCCATTGTTTTATGATTCAGGTACTGTTACTGTGCAGAAGGGCAAATCCAAGGAGGAGGAGCATGTACAAGATGGCCCAGCCTATCAGTGTGGAGTGGGTGGTAACTATTTTTAGGGAGCACTCCTGGAGGTAGAAAGGCAAGACGAAGCAGAGCATGGTGGTGCACTCCTTTAATCTCAGCACTTGGAGGAAGAGGTGGGAGGACCACCATGAGTTTGAGGCCACTCTGAGACTACAGAGTGAATACCTGGCCAGCCTAAGCTAGAGTGAGACCCTGCCTTGAAGAAAAAAAAAAAAAAAGGCCAGCTGGAGAGATGGCTTAGAGGCTGAGGACCTAGGTTCCACTCCCCAGAAGCCACACAAGCCAGATGCACATGGTAGTGCATGCTTCTGGAGTTCATTTTTAGTGGCCAGAGGCCCTGGTGCACTCATTCTATCTGCCTCTCTCTATATACCCTTCTCTGACTCTCTCAAAATAATTAGATTTAAAAAATTTAAAGGTAAGCCCAGGGAGCCCCCACACCCTGAGGTCCTGATGCATGCCATAGATGTCCACTTATGCGGTTCTCTGGACTGTTCCTGGGTGTCTCTAAGAACACAATGACAGATGAAGGAACGCTTCCTGGCAGTGCCACCTCCTGGGCCATCTTAGGGTCTGGTCTAGAAGCACAAAGCCTCAAACAAGTGGTGTGTGAGAGATTTAGTGATGGATGGTGCCAGGAGACATGGGAAAGGGAGAAGGGAGGTGTTACAACAAGGGCAAGTCCAGCATCCATCAAGAGTGCAGCTCAGGCTGACCCTGCCTGACCCTGTGGGCACTCTTGGGTGAGAACTCCACCACTGAGCTGTCTGGGCTCCTCCAGGTGGGAACATGTCTTTCACCTCCACCATTGCCCCCAAAGAGCTGAGCTGGGAACACTGGAAACCCAAAAACATGGATGCCAAGAGGTTAGGGACACCTACCAAGCAGCAGGAATCTGGATGACGAGTCAGTCCTTTCTCCTCCATATGACAATTTTCCATTCTGGGAACCTTAGCCATCTCCTGAGACCACCACAGGCATTGAATCCTGCCCCACAGACAACCATGGGCTGGAGAGATGGTTCAGCAGTTAAGGCACTTGCCTGCAAAGACTAACAACTCCAGCTTGATTCCCTAGGACACACGTGTAGCCAGATGCACAGTAGCACATGCATCTGCAGTTCATCTGTAGTGGCTGGAGGCCCTGGCGCACCCATTTTCTTTCTCTGTGTGTGTCTCTATTTTATCTCTGCTTGCAAATATATAAAAATATTTTTCTAAAAAATAAGTGTACGTGTATGACTAAAACACTGTGATTTCATTCCCAAAAAAGCAAAGAAGCTTTTTTAACAATAATGTATTTTGTTTTGGTTGTTTTTTGATTTTTTGAGGTAGGGTCTCACTCTAGCCCAGGCTGACCTGGAATTCACTATGTAGTCGCAGGGTGGCCTCGAACTCATGGTGATCCTCCTACCTCTGCATACCAAGTACTGGGACTAAAGGCATGCGCCCCCACACCCAACTCACAATAATGTATTGCATAGAGGCTTGAATGCCAACTTGAGATGAGCCTGCAGTTTCTGTGTGCCTAGTTCATAGCTCATCCCCACTGTCTCTTGCTCACACAAAACACTCTGGCCATGTTGCAGCAGGCCCCTTTGGGGACTGATGGAGTATGAATAGCTAGCATCTCTGTGGAAAGCAGTGTGGTAAAAACGGAAATTTCCCGAATTGCCCTGCCTGTCACCCACTTCCAGAGCTTTCTCCTAGAGCAGAAATGCTGCAGCATTCTGGGCTCAGAGGACATGATCAAGGGTATTGGTTGTAGCAAATTATATAACATGAAACGACGGAATATGATCTACCTGTCCTTCAGGAGGGACATAGCAGAGTCATGATTGTGTGCCCATAGTGGGGATTAGCACACAACTATTAAAATGTATGGGGCTGGGCTGGAGAGATGGCTTATCAGTTAAGTGCCCACCTGTGAAGCCCTAGGGACCCAAGTTTGACTCCCCAGAAATCACATAAGCCAGACACACAAGGTGACACATGATTCTGGATTTCGTTTGTAGTGGCTAGAGCCCCTGACATGCCAATTCCCTTGCATGCTGTTACTCACTCTTTCACACACAAAAATAAAAATAAAGTATGAGGGCTAGAGAAATGGCTCAGCAGTTAAGACACTTGCCTGCAAAGCCTAAGGACTCAGGTTCTATTCTCCAGTACCCACATAAGCCAGATGCACAAGGTGACAAATGCATCTGGTGTTTGTTTACAGTGGCTGGAGGCCCTGGCATGCCCATTCTCTTTATCTGCCATTTCCTCTCCCTCACTCTCAAATAAATAAATTTTTTAGAAACAAAGGAATGGCGTCGGGCATGGTAGCACACACCTTTAATCCCAACACTCAGGAGTCAGAGGTAGGAGGACTACTGTGAGTTAGAGGCCACCCTGAGACAACATAGTGAATTCCAGCTCAGCCTGAGCTAGAGTGAGACCCTACCTCAAAAAGAGAAAAGAAAGAATAGGGAGGCCCACAAAGTTTTTATTTGAAAGTATATCTAAGATATTACTGGGGAGAAAAATGTGCTTTGGAGAATGAACAGCATTGTAAACTAGTTTTTGCAAGAGGAGGACAAGCTCGTGTTTATGCAAGCACAGAGGAGGGCAGGCAGCACCCGAGGTTCTTGGCTCAGGGTGAGGAGATGGCACAGCTTTCTGTAGCTCTTCATCTCTTTAGCTTCTCAAAACTACAAATTATTAAAACTGAAACTTTGACAAGCTGGAAAATGGAGTGGGAGAGGGGCAACATTGGCCTCAGAGCCTATCTCCTCCCTCTCCCATCCCAATCGCGGCCCTCATAGATGCACACTGTCCCCTCTACCTCTCCCCACCCCTGGCCCCCTCCCTGTCATCCAGGGATGTCTCACACTGACATAGCCCATGCTGCCCAGCTTTCTAGCTGCCAGCAGGCCTGCTGCCCTGGCCCTGACCCCAGCCCTCCAAGAGGTTGAAAGGCCACAGGCAGATAACCCAGCTCCAGCCACCCCCGCAGGAGACTGGAGTGGGCTCTTCAGAGCCTCCTGTGATAACCACCATCATATACTGAGTATCAGGCAAGGTGCTCCACCCTTTAAATGTGTGCCCACATCCCAGCCTCACAGCAGAGCTCACAATGCAGGACAAGGACTGAAGTGTGGGCTCTTGGGCCTTGACTTGCTCATCTGTGAAATGGGGGGGGTGTTGGTAATGGTCCCTCCTGGGGCTCGGAGAGTTAAAGGTGTGTGTTCATATAATCTCTATTTCTATATTCTTCTTAATTCTCTTTTCTTTCTTTTTTTCTCAATTTTTATTAACATTTTCCATGATTATAAAAAATATCCTATGGTAATACCCACCCTCCCCCACCTTCCCCTTTGAAATTCCATTCTCCATCATATCCTGTCCCCATCTCAATCAGTCTCTCTTTTATTTTGATGTGATGATCTTTTCCTCCTCTGATGATGGTCTTGTGTAGGTAGTGTCAGACACTATGAGGTCTTGGATATCGAGGCCATTTTATGTCTGGAGGGAGCACATTGTAAAGAGTCCTACCCTTCCTTTGGCTCTTACATTCTTTCCGCCACCTCTTCTGCATTAGACCCTGAGCCTTGGACGGTGTGATTGAGATGTTACTCGGTACTCCAGTCACTTCTTTCCAGCACCATGATACATTCTGAGTCGTCCCAAGGTCACTACCATCTGAAAAGAGAAGATTCTCTACCCAAAGTGAGAGTAGCGTTAATATAAGGTTATAAATATTAAGAGAAGTGCTTACTGGGCAGTTTGATAAGCATAGTATATACATTTATCCAGACATCAGCAGATGTTACACCCCTAGAGCTAATGACTACCCCTGTTTTAAGTTTTCAGTATCAGGGATGTATTCTCTTTTCTTTATATTCTCATATCCACATATCTGTTTATAGATAGATATAGACTTCAAGCAATAGTTTCCAAAGATGGCCACATGATTTACAAGGAGAGGCTGGAAAAGTGATACCCTATAACTAGATATTCCTGCACAGCTGGTATCCTATGGAAAGTGTCCTTGCAAAATTAGTTGTCCCTTGGATGAATTTCCCTGTTGAGAAGGTACTGTGGGCTGGAAGTGTAGAATGAGGCCATGTGCCAATGGGGTTAGCATGGGGTCTTCTGGGAGGACATGCCAGGAACTGGCTCATTTTACATCAGCTGTGAGGTCTCCATTGATCCCATGACATCTTCCTAAATGGTTGTACTGGGCCTTGTGAACCATAGGGGACACTCGGAACTTGGACCTTCTCCATCCTAAGGGCACTGGGCTAATTGGGTGAAGGTGATAGAGGGATGGAGGGTCCACTGGGCCTAACGAAGGCCACTGTCCACTTAGTGTAATTTATGCACTATTTTTGTCTGTAAAATAAGAAAAAGAGGCCTGGAGGAATGGCTTAGCAGTTAAGGCGCTTGCCTGTGAAGTCTTAGGACCCAGGTTCAATTCTCCAGATCCCACGTAAGCTAGGTGCACATGATGGCACATGCATAGTTTACAGTGGCTAGAGGCCCTGCCACACCCATTCTCATTCTCATCCCCCTCCTCCTCAAATAAATAAAAAATAATAAGGAGAAATTATTTCTCAATGGTTTGAGAGGTAAAATTGAATCAAGTGAAAATACTGTCTGGGTGCTCTGTGTATGGGGTCTCATGAGTTGGCTTAATTGCAACCTCCACAGAACTCATGGAGTGAGCCTTTGTTTGTTTGTTTTGCATGGTTGATTTATCAGGTGATGTGGATAAGTCACAGTTCTCCCCAGTCCCCTGTCCTCAGAGAGGTGAGTCCCTTTTCTAAGGTGTCTGGGAAAGCAAGAGGTAGAAATGGGCCACAGTCCAGACTTCCTCCAGCGCCTATTCCTGTCTGGGCCTGGGGACACCAGTTTCAGCCTGAAGAGCACAGGCGCCCCCTTGTGGCCATATGTCTCACTATCCCCCCCACCCAGAAAAAAAGGGGAGATGAGAAAGGTGTCTTCGGGGAAAAAATGTGACTTCACACGTTAGTGTTAATGAAGATGGTAAAATATGACAAATGCCACAAATGTCCATCTTGGTTAAATTGAGTCATTGACATAAAGCAATGGGGAGGCCATTAAAGTCAACATGGCCCCATATATGGAGGGGTTTTGAAAACTGTTCAAAAGGTCCATTGGGAAACAGGATGAAAAATATCAAGGGGTTTGAGATGGTTCAACAATTAAAGGCACTTGCTTGCAAAGCCTGATGGTCTGGGGTCCGATTCCCTAGCACCCATGTAAAGCCAGATGCACAAAGTGGCACATGTGTCTGGAGATTTTTGCAGTGGCAAGGGGTCCTGGCACACCCATATTCTCTCTCTCTCTCTCCCCCTCTCTGCCTGACTTTCTCTATGTCTCTATGTCTCTGTCAAATTAATAAATAAAAATACTTTTTTTTACAACAAAATTAGTCACTTTTATTTAAAAGAAATAGTACAAATAAGTGTGCAAAATTAAGTTTCATGATTAAATACACAAAGATAACATGCATACTTGACATCGGATACACATACAAAGTTAGCCAAGTACAGGACAGTAAAGGAACTGGCAAACAAGAACCTGCTGTGCAAAATTTCTGAATATTTGTAACCTGAAATCAAAACCGCAAAACTGAGCTTAGAAGGGATTTAGGAAAATTAAACATACACCTCAAAGTGGCACTAATACACAGACCCCATAGCCTGTGTCAGTACCAAGGATGTGCCTGACATTCCCAGTATTAGTGTAAAAATACTTTTAAAAATGTATTTATGGGCTGAAGAGATGGCTTAGCACTTAAGGCACTGTTGTAGTCAGGTTCACATTGCTGGCAGAAAACACCCAACCAAGAGCAGCTTTTGGGGAAAAAGGGGTTTATTTTGGCTTACAGACTCAAGGGGAAGCACCAAGATGGCAGGGGAAAGCGATGGCATGAGCAGAGGGGGCATATTACCTCCTGGCCAACATCAGATAGACAATAACAACAGAAGAATGTGCCAAACACTGGCAAGAAGAAGCTGGTTATGATACCCATAATCCTGCCCCAACAATAAATGGAGTCCAGGAGGCTTTAATTCCCAAATTTCCATCAGCAGGGGACCTACCATTCAGAACACCTAAGTTTATGGAAGACACCTGAATCAAACCACCATTCTTCCCCTGGCCCCCATAAACTAATAACCATACATGATATACAATGCAATGCATTCATCTGACTTTAAAGGTCCCCATAGTGGGCTGGAGAGATGGCTTAGTGGTTAAGCGCTTGCCTGTGAAGCCTAAGGACCCCGGTTCGAGGCTCGATTCCCCAGGTCCCACGTTAGCCAGATGCACAAGGGGGCGCACACATCTGGAATTCGTCTGCAGTGGCTGGAGGCCCTGACACGCCCATTCTTTCCCCTCCCCTCTCTCTCTCTCTCTGCCTCTTTCTCTGTCTGTCACTCTCAAATAAGTAAATAAAAATAAACCAAAAAAAAAAAAGTCCCCATAGTTATCAATCCCAATGATGTTCAAATATCCCTATAGTACAAGGTTTTTTAACTGAGCCACAATACAAAATAATAATAATAGTAACAATAATAATGGCACAGAATAAACATTCACACTGCAAAAGATGGCACTGGGCAGAGCAAAAAAATATTCAACTAATACAGGATTTAAAAAACAGGGAAAACATCCAACTCTAGCTCCAAGTCCAACAATTCTGACCAGTTCCAATTCAATTCCTCTAGCTAGGCTACTCTTATCCTCAGAAAACTTCATCAGGGCCAGTAGCTCTCCTTAGCAGCCATCTCATAATCCTGGTATCTCCACTGGGTCTCCACTGCAACCTATTGTTCATCCTCATGGCTCCATTGGGTCTCCACACAGGTTATCCAACAAACCTGCTTCACACTGCCCATGGCCATTTCCAAAACACAAAACCGTTTTGCAAATTTAATTACTCTTTCTTTCCTGCATTTCTTATATCCATAATACCAGCTGGGCTGCCAATTTGTTAATCCAGAAAATAAAGCATACTTTGAAGAACAGGACACTCTTTGAGCATTCAGGCCTCTTCAAAAAACTGCATTCTTTCTGTTGTTCCAATGCAGGTCACCTGACCCAATCTCAATGACTGTAACCTCTCATATAATTACAGCTGAACTGGCAGCAGTTTCTGCCCAAAGATTTCATTTCTGTGCCATATCCCTCTGTTAACACCAGTCCATTTCTATGTAATACAAAACCCTGTACAAGGTCTCATGACTGGCATAGCAGCAAGCCTCTCACACAAACTGCTTCTAGCCAAGTCCACGCAAAGCTCTTTCTCACCCTCACAGCCAAACCTCACAGCCTATAATAGTTCTTACTGTACTCAGGTATTTCAACTCTGATCAGAATGGTCCATCAAGCTGTACTTATAGCACTGTGAGGTGTCTAAGAGGCCACAGTTTCAAATCCATCCACATTCCTCCTGTGAAGCAGTTCCAAGAGGCCAAAGCCACAGAATCAGGTTTCTAGCAGCAATAGTTCCACTCCTCTGCCACTAACTTTACTGCTGCAGTCAACTTTTCATTGCTGTCAGAAAATAACCAACCAAGAGAAGCTTGTGGGGAAAAAAAAAGAATTACTTTGGCTTACAGACTCAAGGGGAAGCTTCATGATGGCAAGGAAAAATGATGGCATGAGCAAAGGGTGAATATCACCTCCTGGCCAATATCAGATGGACAACAGCAACAAGAGACAATGCCAAATACTGGCAAAAGGAAGCTAGTTATAATATCCATAATCCCGCTCCCAACAATACATGGCCTCCAAGAGGTTTTAATTCCCAAATTGCCATCAGCAGGGGGCCTAACATTCAGAACACCTAAGTTTGTGTGGAACACCTGAATCAAACCACCATAGGTGCTTGCCTGCAAAGCCAAAGGCTTCAGGTTTGATTCTCCAGGACCCATGTAAACCAGATTTATTAGGTTGCACTTGTGCCTGGATTTCATTTGCAGTGGTTAGAGGCCCTGGCCTGCCCATTCTCTCTCACACCCTCTCACCCCCACTCGCTCTCAAAATAAATTTTTAAGTGTATTTTTATTAGATACTTTTATACACAATGTACACAATGCATTTTGACTCCAACCCCACAATTTACCTCTTCTCTTCCCCCTTGCTCTCCCACTAAAACCTTCCCCATTGGATCTTCATTCTGCCTTTATGCCTTGTATTTGTTTGGACCCACTGATGTAAATTAGGATTGCATGCATAATCACGAATGGGAAGTTGTTTGCTGGAGAGTGGGCAATCCTCCATTGGCTACACCCCTAAATGACATGACCCCACCTGATATAATCATCAGTTTGCTCTTTACTCTTGAAGGTGTGGGGTCTCCTGGACTCCTCCCTCATCTGTGAAACTGACAAACTCCATCATGTGCAAGAAACCAGGAATCGTTGTGGCCACCAAGGTCTTGGAGAAGCAGTGGAGAGTTCACACAGTTGCACAATAGGTGGAAATAATGAAGATGCTCGCACATCCGAACACAGTGTTGCTACTTCAGATAGTTGACACGAAAGACAACATGTACTTGGTTCTGGAATTCTGCAAGAAAGAGCTGCTGGAACACATGTCCATGAAGGGTTGCTTGCAGGACGAGGCCCACCAGATTTTCAGACAAATCTTAGATGCCATCTTCTACTGCCATAGCCATGGAATAGTACACCAAGACATAAAGCCAGATAACATCATGGTGGATGACAGGGACAAGGTCACAGTCATAGACTTTGGCCTGGCCAGCCGATTTTTGCCAGGACAAATGCTGACCGAGTTTGGTGGGACTTACAAGTACATACCTCCAGAAGCTATCTCTTTCAAAGCATATGATGGCCCTAAAAAGGACATGTGGTCCTTGGAGGTCTTTCTCTATTAAATGGTAACTGGGACCATCCCTTTTGCCTCTAACTTACATAGGGAACTCAGCCAAATGATTATCACAGGGGATTACGAGGTACTGAAGGCCTCTCTGAAGAATTAAAGTACCTCATTACATTAGGCTTTTAGTAACTGTACATCCAGAACAGAGGCCAAAAGTTGAAATTATGAATCACCCTTGGCTCTAGCAGTGCCAAGAGGTTTCAGATAATCGTGAGCCACTCCCCAGACAGTTGGACAGGAACATCAGCTATGGAATTCATTGCAATTTGATGTAGACAACATCCTTAAAGCCATCCAGGAACGTCTAAGTATGACGAAAGCATGGCAATGTATCATATTACAGACCCAGGAACAGAGTAGGATGAGGGACAAGGCTGAAGACAAGCCTGTCTGCCCAAGAACAATGCCTTTCTCCACCCCCACTGATCCTGCTGCCTTCCCTATGCCCCCCAAGAGGAAACATCCCACGCCTGCCTTTCGGACACTGTCTACAGGCTTAACAGCACAGGAACAGCCTGAAGACAGACAGTAGGTAGAGCATAAGAATTTCAGCAGTGCCAGTTTACCCAATCTATACATATCCTGGCCAAAGAAGAGGCCCACTGTCAAGCTGAGTCCTGAATGTCCTCGCCCCGATACTACTCCAGCCTCCCTCTTTCCCAGCCCTGGTCCACCGCTCCCGCAGAAGGCAAGGCCAACAACTAAAGAAGACCACAGTCCCAAGGCCCTGGAGCAGACCATCAGCCCTGCCATAATAAAAGACAAGCTGGCAGCATCAACCCAGGGCAGCCACACAAACAAGGGAGGAGGTTGGAGCTCCCAGAGCAGATGGCGAACATTTCTGAAAGGGACATTGAACACTCTAACCGGGGCTGTGCAGCAGCTTGAAGGCCTTGCAGGGCAGAATCCAGAGCTGACTGAGAAAAGCGTTTCACCGCAGGCCTGCCTGGAACCTCCACCTCTTCTGGAAGCACGTGTCCCCACAGCAAGTGGTGGATATCTGTGAAAACGATGAAGCCCCCGTCACTCCATAAGACATAAGCATGTGTATACCCTGAGTGTGTGTGGCCGAAGAGGGAAAATAAGACCCTCCTGTGCAGTCATCATGTGATACTCTTCTGCAAGCTCCCCTCTCCTTGCTACTCCTGCATCCTCCTGCTGCTGCTTCTCCTAGACCCTTGAGAGAACACATGTCCTGTCTTCACAGACCAACCATGTAGTCTGAGGTGACTTCCTGTATCCTCAGACCCACCTTGTATTCTCATATGATGTTCTGTCTCCAGAGACCCACATGCAGTCTGAGGTGATGTCCTGTCTCCACAGACCCACCCTGCAGCCTGATATGACATTCTGTATCTGTAGACACACCAGGCAAACTCAGATGAGGTCCTGTCTCCCCAGACCCACCATGCAGTATTACATGACATCCCATCTCCACAGACCCACAGTGCAGTCTGACGTGAGGTACTGTCTCCACAGACCCACCCTACAGTCTGAAGTGGCATCCTATCTCCACAGACCCATTGTGCAGTGTGACATGACAGCCTGTCTCCACAGACCCACCCTGTAGTCTGAGGTGACATCCTTCCTACACAGACCCACCTTGCAGTATGACATGATGTCCTGTCTCCACAGACCCACAGTGCACTCTGACATACCATCCTGTCTCCACAGACTCACCCTGCAGTCTTACATGATACTGTCTCCACAGACCCACGCTGCAGTCCAATGTGATGTCCTGTTTCCACAGACCCACTGTGTAGTGCGACATGACGTAGTGTCTCCACAGACCCACTGTGCAGTCCTACATGACATCCCATATCCACAGACCACCATGCAGTCCAACATGACGTCCTTGTCCACAGACCCACCCTGCTGTCCAACGTGATGTCCTGTCTCCACAGACCCACTCTACAGTCTAACGACGTTCTGTCTCCACCGACCCACCCTGAAGTGTGATGTGTCGTCCTGTCTCCAAGACCTATCCTGCACTTTGAGATGACAGCCTGTCTCCATAGACCCACCCAATATTCTCAGATGACGTCCTTCCTCCACAGACCCACCCTGTAGTGTGACGTGATGTCCTGTCTCTAGAAACCCACCAGACAGTCCAACGTGAGGTCCTGTCTCCACAGACCCACTGTGCAGTCCTATGGCCCATATGCACAGACCCACCCTACAGTCTGATGTGATGCCCTTCCTCCACAGACCCACCTTGTGGTATGACATGATATCCTGTCTCCACAGACCCACCATGCAGTCTGCCGTGACATCCTGCCTCCATGGACCCACACTCCTGTCTGACATGATGTCCTGCACAGACCCACCATGCAGACTGACATGACGACCTGTCTCCACATACCCATCCTGCATTCCGACATGATGTCCTGTCTGTACTGACCCACCATGCAGTGTGACATGAAGTCCTGTCTCCACAGACCCACCAGGCAGTCTGAGGTGATGTCCTTCCTCCACAGACCCACCTTGTACTATGACATGACATCCTGTCTCCACAAACCCACCCTGAAGTGTGACGTGATATCCTGTCTCTAGAAACCCAGCAGGCAGTCCCACATGAAGTCCTGTTTCCACAGACCCACCATGCAGTCCAACATGATGTCCTGTCACCATGTAGTCTGACATGACATTCTGTGTCTGTAGACGCACCATGCAATCTTAGATGAGGTCCTGTCTCCCCAGACCCACCATGAAGTATTACATGATGTCCTGTTTCCACAGACCCACCATACAGTCTGACATAACATCCTGCCTCCACACACCCACCATGCACTCTGACATGAGGTACTGTCTCCACAGACCCACTGTGCGGTCCTACATGACATCCCATATCCACAGACCCACCATGCAGTCTGATGTGACATCCTTCCTCCACAGACCCACCATGCAGTATGACATGATGCCCTTCCTCCACAGACCACCCTGCAGTGTGACGTGATGTCCTGTCTCCACAGACCTACCATGCAGTCTGACATGACGTTGTGTGTTTGTAGACGCACCATGCAGTCTTAGATGAGGTCCTGTCTCCCTAGACCTACCATGCAGTATTACATGATGTCCTCTTTCCACAGACCAACCATGCAGTCTTAGAAGAGATCCTGTCTCTACAACCCCACCATGCAAGCTGACATGATGTCCTGTCTCCATAGACCCACTGTGCAGTCTGACGTGTTGTCCTGTCTCCACAGACCCACCCTGCACTGTGACATGATGTCCTGTCTCTAGAGACCCGCCAAGCAGTCCAATGTGTGGCCCTGTCTCTACAAACCCACCTTGCAGTATTACATGAGCTAATGTATCTACAGACTCACCATGCAATCCAACATGACGTCCAGTCTCCACAGACCCACCATGCAGTCTGACAAGAGGTCCTGTCTCCACACACCAACCGTGCAGTATGACATGACTTCCTGTCTCCACAGGCCCACCATGCAGTGTGACCAGACGTCCTATCTTCACACACTCGCCATACAGTCTTCCACGACATCCTGCCTCCATGGACCCACCATGCTAATCTTCTCTGTATTGTTCCAATTTTATATATGTGATGCCAAAGTAAGCACAGCAATTTATTTAAACATAAACAAAAAGAAAGCAAAATAATTATAAAAAAAGAAAGCAAAATAGTTGTTTCTTAGGAGTCAAGTAGATAGCTCATTAAAATGGAGTTAGTGATCTCAAAGACTTTTTAAATTTTATGAATTTATTGGAGAGACAGCGTGGACTCCAGGGCCTCCAGTCACTGCAAACAAACTCCAGATAAATGTGTCACCTTGTGCATCTGGCATATGTGAATACTAGGAAATCGAACCTGAGTCATTAGGCTTCACAGGCAAGAACTTTAACCACTAAGCTGTCTCTCCAGCCTTGAAGCATGAATTTCTTTTTTTTTTTTCATCTTTTTTAAAATGAAGCATGAATTTCTTAAATTCAAGATTATGTGGAACACGTGGGACTTTAAGCCAGTCTGGGCTGTAGAATCCAGCCTTGTGCCAAAAACTTTTTTTCAATAAATGGAAAGAAAATGAATGGAGAAACTATTCACTGGTGGCCCACAACTGTAATCACAGCATTCAGGAGGCTGTGGTGGTAAGAAAGTTGCCCTAAGCTATTCAGTGCATAATAGGCCAGCTGGACTAAGTAGGTACCTTCTCCCTTGTCCATTCTCAAAAATGGGTCAGAGTGCTGGGCGTGGTGGCGCATGCCTTTAATCCCAGCACTGGGGAGGCAGAAGTAGGAGGATCACCAAGAGTTCAAGGTCACCCTGAGACTACATAGTGAATTCCAGGTCAGCCTGGGCTAGAGTGAAACCCTGCCTCGAAAAAACAAAAAAAAAGGGGGGGGGGAGGGTTGGAGAGACAACTTGGCAGTCAAGGCACTTGCCTACAGAGCCTAATGACCCAAGTTCAATCCCCCAGTATGCATGTAAAGCCAGATGTGCAAAGTGGCTCATGCATATGGAGAAGATCTGCAGTGGCTGGAGGCCCTAGTGCACCTACTCTCTCTGTCTGTCTCTCTTCTCTATCTGCCTGCAAGTAAATAAATGTATTTTTAAAAAAGAAATATGGAACACTTCATGAATATGCATGTCAGCCTTGCACAGGGGCCATGCTAATCTTCTCTGTATTGTTCCAATTTTAGTATATGTGCTGCCAAAGTGAGCACAGCAATTTATTTAAACATAAACAAAAAGAAAGCAAAATAGTTGTTTCTTAGGAACCAAGTGGATAGCTCATTAAATGGAGTTAGTGATATCAAAGACTTTTTAAATTTTATGTATTTATTTATTAGAGAAAGAGTGTGTACTCCAGGGCCTCCAGCCACTGCAAATTGAACTCCAGATGTATGTGTCCCCTTGTGCATCTGGCTTATGTAGGTCCTAGAGAATCAAACTGGGATCCCTTGGCTTTGAAGGCAAAGGACTTAACCGCTAAGCCATCTCTCCGGCCCTAATCTCAAAGATTTTAATATAGAATAAGTAGCTTCTTGGGAAAGCAGCTGCCACTGACAGCTGAGGGGAAAGTGATGTGTAACTCAGAAGTTCAAGATCTCTTTACATACTCTCAACACTTAGAATCAGACTTCCCTAAGAGATGACAGGGATACTTCAGAAACACTGTAACCACTGCCTGAGTGAAGACAGCACAGGGGAATGCACTCACCTCTTCAGCATTCAACAAGAAAGTCTAGAAACCAGAGGATGCCAAGGAGCCAATGCACCAAGCCAATCCAGTCAAGCATATAGTTGGAACCAGAAATCATCAAACCAGACAAGGATGACAATCCCTATTAGTGAAGCACAACGCAGCCTATGTCCAAGGAGATGTTTGTAGCTGCTTTATTTACAAGAAACAGGATCTGGAATCAGCCCAGATGCCCATCAACAGATGAATGGTTAATGAAGATGTGGTATATACACAATTGAATTCTCAGTGTTAAGAAAAAATAGAGTGATCAAATTTGCAGGAAAACGGATGGACTTGGAACAGATCACACTAAGTGAACTCACACAAGCACAGAAATATAAATGCATGCCACATGTTCTCCCTCACATGTGGTTTCTAGCCTGGAACAGCCTGAGTTGCAGGCTATTATTCTAGGGGGAGGTATAGCCTTGCTAGCATTTCACATGATAACCAAAAGTCTGAAAACAATACAAATACCAACAGAAGAGCGTATTAATCCACTGCAGGACATGCACACAGAGAATACTGTATATACATTCAAATAAATTGCAGCAAGCACACCAATATGAATGCAGATGATGCAAACATTCCATACATTTTCACACAAGTCTTAAAAATCTTAAATTACTAGAAAACAGGATTTAAGCCAGGCTGGGTGTTGCTTCTGAGGCAGGAGGGTGGCAAATGCAAAACCCAACTCAGGGCTTGAGGGACGGCTTAGCTGTTAAAGCATCTGCCTGCAAAGCCAATGGACCCAGGATCCATTCCCCAGGACCCACATTAGCCAGATGCACAAGGCGGCGCACGCGTCTGTAGTTCGTTTGCAGTGGCTGAAGGCCCTGGTGCGCCCATTGTCTCTCCCTCTCCCTGTTCCTCTCCCTCCTCCCCCTCCCCCCTCCCTCTCTCCCTCCCTTCCTCCCTCTCCCCTTACTAAGTAAAACAGCCGAGGGAGACCTGGGAGTGTGGCATGTAGCTATGTGAGGTCCCCAGTACCTAGGGAAAGGAGGGGCACAGGGCAAAGACCGGGTGAGGAGAAGCGGGGCGGGGAGGAGGAGATGGGCAGAGGTGGACCCAAGAGGGGCAGGAGGACGAAGAAGAAAAACCAAAACAAAAAGTAGTTTTAGCGCCCGAAATCCCATCGCTCGGCAGGCAGAGGCGGAACCCTCACCAGCTCCAGGCGGGGTCCAGCACCCGGCTTCGGGCTCCGTCGAGGCTGCGCCGGGCGGCCCGCTGGGGAGAGCGGCGGCGCGGACCGTCCAGCACGCAGGGCGCCTGGCCGCCTGGGCGATGGACGCTCAGCGCAGAGCCACGACGACACCGGACACGCCGCCTCGAAGGCAGGACGCGCCGTGGCCCTTGGAAACGTGGCAGGGGAAAGCGGGGTTCCAGAAGGTTCCAGAAGGCAGCACACCCACCAAGGTGAGAGGCAGACTCCTGAGAAGGCCCAGCAGTGTCAGAAATCCCACCCACTGCCATAATGAGGAATGGGACCCACGCGGCCCAACGGAGACCAGCATCTCCCGGGGAGCAGCCCACGCGGCCCAGAAAACTCGAGGCTCCACGGGGCCAACGGGCCTCGGCGCGAAGTGAGCGGGAAGCAGCGCATGGCGCCCCCTGCTGGCGTGCTCTGCTCTGGCCGCCACAGACGAGGGCACCCGCCACAGGCAAGGGTATAGGGTGCCACAAAGGCACATACACATGCACACACAATACACACAGAGACACACAAATACACCACATTACACACTCATACACAAGTAAAACAGGAAAAAAATCTCAAAATTCATTTGAAAACGCTAAATACCTAAGCAATGCTGAGAAACAAAAATGAGGCTGGAGGAATCACCATAACTGATTCCAAGGTCTATTACAGAGCCACAGTAATAAAAACAGCATGGTCCTGGCACAAAACAGACATGTAGATCAATAGAACAGAATAGAGGATTCAGATATAAGCCCATGCAGCAACAGCTATCTGGTTTTCTGTTTTGTTTTGTTTTGTTTTTTACACAAAAATGCCAAAACTCATTGAAAAAAAGCATTTTTTTAACAGAGTTGGATACCTATATGCAGAAAAATGAAACTACATCCTTATTTCTGTCCATGCACAGGACTCCAAATGGATCAAAGACTTTAACATCACTTCTGAAACTCTGAAACTCCTAGAAAAGAAGGTAGTGGAAACACTTCAATATAGGCACTGGCAAGGACTTTCTGAACAGAATTCCAGTCACCCAGGAAATAAGGCCAAGAATCAACCAATGGGACCTCATGGATTTTAAATGCTTTTGGACAACAAAGGACACTTTGAATCAAACAGCATGCAAAATGAGAGAAAATATTTGCCAGCTATACATTGGACAAGATGGCTGATAACTAGAACATACAAACAACTCAACAAAACTAAATAGTAAGAAAAATACCTCAATCAAAGTTGGCTTGTTGCCAGGTACCAGCACTTGGGGGCTGAGGTAGGAAGGCTGACATGAGTTCAAGGCCACCCTGAGATTACATAGTGAATTCCATGTCAGTCTGGGCTAGAGTGAGAACCTACCTCAACATTCCCCCCAAATGGGCTATAGAACTGAGTACAGAGTACTCAAAAGAAGTAATAGACACTCTAAATAAATAAACAAAGCAAAACAGCAATAAACTTACAGTTTTTAAAAATATTTATTATTTATGTCTTTTATTTGAGAAACAGAGAGAGGCAGAGAGAGAGAATGTACAACTCAGCCTTCAGCCACTGCAAACGAACTCCAGAAGCATGCACCCCTCTCCCTGTGCATCTAGCTTATATGGGTCCTGCGAAATTGAACTGGGGTCCTCCAGCTTTGCACGCATCTCTCTAGCCCTAAACTTACAGTTATTGACTAGATATAATCCCTAGTAAAAGGGGGGGGTGAGAAAAGGAAAAACAGGCACAAAAACTAGGAGGTGGGGCTGGAGAGATGGTTTAGGTTAAGGCACTTGCCTGCAAAGCCTAAGCACTCATGTTCAAATCTGCAGGTTCCATATAGCCACATGCACAGTTGTGTAAGTGCGCAATGTTGTGCATGCGCCACAAGGGGGGGTTCATTCGCAGCAGGCTGAAGGTCCTGGCACGCCCTTCTGTCTCTGCCTCTTTCTCTCAAAAACAAACAAAAAAAACCCTAGGAGATGGGCATAGTGCTGGAAAGTGCTCTGAGAGCAGGTGGAAAATAACAGATGCCAACTGATTTATTAAGTAGGAGATCCTGCCAGTTACCAAATCAACCAGCCGGTCAAGAAGTACACGGTCCTGCAGTAGTGGCATACGGCTGATGGAGGCAACCACGTGCTCACGGATCGGACGTGAGACCAGCTCCGTGGGGTAAACCTGTGTGTGGCTCTGCGAACCAGGCCAGATGCCCTAGAACAAGAAACCAGCAGGCTCCAGAGAGAACCTCCACTGCTCTAACAAGAGCGGATATACACACCAATATATCCTTCTAACGACCGCTGACTGTCTGCCAGGCGATGGGCCACCTCCGCCTCATCTGCCCAGACCCGGAAGTCGTTATAGGGGAAGTGGTGACAAGAATCCTGCTGTCACGGCTAGCCAGTTTCAGGGAGATGGCGAGAGACACGGGGTCATGCAAACCTCATAAAAACAGATCCAGTCTGCAGAGAAAGCAAGACTGAATCAGAACTCCAGCTTTCCCACCAAGGCTGGGGAGCCTCACAGAACAGGGGCGGGAGGATTGGAAGAGCCTCCGGGCGGGAGGAAATAGCTGAGACGCCATGTTTCTCCATCCCTGCAGAGACCGACTGAGGCCTCTTGGTCCCCAGAATGAATTACCAAAACCCACCCAAGACCCTCAGCAGAACTGGGGTGGGAAAGAGGGATTATGTGTGCAACCTCTTTAGAATAAAATTCACTTTTTTCAAAAAATGATAGTAAATTATTTAAAAACCTAGAAGGAGGGGCTGGGACAATGGATTAGGGAATAAAGCATTTGCCATGTAAGTGTGGGCTCCTGAGTTCAGATCCCCAAACCCACCCACAGTGGGTGATTACTTTCCAGATGTTACTATGACAATGCTTTGTACCTTAACTTTTGTGACCCTAGACACTCAAATAGAAGAATATGGAAAAGGTTCCCAATAAGTCAGCTAAGCATTCAGCCTTAGAAGACAGAGCACACAGGGCTGGGGATGTAGCTCCGGAGGCAGGGTGCTTGCCCAGCATGCACTATGTTTGGGTTCAGTGCACAGCACCTAATGAAGCTGGGCATAGTAGGGCACCTCTGTGATCTCAGCGCTGCGGAGCTGGAGGCAGAAGAATCAGCAGTTCAAAATCGTTAGTGGGGTTGGGGAGATAGCTCAGTGGATGACACATTTGTCTATAACTCTCTTGAGTACCTGAGTTCAGATACCCAGACCCTACATAAAAGCCTGAAGAATGACAAACTGCCTCTAATGAAGTGGAGGGCAATGATCAACTCCAGAAAGTCATTTGCTGACCTCCCCGTGTAAACCATGGCATGTAAATGCCTGCAGTCATACACATAACTACATATCATATACATGCAACTACAAAAAATTTTAAAACATTAAAACTTTAAACAAAGAAGCTCAAGTTCATTCTCTGCTACAAAGCAAGTTCAAGGCCAACATGAGCTACATGGAAACTCATCTCAAAAAAGAAGTTAGGAGAAACCACCAGGGAAGATACTCAACAGTAGACACTGCCAGGCTTAAATTTGGCCAGCAAGGCCAAATGAGCCAACAGGTACAATAGTGGCACATCTGTCATGGTGGAAACCAACTGCCCTGTAATTGGACTAAAGGCCCACTCCATGGGAGGGAACACATCCCTGATACTGAAAACCTAAAACAGGAGTAGTCATGAGCCCTAAGGGTGTAAAGTCTGCTGCTGTCTGGCTAAATGTATATACTATGCTCACCAAACTACCCAGTAAGCCCTTCTCTTAATGTTCATACCTATATGCTGCTCTCACTTTTGGTACAGAAGCTTCTCTTTTCGGATGGCAGTGACCTTGGGATGACTCAGAAGGCATTGTGGTGCTGGAAAGAAGTGACAGGAGTGCTCAGCACTGCAATATCTCTATCACACCTTTCCAAGATTCAAGGTCTATTGCAGAAGAGGTAGCAGAAAGAATGTAAGAGCCCTAGGAAGGATAGAACTCCTTACAACGTGCTCCCCCCAGACACAAAATGGCCTGGATATCCATGACCTCACAATGCCTGACACTACCTATACAAGACCATCATAATAGGAGGAAATGATGATGACATCAAAATAAAAGAGAGACTGATTGAGAGGGGGAGGGGATATGCTGGAGAATGGAGTTTTAAAGGGGAAAGTGGGGGGAGGGAAGAAATTACCATCAAATATTGTTTATAATCATGGAAGTTGTAAATAAAAAAAAATTTTGAATAGAAAAAGAAAAGTCAGGAGCCAGGCATGGTGGCACATGCCTTTAATCCCAGCACTCAGGAGGCAGAGGTAGGAGGACTGCTGTGAGTTCGAGGCCACCCTGAGACTACATAGTGAATTCCAGGGCTAGAGTGAGCCTCTAACTCAAAAACCCCTCCCACTCCCCAAAAAAAGAAAATACAGAAGGAAAAAACTACAAATAATGTCAAATAAATGAAAAACAGAAAATAGAGAACAGTAAAGCTGAAAAAAATAATAGTAATTAGATAGAGTCCACGCACACCACATACATGTACAGAAATCACATGTGGAATTCTGTTAATAAGCACAATTCATATGTGTTAGTGAAAGGCCCAAATGATTCACACATTCACCTAGGTTTTTTTGGTTTTTGTGGGATTTTTTTTGTTTTTTCAAGGTAGGGTTTTGCTCTAGCCCAGGCTAATCTGGAATTCACTATGGAGTCTCAGGGTGGCCTCGAACTCATAGTGATCCTCCTCCCTTTGCCTCCTGAGTTAAAGGTGTGCGCCACCACGCCTGGCTTACATTCGCCTAGTTTTAATCAAATTAATCTCTAGAATCATGAAATTCCTATCAAGTTCCCAAAGTTGTTCTTTTTGTATAAACTTTCTCTTGGGGCTTCTTACCCCTAGGCAGATGTGGTATTTTGAGTTCTCTGATGTTCTGTTTTGGGGACCTGGCTGCACATGGGGGCATTCAGCAGTATCCTCACTCCTACTTACCACGCAGCACCTGGAACAACAAAGATGACTACAGACGCTGCCAAATGTCCCAGAGACATGGGGGACTGATAAAGTCGATTGCTCCCCGAGGACAATGGTGAATCTGCATTTTTTTTTTGTTTGTTTATTTTTACTTATTTGAGAGTGACAGAGAGAGAGAGAAAGGAGGCAGATAGAAAGAGAGAATGGGCGTGCCAGGGCCTCCAGCCACTGCAAACCGAACTCCAGATGCGTGTGTCCCCTTGTGTATCTGGCTAACATGAGTCCTGGAGAATTGAGCCTCAAACTGGGGTCCTCAGGCTTCACAGGCAAGCACTTAACCGCTAAGCCATCTCTCCAGCCCTGAATCTGTATTTTTTCAGGGAAAACATTAAAACAACCGGAATATTCATACACAGACACACACACATGCACTTATGTGTGTGTGAATATTTACACAGTGATTCCAGCTACTCAAGAAGATGTGGCAAGAGTACTACAAGCTGGAGGCCCAGAGAGGGCCTTCAAACCAGCTCGGTAATGTAGTGAATTCCAGATCAGCCTGGACAACAGTGAGACCCTACCTCATAAAACAAACCCCCCCAAAAAAGAATTTTCCTTAATAATTACAATGTAATAAAATTAATCAATTTTTACTATTCAAGGACATTATACAGCTCTGACTGAACTTGAGTTTAAAAAAATAATAATTTTATTTTTCATGGTAGGGTTTCACTCTAGCGCAAGTCAGCAACCCCAGCACCTGACAGATGGAGGCTGGAGGAGGGTCAGGAGTTCAAGATCATCCTTAGCTAAAGGGCCATCCTAGACTACATGAGACCCTGTCTCAACTCCCCCTACAAAAAAAGAAAAAAAAAGCCTGGAAAAAATGTAAAATGGCTGGCTGTGGTGGCTGCAAGCCTTTAATCCCAGCAGAGATAGGAGGATCGCCATGAGTTTAAGGCCAGCCTGAAACTACATAGTGAATCATAGGTTGGCCTTAAAAAAAAATTTTAATAAAAATTTAAAATTTATTTATTTGAAAGAGAGAATGGGCGTGCCAGGGCCTCCCTCCAGCCACTGCAAATTAACTCCAGATGCATGCACCACTTAGTGCATCTGGCTTACATGGGTCCTGGGGCATCAAATCTGAGTCTTTTGGCTTTACAGGCAAGTGACTTAATGGCTAAGCCATTCCGCTAGCACCCCCCCAAAAAAAATTTTTGTAAAATAATTACCAATCTCCCATTAACTTAAGGAGACATACAGTTGTGGGGGATTTTTTGTTTTGTTTTGTTTTTTTGTTTGAAACTATTTCTGTTAACGTGGTTAATGTGTAATGGGGTTATTTTTAATACATAAATAAATATTTTTCTATTTAAAAAAAAAATGCTGGGTGTGGTGGCACATGCCTTTAATCCCAGCACTCAGAAGGCAGAGGTAGGAGGGTCACCATGAATTCTAGACCACTCTGAGACTGCATAGTGAATGCCAGGTCAGCCTGGGCTAGAGTGAGACTTTAACTCAAAAAACTAAAAAGAAAAGGAAAGAAAAGGTTTGAAGAAATGTCTCAGGAGTTAAAGGTACTTGTTTGCAAAACCTGATGACCCAGAAAGCCAGAAGCACCAAGTGGCACATGTGTCTGGAGTTTGTTTGCAGTGGCAGGAAGCCCGGGCATGCTTCTCACTCTCTCTTTCCATTTCTCTCCACTAAATACTATCCGGGTGTGGGGCAGCACACCTTTGATCCCAGCACTCAAGAGAGATAAGAGGATTGCTGTGAGTTCAAGGCCAGATCAGCCTGGACTAGAGTGAGACCCTACTTGAAAAAAATAAAATAATAATATTATTATTAAACAAAGTAAAGTTAAAAATAATAAGAATTTAATTTAAAGAATTACCCCAATTATCATAGTAGTTCCACTTGCAAATTCTCCAGTCATAAAATCGTGACAACCAAGACAATGATAAATACAAATACAAATAAAACTAGATTTGAGCTGTCCTTGTAACTGCAAATTTTTTTAAAAGACTAAAACATATTTATGCCCCACACAAATCTTTTCATATCAATCAACTATAAACGTGTTTTTACAGAAATATTACAAAAATGTCACATCACAGTAACTTCTAAAATATCAATTGCAAAAAGGAAGGAAGTAAAGAGGGGAGGAAGGGATGAGGGAGGGAAGATAGATGGATAAATGGAAAGAAGGGAGGGAGATAAAAAGGGAGGGATTAAGTAGGGGAAGGAAGAGAAGGGAGGATAAATATGAGCCAGAGGGAAAATTATATACAGGAGCAATTTCTACAATGATATTAAATTTAAGCGTAAAGATAACAATATATTTTTTGGTTTGTTTGGTTTTGTGGTAGGGTCTCACTCTAGCCCAGGCTGACCTGGAACTCACTATGTAGTCTCAGGGTGGCCTTGAACTCATTTAGACCCCCCTTACCTTGACCTCCCACGTGCTGGGATTAAAGGCATGTGCCACCACTCCTGGCTTGATTTTGTTTTCTTACCTTCTTGGCTGGATTCAAGTCTTTGTTCTCAATTGCTGCATTAAAAAAAAAAAAAGAAAAGAAAGAGAGAGAGAGAAAGAGAAAGAAAGAAAGAGAAAGGAAGGAAGGAAGGAAGGAAGGAAGGAAGGAAGGAAGGAAGGAAGGAAGGAAGGAAGGAAGAAAGAAAGGAAAGAAAGAAAGAAAGAAAGAAAGAAAGAAAGAAAGAAAGAAAGAAAGAAAGAGAAAAAATGAAAGCAGGCTAAACTTATAGCATCAATCAACAAGTTTTTGCAGACTAAAAATAGCATGTTTCTTGCTTTGTGTCAAAGTGAAATGCAAACTAGGTCAATGAACACAGGTCAGAACTAATACATCCGTTGGCCTCTACCAATTATACACAAACCAAAGTACATTTCTGTATCACCCTTCCCAAGTTTCTTCATACATAAAGGGTCTTCTTGCTCTACCTCTCTTACCACTTTTTTCTTGTTAAAGTTTCGAGGAAGGGTCTTACTTTAGCCAAGGCTGGACTTGGAGTCACAGTGATCCTTCTGCCTCAGCCTCCCTGGGGCTGGGATTAAACGGAGAACTTGAAGTCTTACCTCTATTCACTTCTCACTCTGTTTCATAACAGCTCTTCTTTTATCTGTCTAGCTCCTTCATTAAACTACAGAAAATGAGGCTGGAGAGATGGCTGAACAGTTAAGGAGCTTGCCTGCAAAACCTAAGGACCCGTGTTCAACTCTCCAGATCCCACGTAAGCCAGACGCACAAAGGTAAAGAAGCGCAAGGTCACACATGCCCACTAGGTGGGGCAAGCATCTGGAGTTCAAATTCAGTGGCTGAGGCCCTGGCATGGCAATTCTCTCTATCTTTCTCTAAAATAAAATAAAAAAAATTTAACTTCAGAAAATAATGTATCTAAAATCTTGTTACATATGTAGGGCCTAACACATCGTAGATGTTACCAGAGTTTGCACAGAACAACTTCCCTCTCAGTCTTCCCTGGCTCAGAAAGCAATATGGTCCAAACCAGTCACTTAATGCACTACACATTATTGTTCTACACTATTAAAACTCAGGAAGGCAGGAGAAATGGCTTAGTGGTTAAGGTGCTCACCTATGAAGACTAAGGACCCAGGTTCGATTCTCCAGGAACCACATAAAGCAGTTGCACAAGCTGGCATTTGTGTCTGAAGGTTGTTTGCAGTGGCTAAAGGCCTAGGTGCACCATTCTCTTTCTATCTGACTGTCGCTCTCAAATAAATAAAATAAAAATAATTTTAAAAAAGAAACTCAGTCCTTTCCATTTCTATGATCCTTCACTGAAAAGCCATTTATTGTTGTTACCTTATTAGCTTCCCAACTAAGCTGTCAACTGTTTGAAGTCTATAATCAAATGTATTTTTTCAGATTCTACTGGATCTTTAGCAAAGTTTAGTATATGCTGAATATTTGAAATATGTCCAGTATCATAGGATGCAACTAACTAAATTATTCTTTAAAGAAATGTTTCATCAGGAGGCAGAGGTACAAGGATTGCCATGAGTTCAAGACCAGCCTGGGATTACAGAGTGCGATCTAAGTCAGCCTGAACTAGACTGAGAACATATTTCAAAAAGCAATTAAAACTAAAAAGAATATTTGGGGCTGGTAAGATCATTTAACAGTTAAGGTGCTTGGCTGCAGAGTCAAAGGACTTCAGATTGATTCCCCAGGACCCACATAAGCCAGATGCACAAGGAGTGCATAGGTCTGAAATTTGTATGCAGTGGCTGGAGGCCCTAGCATCATGCTCATTTTCTTTCTCTCTCTCTCTCTCTTAAAGAATAAAAATATACATTAAAAAAAAGAATATTTAAGGGGCTGGAGAGATGGCTTACTGGCTAAAGGCACTTGTTTGCAAAACCTGACAGCCTTGGTTTAATTCTCCAGTACCCACATAAAGCCAGATGTACAACGTGGCACATGCATCTAGAGTTCGTTTGCAATGTCAGGATGCCCTGGTATGCTCACACTCTGTGTCTCTGTCTCCATCTTTCCCATAAATAAATAAATAAATAAATAAATAAATAAATAAATAAATAAATAAATAAATGTGTATATATGTGTGTGTGTGTGTGTGTGTGTGTGTGTGTGTAAAAGAATTTAAAAAGAGTATCCAAAAACTAATAAATAATGTTGCAAATCAATAAGAGGGTATATTACCTAGTTGAATTTTTAAAAGCTGAAGGTTTGTAATATAAAAAAAAATCCATTGTTTGTAAGAAGTATCATATAATAAGTACCTATTAAAATAAAATCAAAATCAGTTTATCTAAAAGGCAGGTGGATATGAAATTCAAACTAATACCTGGAACTAGATTAATATTAAGTTTAAGAAAAGAGAAGATGGCCAGGCATGGTGACACATGACATGATTCCAGCATTTGGGAGACAGAAGTAGGAGGATCACTGTGAATTTGTGGCCAGCCTGGGACAACACACCACATGCATGAATGAATCAACAAAATAAATCTTTAAAAAATAACTTGGTAGCCACTAATAAAATAAAAATTAATTTCTTTAAATCAAGTATTTTAAAGCCAAATTTCACCCAGGTGTGGTGGTGCATTGCCTTTAATCCCAGCACTTGGGAGGCAAAGGTAGGAGGATCACTGTGAGTTCAAGGCCACCCTGAGACTATATAGTGAATTCTGGGCTAGAGTAAGACCCTACCTCAAAAAACAAAAGAACACCACAAAACAAAAATAAATAAATAAACAACAAAATAATAAAATTTCACTTGATATATAAAAATACTTTTATAAAAAATTTAAACCCATAACATTCTAAAGGAATACTATTTCTCTCTTCCAATCTATATGATTCTTAAAACTGTTATTTTTAAAAAAAGAAAGAAGAGTTCAGAGCATTATGTTTAATCATCTGAAAACAGCTAAGATAAAAAAAAAGCATCTCTGGTGCTGAAGGGATGGCTTAGTAGTTCTGGTAGGCTTTGGAAGCAAGTACCTTTATCTACTGAGCCATAAAGCCAATCAATTAATTTATTCTTAAATTCACATTCACTGTACTTAAAGCCCTTTAACTCAAAGAATTAATTCACACATATACTAAAATGTTTTTAATTAATTAATTTTTATTTTTTTATTTTTGAGGTAGGGTCTTGCTCTAGCCCAGGCTGACCTGGAATTCACTATGTATTCTCAGGGTGGCCTTGAACTCTTGGCGATCCTCCTACTTCTGACTCCCGAGTGCTGGGATTAAAGAGGTGCGCCACCACACTTGGCTTACTAACAGATTTCTATGGTGCTCTGTGTTCTAAAACTATTCAAATATCTGCTGATGACATTGAAAATATAAACAAGATTTAGGAACTTGAGCATGAACTCAAACACAAAAGCTACAAAGCAATGCAAAAATGATTTTTTAAATGCGGCAAGGCTGATGCCTCAGTTGTTAAAGCATGTACCATGCAAGCTTGAATGCCTCAGCTTGGATGCCCAAGCACGCACACAACGTCAGGCACGGAGGTGAATGTGTGTAGTCCCAAGGCACAGCTGGCATAGCTGGCAGATCCCCAAAGGAAGCTGGCTAGCTAGGCTGCCACAGTGAGTTCAAGGAGAGACGCCATCTCAATAAATAAGGTGAAGAGGAACTGAAGACACCAAATAAGAAAGAAACCTCTACTTTATACATACACAGAAACACATGTGCTCACACACATAAGAAAACACATATGTGCACACCACACACATTCAAAATTAGACACAATTTTCAAAAGTCACAAAAATCTACAAGAAAACAAAATCATTGCTTTATGCATGTGTTTCCCCTCAGACATACGGAATCTACAGATTATCTCAGTACCCTTTGTTCTAGGGTCCAACAAAATGACACTCAAGATTCTCTTGAAAGTAATGTAAAGTTTGTTTTTTAAAAACAATGCAGGGCTAGAGAGATGCCTTAGCAGTTAGAAGCTTGCCTGGAAAGGCAAAGGGCACAATTTCAATTCCTCAGGACCCACATAGGCCAGATGTACAAGGTGGCACGTGTCTGGAGTTTGTCTGCAAAGGCTGGAGGGCATGGTATGTACCTGTCTCTTTCTTGTTCTCTCTCTAATAAATAAATGAAAATATTTTTTAAAGAATGGAATAATGAAAATGTAGCCCATAAAAAATCTACACCATAGTAAATTTGATTTCTAATGTATTTAGTTTAATTTTTAAAGAATACTTACTTATTAACCATAAGCACTATATCATCTGTCTAGTCGCCTCCCCTTCCCCCTTTTTAAATATTTGATATCATCCTTGAGTCCACTTTTAAAAATATATTTTACTCTTATTTGATAGAGAAAGCAGAAGAGAGAGAAGAGAGAAGAGAGAATGTGCATGCCAGGGCTTCCGGCTACTGAAAACAGATACATGCACCACCTTGTGCATCTGGCTTATGCGGGTCCTGGAAAATAGAGACTGGGTCCTTAGGATTTGCAGGATACTTAACCACTTACTTAACCACTAAGCCATCTCAACAGCCCATCTCCAGCCCTTTTAAAAAATATTTTGTTTTGGGGCTGGAGAGATGGCTTAGTGGTTAAGCACTTGCCTGTGAAGCCTAAGGATGCTGGTTTGAGGCTCAATTCCCCAGGACCCACGTTAGCCAGATGCACAAGGGGGCGCATGTGTCTGGAGTTCGTTTGCAGTGGCTGGAGGCCCTGGCACGCCCATTCTCTCCCTCCCTCTCTCTCTCTCTCTCTCTCTCTTCCTCTTTCTCTGTCTGTCTGTCACTCTCAAATGAATAAAAAATATTTTTTAAAAATTTGTTTTTATTTATTTATTTGAGAAGAGAAAGAAGGGGGGAGAGAGAATGGGCACGCCAGAGCATCCAGCCACTGCAAACAAACTCCATGGGATTGGTTCACCTTGATCTGGCTTATGTGGGTCCTGTACAGCCCTTTAAAAAATATATTAATTTACTTATTGGGGGAGAGAGAGGCAGAGAGAGAGAGAGTTAGGGAAACAGAGAGAGAGAAACAAGAAGATATACAGGCAGAAGTTTATTAGACTTACCAAATATAAGATGTAATTAAAGTGATTTGCAAATACTGTCAAGGAGTATCACTGATTAGTTGGCTATAATTATAAAGCCATCACTTAAGCTGCCTGCTTGTATCTTTGGATTTAATGAGGCCTTTGAGTGGGGAAAACATGACCAAAATTAAAATATTTTTATATAAGCTTAACAATGTTTAACAATAACATCCTCATATACCCATATAACCAGCTAGGACAGGACAAAACATGACTTTTTTTCTTCAGTTTACTTATTAAGCTAGTCATCAGTTTTTCTTTGAATGGTATATCTTAAATTCTACCAGGGTCCTAAGTAGGAAAGAGTCCAGGATAGACAGGGAACAGCAAAGGATTCTTGGGTAATCCCTTGTCTTCAAACAGGTGATATGTTGTATGATCCATGCATTAACATGAATAAATGAATCAGGCCTCACCAGCTTCTTTGTTTTAAATATTTTTATTTATTTATTTGACAGAGAAAGAGGGACAGAGAGAGAAAATGGACATGCCAGGGCCTCCAGCCCCTGCAAATGAACTCCAGATGCATGTGCCCCCGTGAACATCTGGCTAACATAAGTCCTGGCAAATAAGATCTGGGTCCTTTGGCTTTGTAAGCAAATGCATTAACCACTAAGCCATCCCTCCTGCCCTCTTTCATTGAGAGGTAGGCTGACCTGAAATTCACTATGGAATCTCAGGGGGCCTCAATCTCACAGTGATCCTCCTACCTCTACCTCCCGAGTGCTGGGATTAAAGGTGTATGCCACCACACCCAGCTTTTCTTTCTTTTTGTTAATATTTGATTCTTTTTTTATTTATTTGAGAGAGAGAGAGAAAGCAAAAGAATGAGTGTGCCAGGGCATCCAGCCACTACAAATGAACTACAGATGTGTGCACCCCCTTGTGCATCTGGTGTACATGGGTCCTGGGGAATTGAACCTAGGTCCTTTGGCTTTGCAGGCAAGTGCCTTAACCACTAAGCCATTTCTCCAGCCCAAGCCTCACCCTTTTCATTTCTTCTCAAGGTAGAGTCTTACTCCAGCCCAGACTGACCTGGAACTAAAAGGACTAAGCCAACCATAAAAACTCCATTTTGTTAAACATCCTTCATTTTGTTCATGTACTCTTTTTGACCTCAAGTTCAAGGAATAACCAAGCTATTTCCCTGTAACTAAGCCAACCAGTAAGAAGTAAAATCCCATCTCAGAATACCCTCCAAGCTTGACAACATCCTGAAACCAAAACAACTAGTTTCATAGCTACAGTTACAAACTATCTCTCCACCTGGATCCCACCAGTCCTGTTAAAGGTCACCCCAACTCCTCCCTAAAAGTATTACTTTGTTAACCTAGCACTTGGTTGTGGTTTTTCCTTTGAAAGGCTTGTGAGCCACCCTTAGGGTCACAATTGAACTCCTGAGTCTGGCTGCATCCCTGATCATTCAGCTTTGTTTTGCCATGGCTTTAATAAACTTCTTTGGTTTTCCTTGAGCTCAAGCAGTCTCTGCTTCATTATTTGTGCTACCCTGACCCAACATTTTTGGGGGCTTGTCTGGGATCATGTAATTTGGGGAAAGAGGCTCCTGGTCACAGGCCAGCAGGTAAGTGCTTTCAGGTTTCTCTTTTTGGTTTCTGGGGTTTAGAACAATTTGGGGCTCAACAGAGAACAGGCAGATGTGCTATTGGTCTCAGAGCCAGAGGGGACCAGGGGACGCCTTGACCCCTACTCTGGCCATTGGGTTGTTCATCTATGACCCTTTGGGAGGGGATTTGATTAAGTTATATTATGTTCAGATATGAAAATTGCCAAAAAAAATAATCAAGCCAGGCATAGTGGGCCATGCCTTTAGTTCCATTACTGAGGCAGGAGGACTATCATGAGTTTGAGGCCAGCCTGAGACTAGAGCATCAGTTCCAGCTCATCCTGGGCTATTGTGAAAACCTGCCTCAGAAAATAAAACAAAAGTATTATTGCAGGTTGTTTCCATTATCATTAATCAGTTTTTGTTTGTCTTATTAATAAGCTCATAGGACTGAGGAAGTGAGCACCTTTATATTTAGAAATGCACATAAAATATATGTTGTGGGCAAAAGGAAGCCAGGCATAGCAACACACTACTGTCAACCCAGCACTTGTGAAATGGAGGCAGGAGGATTGGTAATTGCTAGTCATTCTTGGCTACTTGTCAGGTTCAAGGCCAGCTTGGGCTACATGAAACCCAGTCTCAAAAAACAAAACAGCAAACCAAAAAAAAAAAAGAGTGAGGTGATGATTGTGGCAAAGGCACTTGCTTGCACACACTGCTGGCTCATGTTTTATTCCCCTAGTACTCATGTACAGCCAGATGCACAAAGTGGCTTATGCATCTAGAGTTTGTTTACAATGGCAAGAGGCTCTGACATATCCATTAACTCTTTCTCTTTCTCCTTGCAAATAAGTAAGAAATAAGTCTAAAAAGAAGAACATGGGCTGGAGAGATGGCTTAGCAGTTAAGGCACTTGCCAGCAAAGCCTAATGACTCAGGTTCAATTTCCCAGTCCCCATGTAAGCCAAATGCACAGAATGGCACATGCATCTGGAGTTTGTTTGCAATGACTAGAAGTCCTGGTGTGCAAGTGTGTTTCCTCTCTCTCTCTCTCTCTCTCTCTCTCTCTCTCTCTCTCTCTCTCTCTCTCTCCAAATATGTATTTATTTAAGAGAGAGTATGGGTGCACCAGGTCCTCTAGCTGCTGCAAATGAACTCCAGGTACATGCACTCCCTTGTGCATCTATCTCAGGCAGAGTTCCCTATGTACGTTAGAGTCAAAAGGGATAGTCCCAGTTACCATATAATAGAGAAGGACCCCCAAGGACCACATGTCCTTTTTAGGATCGTCATAGGCTTCAAAAGAGATAGCTTCTGGAGGCATGTACTTGTACGTGCCACAAAACTTGCACAGCATTTGTCCTGGCAAAAATTGGCTGGCCAGGCCGAAGTCTATGACTGTGACCTTGACCCCGACATCCACCATAATGTTATCTGGCTTTATGTCTTGGTGTACTATTCCATGGCTGTGGCAGTAGAAGATGGCATCTAAGATTTGTCAGAAAATCCCTCGGGCCTCATCCTCCTGCAGGCAGCCCTTCGTGGAGATGTGTTCCAGCAGCTCATTCTGGCAGAATTCCAAAACCAAGTAGAGGTTGTCTTTCGTGTCAACTATCTGAAATAGCGACACCGTGTTGGGGTGTGCCAACATCTTCATTATTTCCACCTCCTGTGCAATTGTGCAAACTCTCCGCCACTTCTCCAGGAACTTGATAGCCACCGTGACTCCTGTGGAGCGGTGGCGAGCCTTTCGGACGCTCAAATAGGCGCCCGTGCCAATGATGCCGAGGTCCTCATACTGAGACCACAGGGTCTCTTCCGTCAGAGACATCGTAGCAGAGCTAAAAATACCAAATAAAATGTTAAAGTAAAAGGTAAAGGAAATAGGTAGCTAACAAAAGAAAGTAAAATAAACAATCAAAATAAAAATCAAAACTGAAAACCAAGCTGGAATAAAACAGAAATCCCACACCAAAGTCTACCCAAAGAAAATGAACCAGAAAGTAAATTCCAAAGAGCCAAAAAAAATAAAGCAAAAGGCAAAAAGGCAAAACCAAAAGAACAAAAATAAAGATAAAAGTAAAAAAGGAAATGAAAGAGGTAGTTAACAAAAGAAAGTAAAAGAAAAAAATCAAAATAAAAATCAAAACTGAAAACCAAGCTGGAGTAAAACAGAAATCCCACACCAAAGTCTACCCAAAGAAAATGAACCAGAAAGTAAATTCCAAAGAGCCAAAAATAAATAAATAAAGTTAAAAGGCAAAAAGCCAGAAGCAAAAAAAAAAAAAAAACACAACTCTACCCTCTTCTCTCCTCTCCTCTCCTCCTCTGTTTCCTCTCCTCTGCCTCCTTTCCCCTCCTCCTCTCCTCTCCTCTCTCTCCTTATCTCCCCTCCTCTCTCCTCCTCTTTCCTTCTTCTCTCTCAATAATGCGCAAAAATCTTCCCACTAACTCTCCTCAGTCCAGGTCCTCTCCCTCTCTCCCTCTCTCTCTCTTCTCCTCTCCTCTCTATTGGCCGACAAATCCAGGGCCCTGCAAGCCCCTTTATATCTGGTCGGGGGACTGCCTCACAATGGCCCCACCCATCCGAGGTCATAGAGAACATGGACTGGACCAATCACAGCTGGCCATGACCAACAGTCACAGAAGGGACCTTGATAGTGTGGGGCTCAGGTGGGCTACAGAGGTTCACATTGAGGCTTGGGTAAATTAAAGCCCCGAGGATGCTTCATGTCCTTTGGGCTCCTCGCTGACACCTGTGATCCCTTCTGTTTCACAGATCTCTTGGTTTCTCCACTGGCCATGCTACCTCCCTCTCATTCTCAGTGATGGTCTCAAGCACGTGCTGCCCCTTCACTGATACTGTCAAGCATGTTCTGCTCATAACACCCAACCCAGTGTCTGTTAACATCTAAGAAGTTGACGTGAAGATCTTTTTCTTGGTTGATTTCTAAGATAGTTTTATTTAATCCCTGAACATTTCCCATTCGATGCACTATTTTAATGGTGTTTTGTGTGTCTATAAAGGGATGCCACTAAACATGACTGGCCATATTGGCTGTGGCCATACTGAGTGGCCACATGGCCTGCCAGGTGACCCTGGCATGCATCCCTAGTCCTGTAGGACAGAGTCTTCAGGGTTGTCAGTGGAATATGCTGTTGACAGCTAATACATAAACTGCTTTTTAAATTTTTCGACTATTTCCTATTATAAACATTGAACAGTACTGTTATGAGATCTAAATAGTATCTTGACAACTGTGACAGAGCAAGAGGTATGTGAGAAAAGCTAAGGGGGGGTTTTGTACCTTGTGCATATCTGCAGTTGACATTTCTCCAAATCCCAGCTCCCTACTTTCATCACCCTATCTAAAGACTTCTCTGCTTACCTATAAAATACTCCACCTTTTCCTCCAGCTCATGGACGATCTTAGTGGCCTCAGCTTTGCCAAACAGTCCAAATCTTCAGCCCAAATGTGCTTCCACCTGGGCTTTGCCAGGTGGCTGACACTCACTGTGGCCTGGTTCCTGGCCCTCTTCCCTGCACTTCCCTCATCTCCTCCCAGTGCTGTGGGCACCTCCTCTTTGTCCACAAATTCCCTGGGGTTCCCTTCATCAGGAACCTCTCCATCCTGCATGTCCCCGGCAAGAGAAGGCCAGTGGTGTGGTGAGAGGAAAGGAGGAATGTCCAGGCTCTGCCCTCAAGGGAAATCTGTCCATACACAGATACACGCAGCAGGGCTTCTATTTTTAAGTCTTTATTTTAAAGTTTAAAACCATTCCTACAAAGGAAGCAGAGGGCATTAAGGCTTGAAGGGACGACCTGGCCCAGGGTCTCCTAGAACCTGATGGGCTTTCAGAGCCAGCTGATGAGCTTGCAAAATCCACACACACCAATTGTGTTTTGAGACAAACTTTCATCCTACAGATTTGGATCTCTACCTTCCCAATTAAGATGCCCAGTGCTGGGATCAGAGTAAGCCACCCAGCCTGGTTCTGGAATTAAAGTTTTCTTTTTCAGTGGGAGCCAGACATGAAGGTGGTACACCCCTTTTAATGTCAGCACTGAGGAGGCAGAGGTAGGAGGATCATCATGAGTTCCAGGCTAGCCTGAGACTACATAGTGAATTCTAGGTCAGCCTGGGCTGGAGTAAGACTCTACCTTGAAAAAACAACTATTTTTATTTTATTTTTACTTTTTGTGGGAGGGAAGCATGCATCAGGATTTTGTTTGCAGTGGCAAGAGGCCTGGCACACACACGCACCCCTTTCTGCTTGCAAATAAATGATGAAAAGGTATTTTAAAATGTTTCTTAAGATCCTATATCCTAGGAAATTCCAAATCTCAAATTCCATACTTTTATTTTTTCTCCTTTTTGTAGGTTATATTTTTACTGATTTATTTGAGACAGAGAGATAGAAAGGAAGAGTGAGTGAGAATGGGCATGCCAGGGCCTCTAGCCACTGCAAACAAACTTCAGACACATATGCCACCATGTGTATCTGGCTTATGTTGGACCTGGAGAATCGAACCTGGATCCTTGGTCTTCACAGGCAAGTGCCTTAACCACTAAGCCATTCCTTCATTCCCTAGTTGTTGTTTTCCTTCTTTCTCTTTATTTCTTTCTCTTTTTTTCCTAGCTCAGGCTGACCTGGAGTTCACTCTGTAGTCTCAGGGTGATCTCGAACTCATGGCGATCCTCCTACCTCTGCCTCCTGAGTGCTAGGGTTAAAGGTGTGCGCCACCACTACGGGCTTCATGCTTTTACTTTATATACTGGAAAGCTGGCATCCAGTCAAGACGAGTGGTTACACCACCCAAAGTTACCCAGAGAAGCAAGGAGTGTGTGTGTGTCGTTCCCCCCTCCCCCACCCAGGCTGAGGAGCTGACTACAGACCTCCTGCTCCCACATCAAAGCGAGGGTGATGGCTTAGAGGAAAAGCTGGGGACCCTTGGTTATTGTAAGTTCTTTGGTCAGAGGCCAAGATTTGAGCCAAGATCGCAATGTGTTAAACTGACTGCAAGCTAATGTACTTCCTCATTTTGTAAATTATTAGGCATTAGGTAACCACCCAATAATCAGATTTCTAGTTTCAAGTTATTTACAAAAGCAATAGCTCCTTGGAAAAACCCAAGTTAAACTAGTAGTTTATGCCGTAGCAACTGCTGATTTCTCTATTTGCTAAGGGTACTTTTGTATCTGCTGTGTATCATAGCAATAAAAGCTGTTGGGAGCCATAGAGCAAAAGCATCTCCATTTTGCCTGGGCCTGTTCGTAAGTCGACTCATTCAGAAAGCTGGTCCATCCAGCTTTCTGTTAGGTACTTCTGGAATGTCGGTCAGCAGACTGTTTATAGAATCTTATCTTTTGCAAAAGGCCAGTTCATGGTCAGGCTGTGAAGCCTGGTGCAGTCAGGATGTTAAGCCATTGAGGCAAGATTAGATGAACACCTAATTACATCCCCTCTAGGTTTCCTGACAATTCCAAGGCCCTAAATCATGTCAGCCAGCTTATTCCCCTCTTTTTCTTCCCCTATATAACCACTGTGTAAAAAATAAAGATTCAGAGACCTTGATCAGAATATAGACTTGGTCTCCTTCTTTGTGTCTCTTGTCTCTCATCCAGGTTAATTTACCTTCAGGTCCTTGTTTGACTCCCTGATGGCCTGGGCAAATAGCAGCATTTTGTTAGGAAAAACTCAACTGGTATCTTTGATGTGTGTGTGTGCATGTGTGTGTTTTGAGGCAGGGTCTTGCTGTAGCACAGGCTGACCTGGAACTTACTCTGTAGTCCCAGGCTGGCCTGAAAGTCACTGTGCTCCTCCTACCTCTGCTTCCTGAGTGCTGGGATTAAAGACGTGTGCCACCATACCTGACATCAACTGGTATCCTTTATCTCTGACCACACAGACATCTTCCTGAACTATGGTTACATAACAGGCCCTGTGTTTTCATTAAACCTCCTCTGCAATCTCTGTGGGGAAAAAGAAACCCGAGCTCTCTCTCTGAGCAGAGGGGAAGAGAAAAAAAACATAAGGACTGACTGTTGGGAACACATTTTATTTCTTAGTAGTAGGCAAGATTCTACGAAATGTCAGGTTGACCCGTGGAGCCAGAACCTTCCTGCGGACAGGAAGACTGTGGTACCAGTGGGTGTTGGTTGGATGGTTCATCACCAGCAAGCTTCCGTGGGCCAGCTGCAGCCTGACCACCTCCACCTCCCGGCAGCGGTTCTTCCCTCGAGAGTCCTTGTGCCGGAAGAGGAAGTCCCTGCAGGCTCCGAAGGAGACAGAGGCGATGGGGCTCCCAGGAGCCAGCTCCCTTTCATCATCTCGGTGCTCCCCAATGTGATCACAGCCATCTTTATACCTGCGGTGGGAAAGCAGTGCAGAGGAAGCCCTTCCCTCCCCTGTCCCCACCGTGGTGCCTTTGCAGCACGGAGCTGTGCCGGGTCGTGTAC